>NC_068360.1:17382277-17701291 GCF_020536995.1 Dreissena polymorpha
TTTCCAAATTCACTGGTAAAAAAGGGCCAACGCAATGGCAATAACGGAATCACTTTTCGATCACAACCAAGATTTCGTCGGAATACATTTTTGTGTTCTTAGCAAGCCTCATGAAGTGTGACATCTAGTATGTTCAAGTGTGTTTACTATAGCCCCATAAGGAAATGTCATTATGGTGTGGTAGACATGGTGTCCGCCTTGCGACCGGTAGATCACGGGTTCAATTCACATTCGAGGAAGACACCAAGTATTAGTATTTCAAAAGAAACGGACTTGAGAGTGTTTCTATAAACCCATGATTTTTTAGCTAAAAAATATCTTTAATTTGTAAGAAAAACTACCCCACCATTCAAAAAAATGTTTTTTTTTCTATAGTCTTCTAGGAAAGAGGATTTCTAGAGTGTGCTAGAGGGACCAGACATTCCACTATATAGGTATTTAAGATGGAGAGAACGCTCACTTATAATTGGCGATGACGTCAACGTTGTATTCATACACCGCGTAATAGTCCCGCCACCAGGGGTCCATGGACTCAGCCCATTCCGGAAGCAGCGGACCCTTTTCCGAGAGGACCCGGACCTTTAGGACGTATTCGCTGTCGCAGTAGTGTTCCTCTGGGGTCCGATACCCGCACGTGCAGGCATTGGACTCGCAGATTTGAAGAACGGTTACCATCGAAACCAGAAGCAATTTTCCAGCGAGCATTGTAACTGTGTCGCTATAATATGCTTTAAATACGGTTGACGTCAAAGTAAGTATGGAGTTAAATGAGCCAACTTAAACAAGTATAATTGACCCCGTTTTCCATATACGTTAACGATAAAAGTGAAAAAATCAACTATAATGCGATTTATTTCGCATTAAAATACTACACTGGCAACCAGATACAACTGCAAGATAAAGATATAATGTCGCTGAAATTACAAATATTGTTCGTCATAAATTAAATAAACCTTTAAAATAAACAATGGCACTTGAAGACATGCAGGTATTTTATGTACATACCTACCAACAAAATGTGATAAATTTCAATAAACCGTGATGTATAAACGTTAAAAAAACCAGCTGCCCTTACCTTATTAAATTTTCGAATTCCAAACGGATAAAACAACAATTGTAAAAAAAAAATTTTAAAATGTCAAATGCAGTGAAAACATTGTCCAAACTGTTGCGGTTAATGGTGATTATTTCGATTAATTCTGCGACTCCCTCGATGACATTTCTTTCATGTCAACTTCTGTACCGTGGTTTGTTCAATCCATTAACGATGAAAAGCGCTACATCAATTATTGAGCGGTGTCTTTATTAAGTATTTGACCTGCGTTCTGTGAAAAGGGGGGTTTAATTCATTTGCGTCCAGTGTCGTCCCGGATTAGCCTGTGCAGTCCGCACAGGCTAATCAGGGACGACACTTTACGCCTTAACTGGATTTTTGCTAAAAAGAGACTTTCTTTTACCAAAAAAATATCATAAAAGCGGAAAGTATCGTCTATGAGTAGTCTGTGCGAACTGCACATGCTAATCTGGGAAGGCACTTTACGCACAGGCATTAAAACCCCGTTTCACAGAGCACGACCCATTTATATGTACGAAATGATCAGCGTGAGTTTTAATTGAATGTAACGGTATCCGATATTATGTGCATTTCAGAAAATATGCCCAAAGCTATTCTAGGTCAATAAAGTCGGTATATCATCGCGCAAACACGTGTTTCATAATAATATTTCTTAATTACCGATTCATTCTGGAAAAAAATGTCGTAATGCATGTATTTAAGTGTCATTCCATATTATCCTTTGTGGACTACACAGGCTAATCAGGGACAACACTCTCATCTGTGGATGAATATTTTCTTTTAAAGGAGGTCTTTCTCAAGCGAATATCCAGTGTAGGCTAAACGTGACGTCCCTGATAGGCCTGAGCGGACTGCATAGGCTAATCTGGGACAACACTCTCCGCTGTGGATGAATATTTTCTTTTCAAGGAGGTCTTTCTCAAGCGAACATCCAGTGTAGGCTGAAAGTGACGTCCCTGATAAGCCTGCGCGGACTGCATACTGAGCGGACTGCATACTGAGCGGACTGCATACTGAGCGGACTGCATTCTGAGCGGACTGCATACTGAGCGGACTGCATACTGAGTGGACTGCATACTGAGCGGACTGCATACTGAGCGGACTGCATACTGAGCGGACTGCATACTGAGCGGACTGCATAGGCTAATCTGGGACGACACTTAACGCACATTCATTAATCCCAGTGTCCCTAGAACGAGGTTAAATTTATTAGTTGTTTACCAACGACCGAAAAACACTGAAAGAATTCAGAGTTTGCAAATTTTTATTTTATTGCATTAATTACAAGTTCACACTAGAGTATCGGTATATCAAATGCTCATCTTAGAGCCCGTTGGTTCAAAAGAACCTAGGGGTAACTTTCTGTACAAAAAATAAAGCCTGTGAAATTATGTTCAATAAAGAGCAAATATAAACAAGTAAATTATACTACACGACGTGATATTTTACAAGCTCGTGATATTAGGCGTTAATACAATAAACGTTATACATATTGCAAACCCGTATCTGATCGTCAAGTCGATCTTTTTAGAGTGTCTCTATATTTTCGGACACCTGTATTTTTTAAATATATTTCTTATCTAAATTTTCGGACACGAAAAAAATATGTTTAAGTGTCCTGAAACTTAGAGTCAGTACTGTAATTATAATTGTGGCGAAGGGCAGTGGATATGGTGTCCGCGATCTGGGGCCTTAAGAGGTCCGGAGCGCTTTGAAGATTTTCTACATAGAAAGCAAGTATTTATTCTTCCGAGGAAAAGACATGAAATTGTCTCAATCAGCTTTATGCAATATGAAATCGAGTATGAATCAATAGGTTTACTGTAAAATAATAAAAGACGTCACACCGTCCGTGTTTCTTCTCGGAGGTCTGCAATGTTAGCATGGTGCACATGAGAGTGTTTTACGACATAATTTATTCAAAAATGAACTTACAAATTGTTGACAACAATAAATAACAACTAAATGGTGTACTACGATGGTTTCCAAGAACACTTAAATTATTGCAGTAGCGAGACACTATTGAATTGTTGTTGTTTTGCTTGTTTCGTTTTGTGTCGTGAAAAACCAACAATATATATTTAATAGCAATTCAACTGAACCAATTTAGACCTTTATATATGATGCCTTCATCGAAAATATGTAAAGGCACTCATTTACACAAATCGCTATAAATATATTACTTTCAAAGAATATGAGGAGAATAAGAGGCTAATAAGAGAGACTACAAATGCGAGGAGATTGCTAACATGTTGTATCAGAGTAGTCACCCCTAGATAAAAACTAATTGCCTCTTAATGTGGATAACGTCGAAATGACAACAGGCACACAGGCACAAATAACAACGTAATTATAATCTGCTACTTGTAACTTATTGCCCTGTAAGTAATCGCCCGCAATATGCGATCCGATATCTACGGAATACCGTTAGGAGCCATCGTGGTTACACATTAACATCCAGAGGGCGACAATGCTATAGTACGATGGCGACAATGCGATAGTAATATGACGACAGCGCGACAATACGATGGCGATAGTCCGATAGTACGATGGCGAAAATGCGATAATACGATGACGACAGTGCGATAACGCGAAAGTACGATGGCGACAATGCGATAATACGATGACGACAGTGCAACAATACGATGGCGACAGTGTGATGGTACGATTGCGACAATGCGATAGTGCGATAATACGATGACGACATTGCGACAATACGATGGCGACAGTGCGATAGTACGATGGCGACAATGCGATAGTGTGATAGTACGATGGTGACGACAGTGCGACGATACGATGGCGATAGTGCAATATTAAGATTGCGACAATGCGATAATACGATTACGACAGTACGATAACCCGATAGTACGATGGGGACAATGCGATTATACGATGTCGACAGTACGATATGTCGCCATCGTACTATCGCACTGTCGCCATCGTATTGTCGCACTGTCGGATTGTCGTCATCGTATTATCGCGTTGTCGCATTGTCGCCATCGTACTATCGCATTGTCGCCATCGTACTATCGTATTGTCGATATCGTACTATCTCAATGTCGCCATCGTACTATCGAACTATCGCATTGTCGCCATCTGGATATTTATGTTTAATTACGATGGCCCCTTACGGTAATACCGTAGATATCAGAATTGGTAACTTATGTTATGTTCTTCATTGAATACAGCAAAAATCTCAAACTATTATATGTACAGTCCACTCTCGTTATCTCGAAGTCGTCGGGAACAAGAAAAAATATCGAGATAACGAGAGTTCGAGATATCCGATTAGGCGTTTTCAAAGAAAAAATGAGACGAAAATTTATCTTGTTTTTAACATCTAAATACCTGCTAAGTGGTCAAACTAAAGCCGTCACCGTGTGGAATAATACTCTCTACCTAATATATACGCGTTTTACGAGGCACGATTATTTTTTTGCTATTTAAATGCTTGAAATGACGTTTAAGTATAACAGAATTGCATGAACACATGCGGTTATAATTTTTCTAAACTGTCGAGTAAACACCCGGTAATGTTGCTATTTAAAGTTATGATGCAATTGACGTCCAATCAAGACGAGGGTTTTCCATCTGAACATTCGTAAATCATGTTACGGAATACTGAACTGTACATGTACATTTTGTAGTTTGAAATGCAAAGTTCAATCGATTATTAGTAATAGTATAACTCAATGCATTTTGGAATGTTGTTTGTAAAAACAATTAGTATTACGGCCTTTCGGCAGGCAGTGTATTAATTGCAGTTGATTGATGCTAAGTGACAGGCCTTACTCAAGTGTTAATGGCTAACGACATTACACACGTGTGATCATTGATACAATTAACGGATCAATTTCCAACCACACAGTATCGGGAGCAGCCGGGCGAAGCGGGACGGTGAAGTATCAAAGAAAAATTTTCTCACCTTTTGCCGACACTGGAACAGTTATTTTCGCACTTCGAGATAAACCACAGTAAATACATGTAAAATCGGGACTCGGGACACATTTTTATATCGAGATATCGAATTATTCGACATAACGAAAATCGAGATATGCGATGTTTATTTATATAGATAAAGAAGGCTAAAAGTTGGGACATTGAGCTTACTTCGACATATCGAGAATATCGAGATATCCGATGTCGAGATAACGAGAGTGGACTGTATAAGTAATGACATTTTATTATTCCTTGGTTTATATGAACATCATTTAAGTTTGAAAAGTTGGCATTAATTTTATTTTACAAAAGGTGCTTAAGCACATAGATTTACGTTAAATATAGATATGTCTTCGTCATGTACAAAGCCGGGATAAACAAAGTTTTAGGGAAACATTTTAACGGTGTTGAAACCGCTTGGTTTTTTTTAAGAAATACCGAGTAAATACTGAGGAAATATCAAATTAAGATTCAGCAAAGAGACATACAACTTTTTTGAAACCTATTCAAAATAAAAAAGAGCATAAAATAAGTATCCTCAATTCAAGAAAACGTCGCAGATTACCATAGAATATTAAACATAAGTCACTTTTGATATATATTTTCTCTCCGAAACGCATAGGAACATTTTGCATACAATATAATGAACGCCGCAGAATAGACACCTGTTTAGTAATTGCAGTTTGAAAAATTGTAATATGGCATTCCTCTTGTGCAATAATCACCTCCTAACCTACGCAACAACTTCTCTTTACGCATCAATCTTTATTGAATATGTTCACTTTATGATTATTGATGATTGGCACTTGTCGACGACAGCTTGTAAAACAAGCTTGTAAAACAGTTTTATCCGCATAATGACCGGAGCAGAAGTGAAACAAAACTGTTCGATGTCACCATAAACGTGTCAGTTTTGGTTATAGATTAGGCTCACGTTGAGTCTTTGACCTTTGTCACAAGAAGGAAAAGCTGTATGCTAGACTGTTCAGCGTTTGTTTTTTCAAAATAAAGACTCGGTCATCTAAAACCATATGAGCATCGCTCTGGGCTTAATCCACTTGCGTAAAGTGTCGTCCCGCATGTGTGATCCGCACCGACTAATCATGGACGACACTTTCCGCCTTTATAGTATTTTTAGTTGGTCGCTTAGCGACCAGCTAATGTCGTTGCTCAAAATTCAAGTCGGTTCGCCTTATCTACGGAGAGCCTACTTACGCCACACACGCCGAATCCGCGCGAGAAAGAGTTGTATAATTTATGCAACAGGTTTGAGTTCTCCAACTATATTCATTCACAAATGGAAACATTATATGAATATCGTGTTAAATGTAATAGTTTCGAACGGAGCTTATATAGAAAAGAATCAACAAACAATGACTGTATTATACGTGTCGCGGAAGAGATTGTTTATGAATGATTAAAATAGTCCCATTTCTGCTGCGTCTTCGTGACGTAGTATTTTTGCTCAGCTCATTCATAAATCTGAGGCTATTAATAGATGCGGCTGCCGATAAACAAGGGAGAGTACAATTGCACTACAATCTCCACGCAGAATTGTCGTTCCTTGCTCTCACATACACCTCAATGACGTAGTACAGGTCATTCATAATCTTAGGTTATTAATAGATTCGGGAAAACAACGCAAATAGTAACGCTTGTTTATATTCTCAATTTATAAAACGTTGAGCATGCGTTCTACAATAACTTCAGCGATACGATAGACAACAAAAAAAATGCTTCATAATCGCTAAAACCGAATATAACGAACAATTAATTAAAATAATAATACAAATGGTCTGTTTCGTAACCTCGTTCATGCTTCTTCAGCGGTGATATCTGGGAAACGTTCATTTGTTCTCAACAGATGTCGGCGCTCTTTTGTATTTACGGTTGCTAGCAACGCATTAGTAGAAGGTTAGTACATGTAGAAGGTTAAGCTTATTTATATTCACAGTTCTCAATTTATAAACCTTTGGGCATAAGTTCACCACTTACAAGCATACTTTAGACAACCTCAAAAATGCTTTATAATCGCTAAAGCCGAAAACAACTAAGAATAACAAGAAATATCTTTTTAAAATGTAGTCGGCGTATACGCAGACTTGGAAAATAAAGTTTGCAATTTACTTTTCTAAATAAATAAATAAAAAGAAAACAAAAGTTTAACTATTGTGGGGTTTTTTTTCACATGTAAGTTGCATATTCAACGCATGAAATGTGTGCTAGCATTGTCAAAGCACACATTAGTGTAAGCAAATACCTATAGAATATAATGTAATCTATAGGTCTTTGGTGTCATTAGATACAAAATATACCACGGGAATGCACATCATATGTGTCCTCACATGCCTTATTATGAGTATATTTCTTCACTATCGAAAAAAAGTATGTTAATATTTGATTTAAATGCAGTTTTTCGACACATTTAAACCACACCTTCGTAGCCGCGTCATTCGAAAATGGGTCTTATGCGTTTCGGCCAGCATTTGTTAAACCCGACTTGTGCATTTGAGCAGTCAGGTCAGAGACGATGCTGTTCGCTATAATATCACTTAATATGTTATGATATCATAATGTATCTCCTGACCAGACTGAGAGATGCGCAGGCTGAGTGGGCTATATATATGATGGACGCATATGGAATAAGACCCATTTTCGCATGACGAGGGTCATTAAAAATCTCATTGTGAATTGTAAATGGCACATTTGAGCACAATGCTTTTTAATACAAAATTGAATTCAAAATGGAAAACTTGTTAATAATGACAGCCTATCAAGACGACCAGGAACGATTTCCAGACGTGCTGACCAAGTACGGCAAACATTGTGGTTAGATAATTAAACGATTTCCTCTTATTGTGACAATACTATTTTGGTAATGATTGTTTTCTCATCTTAAAAGCAAAACTGAAATTCCGCGAGATGGATTTTAACGCATAATTGTAACTGAGCCACAATTTGTGTCGTTTGAACATACAGAGAATACCGGTAGTCCGGAATTCCTTACACTGAACAGTGCTTCATCCTTTGCACTGAGCACAGACAAAGTGATGGAGCCAAGTTCAGAGGTGGTATCTCGAATCAGCCTAAAAGAACCATGTTGTTGTTATTTTCTCTAAGTTATAGGGAAAAGTGCTGTGTATTTTGGCAGGAACTTACATAGGGTAAGTAAATTGGAAAAGATAAAATTTTCAAAGTCCTATTTGTAACAACTGTGTATTAACATTGATAAAAAAAACAAATTTTCTTAAAATATGAGTGAAATGTGGCTCCGTGAAGTAGAAGATCGGGCAAAACGGGCCATGTTCAGGCATTTAGGGGAGAAAAACTGCTTTAGTTTGCAAGCCACTACAATAATTAAAGGCTTTATACAAACTTTCACATGTCTGCCACAACCTCTCCGCAGGGTTACTCCAGAAAACTATTTATTGTGGAGAAATTTGCGTTTTTAATGACCATGTTGGGAAAACATGGATACCATCATGGGAAGACCAGGAAACCTTATGTGGGCAGTGACTTTATAATTCTTTTCGTGAAAAAAACCCCTAATTTTCAGCCATTTTTGCAATTTCTTTGCTTTGTAGAGGCCTATAGTAAGTGTATGTGGACACATATGCATACAAATGTAATTTTAATGCCTTGTGGTAATAATAATTATCTCCTAAATAATCCCCTATGGTATTACACGTCTCACAGGGTATCGGGTTTCCTGGGGATGTAAATAGGATGCCAAAAAGTGCACACAAAGCTCGACTCTTGATAAATTTGAATGGCGTGTGTTCATTGCAAATTTGCGATTAATTTTGAAAAAATGAACTGCGTCTAAAATTTTGCAATAGCGAACAACTTCGGTGCCTTAAGCGCTTTGATTCATTTTACAAAAGTTTCTTCTTTGCAACATTCCAGTTTAGGAGGTAAGTGGCCAGGGGCGTAGCTGCTATTAGGCACAGCAGGCCCGGGCCTACAATTTTTTTTAAACATGGAAAAAATAAAAAGAATTCAACTGCGAAAAACTCCTTTAAATGTTGACCCTTAGGGGTTGAGGTACATGCACTAGAAATCTGCATTTCATATTTACATAATCTTCAGACAATAGATTCTGGTCGTGTTCAAAGGACATATCTTCCAATTATCAACTCCACTTCTTTCTTTGTGCGTATAGTCTAGCTCGCTTCTTTTCATGTGACTTGCTGTTACAAGTTTACATAGATCTACATGTAGATCTACTTGTCTTCCTTTCAACACTACAGTAAGCTGTTATCGATTATCGTTGGATTTTTAAGAAACATTCCGAATGATGTTTATGACCGCGGAAAATTAAGGTAGCGCACCCGTAATGGGCACCTATCCAAATATAATCTAATCTAGTATTTTCTTAATCAGCATCATTTCACTGAACTACATGCAAATTTTTAGGAGGGCTTTCCATACTTAAAAAAAAAATATACTGTTTTTTTCAAAACCACCCCACACTCGGCTTTTGTCCAGTTTATGTGCACCCTGGGGTATATGAAAGTTCCATAATTCATCTAGATTTCCAAATATAGGCACGCAGTTGGTGTGTACAGGTGCAGAAAAGGTGTTTAAAGTTTAAACAAGATGACAAAAGTTTTCTTTTACCGCTATTTATTTTTTATAACTTGTTGTCTATGGAAGAGCGCCATGAAATGTAAGTGGTTTCAGGCCACGTAAAAATTGGTTTGGTTAAAAACAAAGTGTCATAAAATTCAAAATAGTAGTATTTAAGTAATATTTTGAACTAAGTTTTTATAGATACACTATATACAATGCATGGTTCGTATTTTCAGCAGTAAATCACCCAATTTAGCCATAACGTTGTTTTAATTTAAATTAATTTACGAATGTGCATAAAAATTGCATCATATTTAACAATAAACATATCTTTTATGCCATATTAAATCAAATTACGTTAGAAAAGAAACGTCGCAAAAAAGTATACGTCGTCGGCAGGATTCGAACCTGCGCGGGAATATCCCAAAAGATTTGTTGTCTATCGCCTTAACCACTAGGCTACGGCACCTAATATTAGGCTCTTCAACCTTCGAAGAAATCGCGGGAAATCATTAGGGGTGCGCTACCTTAAAATGGAGCACTTGCCTTCGTATCCCGTTCCATTGACTGAATCCGGGTCGGTTCGGTCCCTTGATGCCGAACAAAAACATGCCGTTATGGACATGCAGACATTATTGGAAAGAATTCCCATGGTTTGACTTGTGAATAAGTGGGGTGTTACACTTTTAAATGTGTCTCTGTTCCATATTGTTTTAAAATTTAGTTCTCTGGTATAAAGATAATGCAGTAAAATTTAGTTCTCTGACATTGAGATAAAACAGTAATATATAAAAGAAAAACAGGCCAAAGTCTTATATTTTCTTATCTTATTATTTGTCTAGATATGCTTTAAATCTCACCACATGCGTTATAGGATTTAAAAATGTTCAGGGGGAGAACCCCCAGACCCCCCGATTTTAAGTATCACATCCGGGCCTACAGCTAAATAAGTGCTAGCTACGCCCCTGGTGGCGTCCCTGATTAGCTTATGCGAACGGTTGTTTACACTGATATCCGGAGATTATCGGATCCTGCTGCAGGTATTAGGATACTAAACACGCATATTCGAATGATCACATACAGATATTCGAATACTAACATACACATATTAGAATACTCACATGCAGATATAATTATACTCTTTTACAGATATCCGAATATTCACATTCATATATTTGAATTTATACTCATACACGTATATATTTGAATACTCACACACAGATATTCGAAATCTCACTTATACTTTAAGATAATTCAGACAAATATATGGTCATTACACAAAGCGACCCTTTGGTGCAAAAGGTACCATGTGACATTGAAATTAGAACGCATGTGGTACCTTGTCGCACCAATGGGGCGATAGATAATCTCAGCAAAAACTACAGATACTTACGTGGATATAATAATAATGAACATTTATATTGATACCATTTTATTTTCACAAATATGGTCGGCCACAGTAAATATTCAAACAATGAACGCGTTTATTAAAACGATTGTGCCAATAGAATTATAAGGCGGTGAACTAGATGCATGTCAAACATTATATATCACATTCGTTCATGCAATTAGTTGCAAAACAGTTCGAACAAAATGATAAAATGATCATTACAGCCTGGAAACTAGTATTTTTAGTATTAGTATTACTCACAGGGCATTTTTCAGCGGATGTACTCGCAATTTTTATTACATATATTTGTACTGATCGTTAATTATTAACAAAGTCGTGTTATGCATTAGATACCTGTCATTATTTTGTCAGTAATGCACTTCGCTGTCGTGTTTATTGCAGTTTAGACCACAATCAACAATAAACCGACACTCTTCAAAGGTAGGTCAGATAGGACATTGCATTTCGTTTGTCAACATAATGCTCAATTAAATTAGTTTTCCATGTATTATGATGCAAACGAAACCTACAGGTGTCTGTCCGAGTTATATGATGCAATGTTCACATATGAAGAAAACTTATGCGTTAAAAAACATCTTATGAAGTCCATCTCATATGATATCAAAGCGCCGACTGCACTGTCGTCTTGCTTTACGTGTGATACAGATTACCTTTCAAAATAATATAATTGCTTTTTTAAATCGTAAAGCAAGTTCAAATAAAACACAGCACAGCATTCGATTGTGTGTAAACGCCAATATCTACAATCTATGCACGGTTCAACAAGCACAGCCCTTTATCATGGATGCAATAGAGTAAGCATAGTCCAAATGTCGAAAGGATCGTTCTGGTATGATTTACAGCAGAGGATTAAGCCATAATGACGACAACTGTGTTCTAAGACCTATTCAAAACCAGACTTTTTTTAAGATGTATAACAGAGCGCCGTATGTCGTTTGTTTTTTTGCAAAAGTAATATACAATTTAAGTCGATTTTTTTTTGCATATTCTGCACAACTCAGGAAAACAAGTAGCGATTTTGCACAAAGTTAAGAGAAACATTAATTTTCACGGTAAAATTATCATCGATTTTTTATATTTTATTTGCATATTATGCGCAGCACCGAATTGTAGTTAAGAGAAGACTTAACTTTCCGGTAAAACGGCAATTTTAAACCGGTCAAGAAATATCTACGGAGACGCATAATAATAACATTCAGGAACCAGAGTACTTTTGCTCAGTGTAGGAACCATAGAACTTTTGCTCAGGGCCCGTATTCACCAAACAATTCTTAGACTTAAGTCTAAGAATAAAGAAAATTCTTTAAATTAGAATATTCAAGAATTTCTTTAACTTTGAGTCAAACTCTGCAGTAAACATCTCTATCTATATTATTCTTCATATAGAACATTTTGTTAATGACATAATCACCAGTGGAGGCCTGTATATATTCAAACACTGAACACATTTTTCTTGGTTCTAAGTCTATTCTTTATTATTAAGTCTAAGAATCGGTTGGTGAATACAGGCCCAGGGTACGAAACATATCATGCGATTCACGTTACACTTCCGAAAAATTGCGTACGTTAGTCATATTGAAATGGTTTACCACATAAAATGAATATGTATCTATTAACATATATCAGTATTAAGCTTTCGTTAGGAACAAGTTGATACCTCTATTATTCTCTTTGGATTGGAGACATTGAGAGAGAGTCGTAGTTTAGTCCCGCTACTTAATATTATATACTTATTTCAATTAGTTCTCTTTAAAAAAAGTTGTTTTTTTATTCCTATGTCATATTCAAGCAATTATTTGTTTTTGTTTTGCATGCTTCTACAATGAGTGTTCAAAGCTGTTATTTTCTACGTGCAGTTATAAGAGGTGACTCAAAGCAGTTATTTATCTTAGATGATCATAACCGAGAGGGGCTGAATGACGTCGTCTCGAAATGGAAAAGGCGAGTACACTAAACGATACAACTTGAGGTCAATATTTTTGGGTGTCCGGATGGTTCAGCTACTTTGTCACTAGGCATGCGAGTCGGCGGCCTAATCGGTCTATAAGTATCAACTGCTGTCGAGGTTGGTCCTGGATTGTGTGCGGATGTACAAACTCTACCTTATAGAAACTGAACGCTACAAAGGGCCGCTGGTTTCAGGACATCGTTGTGGTCCTGGTTTTGGATGCACCATCCATGCATGTGCTGGTCACTGCGTAATTTGCTTGGCTTGTTCTGGATGTTGCATGGTAGGGCGTACCACGTCCTGCTGTCCATAAGGCTGTATATTTGAGGGCTCACATGCCGTATGTGTGACGTGGTCACTAGAAGACTTCCTGTCCTGTATTATTTTGAAAGTCGTGTTGAGCCTCCACGCTTGGCTCAAGGCCATCGGGAATTCAAGAAGGCGAGCTGCGTTAGATTGAATGCTAAATATCGTAAAAGTCAAATAAAAAGAGATAACGTTTACTATAATTCAAGATGGCGCTGCGGGCAATTTTTAATATTTGGATCAAGTTATTTGTGTAACTTGAATGTTTGATCTTTTCGTTTACAAATCCGAAAACATAAGTTCTGGAATAAAAATAAAATTCAATTGCAAATTTACCAACATTATTCAAATAATTTGTCGGAGATAAAAATTAACAAAATTTGCAAACCTGTTAGACCCAGTTAAACCAAATGCGGTTGTAACAAAGCAAAAGTTTTGCAAACAATATCCGCCATATTAGGGACAATATCCATAATTCACCTTACTTATACTTTCGAAAAATATATGCCGAAGGTATTTACACGGTAGGATATATATCTAAAGATTCGCACGCATTTGGTGATGTGTGTTAGTGCTATTCATAGGAAATATTTGCTTTAATAAACTTGTGAGCTAATATTATGTGTTTGAAAATGAATGTATAAAATGGGCATTGTTTTAAAGGTATTATTTAATGCTCACACTTTTTTGTTCATTTCATGTGGTTCCAGTTATTCATACCAAACGTAGCCTGACCAGAGAAAGAAGTAGTTGTTGCAAAAGTCGCATTGCCTATATAATACCTATATAATAGTGTGTTCCGTTTGACCGTCAAGCTTGAATATGTTTATGGATGATCGTTTTCATATGTGTTCCAATCTGATTATTTATATTTGTTGTGTAAATTTAGAGGATATTGTTAATAAAGTCGCTAAAATTAAACCATAATTATGAAAATATTAGCTGTTTAATAGCATAAACTACAAGTATTTCTTATAATTTGAAGGTCACCAATCCGATATGATGTATTCAAACATAATACACATGTTTTTATGTGCTTTTCTCTTTAGAATAGAACACTACAACTGTAGTGAAGCAGTATATTCATTTGCCAAATAATTATTACAAAATACATCAAGAAAACTCGTTTTTCTTACGGTCATAGAAACTGCCTCTGATATTTTTTATGGTACACTAAATCCTATATAAATATTCATAATTTTACTTCCGATGAAAAAAATACCGGTTAATGCTAAATTTAAATTTGTATTTTTATTCGTTCCACTTACGGCAGACCTCAACCTAAAATTTCCGTTTACCAAATGATACAAAAATGAATGGTCCAATCATAATAACTTGTTTCTTTGGTTGTTGTTGTTTTTTCTCTCGCAGATTTAACCCCGTCACAGGTCCGCAAATTGCTCTCATTCGTTTATGTCTGCAATACATCACATTGTAATATGTTTGTTGGCTCATACGTACTATAAATCAAAGCGCTGAAGGCACTGAAGGCCTGTGGCTAGATTTAGTGTGCTTGGGAAGAAGTATTGTCCGAATTTCTCCCTCTGTCCGAATTTATACGGATTGACCCTAGCGGTTAAGTGCAGAAGCTCAGAGACTGTAAGTAAAGACAATATTTGTGTATATACTACAGTGTACAAAGACGGTGGAGGACTACACGATACTGGTGGTGGGGACGATAACCTATTATTCAACTCTAAAGATCAAGTAGAGGTTCGTCTACATAGGCGGTGAAGATATGCAACAACAACAACATGGCCGCAAAACAACTGCTATTGTTGGCGTCAAATAAATCACATTCAATAGCCTAAAATAGCGTTTTATTACATAATTAACAGATCATGAAAACACTCATACTTCCTTTGTAATGTGTATACAAAAGAAAATCCACTTACTCTGATAAAGAACGGTGTACAGATTGTGTAATTTGTAAAACGTAGAACTTTTCGCGCTCGATTTGCGCGCTCAATCTGCGCAGTGAAATACCATATCCGGTTACTTCGTCTATTTCCGAGAATGATCGTAAATATTTGCTGTTTATTTTCATTTTCTTTTTTATGGAATGTCTTGTTAACGCAAAATAAAATAACAATATTTTAAAATATGTTTATAAATACCAAATATTATGTCTTCAAAAAATGTCTAAGAACAAAATTATTCTTAATGTCTCCGTAAACACTCGTATATTTACGGCCTAGATCGTCAAGTGAGGAACTTATTCTCGCATGCATATGCAAACAATAAAAACTATGTCGTTGTCAATGCTAAGCAACACTGTTATGTCATATAGTGATGTTCTGTATTTACAAGGCGAGTTATTGAGATCTGCGAAGAACTAATTTTATTGCGCATTAATTAAGTGGTAATTCGGACTTAAGGGAATTTGGATTTGGCAGCCAGCCAATTCGGATAGGCTCAGAAAATTGTATATCATTACTATGGCCTTGGGGCTACGTCCCAGGCCAAAAAGCAATTTTCCGAAGCAGTATTAGCTGTAGACCTGAGCAAAAAACATTGGATCATCATTTTGTATGTGATGATTTAAAAACCTGACCTTATTGAACTAAACAAGAAAACAATTTTAATTTAATATGTTATTAATTGACTTACTGGTTTATTGGATATTTAGAATACAAGCAGAGAAACTATGCACAGTCTGTACTTTATTTCGGATCTGCTCATTAGACAATAAAGGAAAAACAATTACTGAGAAACAAATATTGTTCTCCGGATACGTATGTGCGTGGATATACGAATCTTTTTTTACTTAAAACTACATTATTCAGTCGTGTATTAAACATGTTGTCAGATCTTTGATAATACGAGACCGTAAAGATACACACAACGTCCGTGATACAAACAAGGCGTGGGAGCGGGAATTTCCCGTGGCGTTCTGTGGGCCTTGCTGACGCCAGAGTATGCCTGTCCGTGAGATACATAGCGTACCGATCGTCCACCGTACGAGACGGATGCACCTGGCTTCCCGTGAGCTGTACATACTTTTTCCTTATATTGACAACCACGAGGTCTTGTCTTTGAAAAAGAAGATTTTTTATAACAAATCACTTCAGTAGTAAACGCGACCTGTCACATGATTTGTTCCACAAGGTCATGATTTTCTCAGACAACGGGTCCGAGTTCTTCAGATGAAACTTGATTCGCAATCCATGGATCGCAAGTTTCATTCCCAGCTTCATATTCGCTTCTTTTTCCTTTAGGCGCTGAGCACATTAGGTGCTTCACACTTGGAACTTAACGGCACTTGGCCGTCTCTTGAACGGGGCGTGTCATGTACATCTCTCGTTACCTAGATAACACGTCTTTTTTTTTTTGGGGGGGGGGGGGTGGGGGTGGGGGTGGGGGAACCATGGTTATATGACCACACCAGTTCAAACAATGAAAATTACTACTGTTGCGCTCTATTAGACCCATTGAAGAGCCATTGGAGTAAGGCTTTACCAACTAACGAGATCATGTTTCATTTTGGAGAATATATCTTAAATCCAAAACAAAACATATGGACGACTGGTTGTCAAATAATTGCAAAATCAGGTCATGTTTACGTGCTGAGAAATCTTCTAGTCAGCTACTAGAATTAGAAAGGTTGAAAATGGTCAGATTTCATAAATGATTGATTCCATCAGATAACGTTGATCTTTGAAATAAATCTTATCGTAAAAGATTGGATCATGAAAAATGATCGGTCGACTAGGTGTCAGCTTTTAAGAAATATGTTTGGTTTTCATCCAGTCAAACAATGTAAGAATTCGGAGACGCTAAGATCTAAGAAATAATGTATTCGCAAGAAGGCCCCCTTATACGGACAATTGCCCTTCTAAACATATGCCATCCCGATAAGTTTCCTTTGGTTAACTTATAAGTGCACGAATGACATCAAGGTCAATACAAAAAGAGGATTACTCTAGAGCCCTTATTTCCACACCGGCGCCCATATTGAGCAATTGGAGCACTCGATTACGTTAGCAATATAATTTGATATGGTATGCTGTCTGTTTTAGGTACGTCGATGGTATTTGAGATGTCTGTAAATGAAACTGTATCCATATTGATTAAGCTGTATAGTAAATGTAAGATCTGACTTATCTGCTGAATTCTCAATGTCAAGTTATTATGTATACAAACGCAATATTCTTTAATGTATTTAATTCCAGCAAAAGGGTTTTAGAGGGAGTTTTTGTAGAGCTATGTGACGCCGTATTGCCGTGTTGACGAACTACGTTTTACAACAAAGTGATTCGTGAACATTAACTTCGTCAAAATAGGTCGCCTATAAATGCCTGTTTAAAGATGAACATTTTAATAGTAATATACATTTACAATTTCAAAATCTGTGTCTGTCTTTAAAAGATCTCTTTATACGTACCAATAATAATCATATTGCGAAGGGTTCCCAAGGTATCGAGCACAGAGTTAACAAAATTTACAAAAGTTATCTTTCTCTTATCATTTGACTTAAAAAATACAAGTAAAACATAAATGTGTCATGTCTACTTTTGGTCATGACCTTTTCTCTATCGAAACGAAAGTCAAAATTGGTAATATATTCTTAGTGACTTTGACCTTGGTCCTAATGAACACTACACCATAAGTGTTGTAATTTTTAGTATATGAACTCAATTTAGACTGCTTTGTTTGATGCCATCGGGGCATGGTGGACATGTGTTATCAGAACAGGATACCATGTGGTCATTATTTCATAATAAAGACTAGTCTGGTGTGTTGCTCGGCAAAGTCTGCTTGTCAAATATTTCAACAGTTGCGATAATAAACATTAATTAAATGTTAGGTCCTATCAGTGTCTTTCCACACATCCAAATATAGGAGGGTGGACAGATTTGTATAAACAGCAAGGTGCAGTGAGAAGCTGGGGGAGAGTAAAATTGAACGTAGAGATGTAAAGATACAAGTAGTATAAGAGATTTATTCATTGGTGTTTATATTTATTATCATAGTGTGCAAATAAAATGTAGAGTGTATATACTGTGTTGTGAAATTATGAACTCCCCCCCCCCCTTGAAAATTGTAACATAAGGCGTATTGTCTTCATAAAGACCAATCGCCATGTGAAATATGAAAGTCTTACGACGTTTTCAATATATTGCGCATGAAATCAAGTTGTAAGACAAGAACGGCTTGTAACTCACTAGAACAATTGCAAATCAATAATCAATAATAAATAAGTATCGTCACAAAAACTACACACTATATGAAACATGAAAGTTCTATATAAACAGCTATCAAGCTATTTAGCGGACACCAATGTATACGCCATTTACCTCTCTTACCTTTGACCTACTGAATCCTAGATGATTAGTAATAATTATCTTCATAAAGACAAATAATCACGTGAAATACGAGTCAAAGTGTCCCATCACCTTAAACAACAGTGTAGCCTTCGACACATTAAAGGGGCCTTTTCACAGATTTTGGCATGTTTTGAAGTTTGTCATTAAATGCTTTATATTTATAAATTTTAACGTTGGATCTAAAAAGCTCCAGTAAAAAACAAGAATAAAATTGAAGAAAGAAAAATACGTAACCCTCAACTGGGCTCGAACCACTAACTCCTGGAGTAAAAGTATATCGCTTAGACCACTCGGCCATCCGCGCTCATGCACTGAGCGACGAAGTTTATACTATATACAAGCAATTTTCGTAGTGCCACACTATAACGACAACAATAAAACTATCCAAATTTTTCAATCGTTTCGCGTTGCAACGCTTTTTTTTTATT
Source organism: Dreissena polymorpha (assembly GCF_020536995.1). Lineage (NCBI taxonomy): Eukaryota > Metazoa > Mollusca > Bivalvia > Myida > Dreissenidae > Dreissena > Dreissena polymorpha. Next base: position 17,401,284 of record NC_068360.1, read on the forward strand.
TTCAGGGTTTTAAATCGTCAAAAGATGCATAAAATAGATATTTTAGAGCATGGTAAATGTTTAGTATTACCGTTTCCTCACAGATATCATAACTACAACGAAAATTTCCGCATGTGAATCTTTTTTTCTTTTTTTTTTGTCAATTTACCAAAACTTGAAAAGGCCTCTTTAAACAATAACTGATTTACATGACGAACATAAACATTAATAGTATTACACCACAAGCATGCCTTGAAGGTTTAATGGGCTAACTTGCAAAGATAAAAGTCACACTGTTGGGAAAGGTTTCAACCCAAGCGGGAATGTATTCAACGATTTGTCTATCTAGTTTTCCTTTAACCCAATTAGCATAATAGCTTAACTTTATAGACAAATTATGCAATTGTGGTCCAATGTTGTAAAAAATGGAAAAGTCTGTGTTGCATAAGTCCTTTTTCTTTTGGAGGGGGGCGGTACATTCGTTTACTTATAAATGGAAATAATAGCATGTTTTCGGTTGGTATGTGCACATTTGTTATTCACGTTAAATGTCTTATAGTCATTCCAAACCGTAGACGTCGATTCAACCCATTTATGCCTAGCGTCTAGAAAAACAGGCCTTGGCAAACAGCGTAGACCCAGATGAGACGCCGCATGATGCGGCGTCTCATCAGGGTCTGCGCTGTTTGCTTAAAGGAATTTCTGTAATAAATATTCGTAATATAGATATAATTATACTAGACATCCCTAATTTTGGAAATAAATTGATCCAATTTAGAAGGATGGGAGAGTCCAATAGGCATAAATGGGTTAACTTAGGAGCCTCGCGCCAAATCTGGCCCATCGTTGGCTGCTGCCGTAGATCTTCTAGAATCCCACTCAAACAGGGTCAAAAATAAAAAGAATTATGACCAAATGAACTTGGCAAAAAGACACAACAAACAATCCGCCCACAATGTTCCATCACTTATGCGTTACCCTTAAGCACATTTTGGTTTGTGAATGTTTGTGTTAAAATATTAATAAAGGCTTAAGTATATCTGGCCTCCGGTGTAAATAAATGTAACGTTACAAAGAGTATTCTCGTGCGATATAGATGTCACGTTTGCTGCGGTTAGCGAAGTCATTAACATGTGAACTTTTTCCCTTTGTAATAGTACACCTGAGTTTTTTTTTTCTAGGTAACGTAGGCAGTGTTTACTATCTGGTAATTGTCGATTTCAGTGCTGGATCCGAATTTTGAAAGCCTTTGCAAACAGATGGGATCCAGATGAGACGCCACAGAACGTGGCGTCTCATCAGGATCAAAACTGTTTGCTAGCCTGATAGTATTCTTTGAAAAAAATCAAAGAAAATGCTTACTTTAGAAATTCGGCAGACGACATTTTAGCAGACGACAAATTTCCCAGCATGCAAAGGGTTAATCTTTCGTCATCGACGGTATGTGTAGCCTCTCCGCACGTTTTCAAAACCTACTAACTATCGAGTAAAACATAAAACATATCGATTTAAAAAAGCAAAATTCATTCGTAGCAGTTGCAAATACGCCTTTAAATTTGACATAAAGCAAAGTATTATGATTTTTTTTCTATAATAGTATAAATTATTATTTATTAATATGGGTTCATATGTAGCACAATATTTGAACTGTGTACATTTAAACAAGTGTTGTCATTTTTCTTTCAAAATTTATTATAATCATTGTTTGTTTGTATTTATGCTCCCCAAAAATTATCAGTGGAGCATTTAGTTGCCAGTTTGTCCTTCCGTCCTTCCTTCCGTCACACTTTTGTTACAGTTTCTCATAGCGCCTTCAATATTTTACCGATCTCTTACATATTTGGCATGTAGGTACCTTGCATGGACCTCTACCTTTTGATGAGGTTTGATGTCACTGGGGTCAAGGTCAAGGTCACCGAGGCATTTGTCCTTCCTTACTTCCTTCCTTCATACTTTTGTTACAGTTTCTAATTGCGCCTTCACTGGGGTTATGGTCAAGGTCACCGAGGCTAATAATAGATTTTCTCAAGGTCAAACTTTGGTTACAGTTTCTCATAGCGCCTTCAATATTTGACCGAACTCTTAAATATTTGGCATGTAGGTACCTTGCATGGACCTCTACCTTTGATGAGCTTTGAAGTCACTGGGGTCAAGGTCAAGTTCACCGAGGTAAATAATATATTTTCTCAAGGTCAAATTTTGGTTACAGTTTCTCATAGCGCCTTCAATATTTGACTGATCTCTTATATATTTGGCACGTATGGTACCTTGAATGGTCCTCTACCTTTTGATGAGGTTGAGGTCACAGAGGTCATTCCGGACACTGAAAGAATATATATTCTGGGGGGCTTCAACAAGGTAGTTCTAAATGGTCAGACGTTTTCTACATTTCGAAACCTGATTCCAAGTCCAACGTGTTAGACAGGCAGTGTTTTAGACATGGATCAAGTCATGACTCATATTTAGCCAGTGTACTATAGTGTTATTTGGGTTGGATATCCATTTTAAAGAAAGAGTGAGTGTATACTATTATTGGCATTAATTATTATCAAGACCTGTTTACTTTATTATGAACATAAGGTATTCAACAATACTTCTGGTTTAATTCGTCATTATCTATCAGCCCGAAGACGCTTAACACAAATAAATTGGTATAGCCTAACCCAACATTAAACGCTACCGTTGTGGTGACTCGATATTTGGTTATATATTGAAGTGGGCTATTATTCAAATAATCCTGGCAAAATGTGGTCAGATGTAAGTAACAGTTTAATATAAGAAATAAATGGTGAAATAGGAAGCCTGTACATGTTTCCCTATATGTGATACGCAGTAATACAACAGTGGCAGAACCTGATATATGATGACAGATACATAAACTTGCTTTTAAAACCCGTGGATTTGCTGACATACGCAATTCTTAGCTCGGCCTTCGTGTGAAATAGCTAAAGAGGTGAAAACCGAGATCAGTTTAAGATTGTGAACAACATTCGTATCTTAATACTGGCCTAAATTGTTATACTGTCTATTCGTCGCATGAGTATCACTAATACCTTTTGACTATAATAGGATCTAACTTAGCAGAAGGACCAAAGCAAACCTAAGAAAACCTGACCTAAAACATTGCGCTCGGCTTTTCTTCCGCTTTGACAGTATAATGTAAGTCTTCTTTCATTTACCTGATATAATGACAACACAGACGTATCTTATGCTGAATATCTGCAGTAGTCAAAAGTTTTTTTTTGAGAATTACCTTGGCACAACTGACCCGTAACTGCGACCTTAGGTCAGCATGCTGTCATTCAACAAATAGAATGCACAAACCTCCATACAAACTGTAACTATTGAGCGGAAACACAATTTGAGCCGTGCTCTGTGAAAAAGGGGTTTAATGCATGTCCGCACAAAGACTATTCAGGAACGACACATTCCCCTAAACTAGATTTTTGCCAAAACTGTTCTGAAACTAACAAAAAATATCATTAAAGCGGAAAGTGTCGTCCCTGATTAGCCTGTGCGGACTGCACCGGCTAATTTGGGACGACACTTTACGCTGAGGCATTAAACCCCCTTTTCACAGAGAACGGCACAAATGTAATCAAGAAATAGGAGTTGTTGGACGAAAACGTGAACCTAAATTTCCTACGTACACTAGGAGGACCATGTGTAACGTTTTATTTATTTTAATATATGTTGTGGCTGTAAATATATTAGGTAGTTGCGCACAAACGTTAACCAGCATTGTCTACGTAGAGAAGTTATGGAACTTGGTAAGTACCTCACACAATGGCCGTGAACTCATGTGTAATGTTTTTATACCTGTAGTAGAAACAGCGATATTGAGAAGATGCAAATCAACCGAAACCAAAAGTACAAAGGGTGGCATAATTCTGCTAACTTTCGGGTCAGGGTTTTGGAACTTGATCAGTCACTTCACCCAATGACTCCGAACACATGTTGAATGGGATACCTTGTTATGGAACAGTTTGACGATAACCATAACCAGGGCATTGTGCGGACGTCGACGCCGACATTGTGCGATAAGTATAGCTCGGACTATTCGGTGAATAGTCGAGCGTAAAACGGTTAGGTTTTATGAATTACAAGCGCCCTGTTGTATATTTAACAATGGCTAACGAGGTAAGATAAGGATTTAGGTGATAAACTGATTAACGCGTTGCTAAGTGTATTATACAGAAAAAAAAACGTTTCAAAGTACTGCTTCACAGAGTCGCGGTCGTAAAATGATAACGGTGGTGCAGAATATTTGCCAACGATTAACAAAAGAAACAAGAGCCGTCTCCATAGGATGACATATGCCCCCGAAAAACGCTTTGATAGAAGTTATGAGCATTTTTCGAAACCTAAACGCAGATTTCGAAACCTAAACGAGGACCCTAAGTTCAAGGTCACAGGGTTTAAAAAAAATGTGCGTATGGAAAGGCCTTTTTCATAAACACATGGATACTAAATATGAAGGTTACATCTGAAGCGACATAGAAGTTATGAGCATTTTTCGAAACCTAACCGCGGACCCTAAGTTCGAGGTCAAGGTCACAAGGGTCAAAATTTGTGTGCGTATGGAAAGGCCTTGTCCATATACACATGCATTCTTAATATGAAGGTTACATCTGAAGCGACATAGAAGTTATGAGCATTTTTCGAAACCTACACGCAAAGTGTGACGGAAGGACAAACAGACGGACACTGCGATCACTATATGCCCTCCTTCAGGGGCATAAAAAGTGGGGATATTAAAATGATAAGAAAACGTGTATTATAATATTTCATTTAATTCTTTTTTACAACAAATGTAACAACTATATATACAAACGTACAAATGTACTGAAATAAATATCTCCAATTGTAACAATGTCATAACATACTAAAATCACGGATGCATATATAAAATTCGTTATATGAAACAAACAACACAACGGGAAGCATAGTAGCAAAACTGCCCTGGACAGGTATTCTCTATATGGGCATCTTAAATTAAGATACTCTTTAGTGAACTTTTCTGATCAAACAATAACATGGTATTCACTATTTCAAAAATAAAATGTATGTGATCTATTAATGAAACAATAAAGGTATTTTTAATTTTACGCTCTTTACGACATTTATTAAAACTTATCACAAATGATTTTTGTTCATACTTGTACACCAGCGCAGAAGAAAGATTGTACCAACAAAAAAAATGTATTATTGCATGTTTTACCGACTTTCATTTTTTTTATACAATTAAATTAAGACACAAGTCATGAATCCAATAAAAATAATTTGAACAGCCATCTGAACAACACTTATACGAAAACGGAAGTAATTGTGAATCCATTAATTACATTATGTGTTTCATTAGCCACTATCTGTTATTGACCCGATCAAAAAAATATCATCTAGCATACAATCATACATTCTTCCTAAACTAGGCAACCTAATTACGCACAGGTACAAATGTGCCGTCCGTTGTAAGTTTGTTTCGCATAAAAAGATAAAAAAAAATCGGTTGCCGATTCGTTTATACACAATATCATAACAGTAAGTAGTACATCACAATTTTGATATATTGGTAAAATCTATGTACATACACAAATAGGTAATAATGTTTAAAACTAGCAATGGTAAACACTTGTCATAAAAGTAAAGAATAAACTGCTGTTTTGTGGTGAAAACGCGGCATACTTTTTTTCCACATGTGAATAATAAAATTAGACATCGATCGTGTCCTAAAAACACAGTCTAACATGTTTAAATTGAACAACAACGTGTTATAATGCAATTATAACAATAAATATGAGCTACAGTGAAAGAAAATGCATATAATTAGATTGCAATGACGTCATTGCTAATTGCAACACTGCATGCATAATCAGCAAATGTAAATTACAAAATAAACGTAAGCGTGTTATGTATTTTTAATCACTTGTGCGTATTTAACTTCTTAATTGCATGGCATGTGCAAAATTAAAACTTAATAAAATAAACTTATAAAAGGTAAACTTAAAAAGAACATTTATTACTCGGCGAACTTGACAAATTTTGTTATTGGGACAATATTAACTGTCGTATAAAAGTTAACTCCTTGGTCTAAAGGTACTGAACAATTGAATAGAAGCATATCAAAGTGGCATCAAAATATGAACGTGGGATGATCAGATTTACATGTAGATTGTTGTTGTTGTTGTTTTGTATAAAGCACGTGTTATATGGTCTCGTGTCAGCTACAATCCGCTTAATGTATGATGCGAGATGTGACAAAGATATAACGAAATCAACGTTCATTAACGCAGGCGACAAACTCTTGACAGATTTTCGCGTGCAATTCTGGATCAAATCAGTTTAAAACGTCTTTACGCGATAAAGAAAACCTGATATATTGGGAATACAATGGACGGGTACGAATCGGTCGTGACCCTGCTCGAAGGTTTGCAAAACAAAACGTTACTTATACATAGCAAGTGTCATACGGTTTTGATAGATGCCGTGGTATACTTTCTACAAAAACTTTTGTTCTAGAGAAGAGCTATTGTATGCGCTGATTAAATACATTACTGGCTATATCAACAAAAACGCATAGCAATACATTATTTTTTATAGTATGAAGAAAATAATAATGATTGGCTTGACTAAGAGGCGTATGTATTCATGCATAACGCGTGCATTCATAAATAGAATGTTGACCTTTATGTATTCATGCATAACGCGTGCATTCATAAATAGAATGTTGACCTTTGTAACACAAATGTATCTGTTATCTACGGCATTTACTAAAGACGACAAACGTCATGTGTTTGCGTTAATGTCACTTGCATTAAAAAGAAACGGGCAATTTTCTTAATATTGCGCACTATGAATAACCATGTGCATCTTAGATTTTTAAGACATGCCATATAATAAAATGAAAATAAGTACTACATGTATTTTCAAATAATTGTAATGTGAACAAAACCGTTGCCATGCATTATGGATCTATAAAAAAAATAGTGGTGCCCAGTTTGCAACAAGAAGTAACACACTTGTTTCTTCTTTGTCCAACACAGAAAACCTTTAAAATTAAGTCGTTCAAAACCATTCTTTGATATGAAATAGTGTCGTCAAGAATTGATAACACTTTCGTGTTGTTTTTTGTCAAATATGAATTGGTAGTTTCGATTGCTGCCTTTTACCAGAAACGTCATTGCTAAGTCGACGTTAGCGGTTACATACCAAATTAAAATCTTCAGCCTGAAAGCGATGCTCGTTTTATGACGAATGTAGTATTAACTTACATGTATTTATATGTATGCGATCGTGCGTCCTAATAACTAAGCTCTAACAAGGAAAAGCTAAAGCTGGGCTGTCATTATGCGGGTTTGCGTTCAACCTAGACAAACACTCACAGTTGGACACAATCCATCATCTAGACGTTTGCAATGACAAGGCTGGATGACGGTTGGCCCATAAAACAGCCATCAATTCAGTGTCAAGTACATGCTAGAATTAGAGATTCAGTCGTTAAAGGTAAGAGTGTAGAAAATCGCGTTTGGTTCTTACTTATGACGATTTCATTTAAGTTATACGTAAAAGGTAAAAGTGTAGAAAATCGCGCTGGATGTTACCGAGCATATTGAAAGGCCACAATCCGTGTTATTAGGTGTCTCAAACGTTAACGATTGCTAAATAAGAGTAAATACGTGACTGGATAGAAACACACGTCTTTTTTTATGAAAACCAGGATAGCAAAAAATATTGAACTCATCAGTCCCAAATTGATCTTTATTTTTTCTCTTGTTAACCCATTTATGCATAGTGGACTCTCACATCCTTCTCAATTGGATCAATTGATTTCCAAAATTAGGGATGTAGTATATTTATTTCTATATTTAGAATATTTCTTACAAAAATTGCTTTAAGCAAACTGCGCAGACCCAGATGAGACGCCGCATCATGCGGCGTCTCATCTGGGTCTACGCTGTTTGCCAATGCCTTTTTTCTAGACGCTAGGCATAAATGGGTTAAACCCGTTGGAAAATGCTGGTTTGTTGAATTTCGATTACACGTGTGCGTTATTGAGTACTCACCGCGTTGTTATATTGTTTAAATCGGCTTAAATAAAAAAAAACTGGCTAAACAAGAATAGAGTCAACGCTTTCTTGCTGTTGTATTCGAAAAAAATATATGAATACGAACTTAAAACTTGTGCTTAAAGTGCACCAAATTATTCAAAGGATTAAAGTTAGATTAAGAAACAAACATCCGACAAGATTTAAACAAAACATTTCTTGATTTGATTTTCGATTACACAATCTCATTTAACTTACATCAATCAATCTAAAACTGAAATAGTGTGTTTTACACATATATATTTCGATTTAAATTAGACTTGTTTCATTCATCAGATATAAATAAAAGTATATAAGTTTTGCATTTGTGTGCTTTTTGGGAGCTATTACATTCTCAAACAGTGAATTCTAAGAATGACAATTTACGATAATTTGAACTGATTGACTTTTAATATGGGCCGTGCTCTGTGAAAAGCGGTTAATGAATGTGCGTAAAGTGTCGTCCCAGAATAGCCTGTGCAGTCCGCGCAGGCTCATCAGGGCAGACACTTTCCGCTTTTATAATATTTTTCGTTTCAAGAAAGTCTCTTCTTAGCAAAAATCAAGTTTAGGCGTAAAGTGTCGTCCCTGATGAGCCTATGCGGACTGCACACGCTAATCCAGGACGACACTTAACGCACATGCATAAAAAACTTTTCACGGAGCACGGCCTCTATCAAATATAATACTTTCTATGATCACCGTGAATATCAATCGATTATCTGTTAAAACTTTTCTTTACATCTGCGAATCCAGACTCATATAGCGTTCAGTAACAACAGTCAAGTATATCGATAGTTATCTCTTTTTTAAGTTATATTGAGCTAAAATGTAAGTTTCGTTTTTAATGTTTCTGTTTGAAACAATATACCGTCAGGGATGGTAAACAAGAAATAAGTATATATAAAGCAAAACAATCCGTGAACAAATGCTTTAAAAAGTGTTCTTTTTAAAAATGTAATCATACCATTAGAAACGTCGACTTTAAGGAAAATACTTCAAAAATAGTGTTATAAAACGTTTAGATTTGTTCCGAAGGCTCATTGGCGAAAAGGCCCAGCATGTCTATAGAACAAACTTTTCGGACACGTGCCAACAATATGAAATAATTCGATTCTTTTTAATCGATAAATCCTCAAAAAAGATCAACATAATAATGTATTGCTTGCTTGATCAGCCTAAAAGCGTGCATAATTTGGTACGTGTACTGTAAGATAATTATTTGACTTCTTTGACATGTAAATATGGCGAATGGCTTTACAGTGCTTACCAGCGTGTCTTACATATAAAAAGCGTCTGATAAACAAAAAATAATATCTGCGAAAGTCTTTCCTCCTGAGAACAAGAATAACTGTAATTCCGGAAAAATCAATCCCGGTGGTTCTTATTTGAATGACGCGTAAGACGTTAAGTAATGAATCTATTATAAGAGGTCTTACATATAAGCTTATGTTGCTATTTAAGCCTAATAAACTTATTACGTTTTGGTCAAGAGAATCATACCTATTCCTTCATATAGCGTGTTCTTAAATATAGCGTTCCATTTTAATAAAAGTTCAAACACAAAAATGAAAATTTTGATTAATATTTTCCTGCAGTTAAAAAAACACAAACATCCTGTACTCATGTGATCATTGCAAACTGTATTCGTGGCTTACAAAAAAGGTTGTGAAACTTTAAAAATTATGCTAACTGGGTTTTAATGCTTGTGCTTAATTATATATTATCTGTCGGCCTAAATGCGCATATATTTTTCTCCCGTTTTCCTACTTTAATGCTTAATTTTTACATTGCCAATTACATTAAAAAATATAAGTATAATTAGCAGATTACTAGACAGTAACGGATACAGGAATTAAATGAGTAATTGAGTATACAGTCCATGCCTTTCATAGCATGGTGTGATTCGATTGCGTTTACACTTAACAGTGAACAGGGATACGTTATTCTAGCGTACTATGCACAGATTAGCGCTCTAAATACATCTAAACAATAAATAAGTCTAACATAACTAGTCTCATTGTTCGCTGTTGACCCCTCACCGTGTAATGACACATTGAGCTCTGCACATGCCGTACAAGTAGGTCTTAGTTCTTAAGTACCAAAGTAGTTGACTTCAATAAGTATTAATTTTGCAATTATATATACACAGGTAGGTAAACCACTGAATCGTTTGAATAACATCACAAATGCAGTTGAAATCAACAACTGTGGCTCAGTTACTGTAAACCTTCACACTAGCAAGTCCAACAATTAACCGCTACACAGTCTACCAAGAATATATTATGTACAATTGTAGCACAGAATTTACACTTTTTTATCCGTTCCATTTAACACATTTATACGAATTATATGTGAATATTTCGCACTATGGGCTTATCGGGGAAATTTCGTACCCGATTGTTAAGATTAAGAGCTTTGCAACCTAAAATGATGGTCGCATTTATTATCACAAAGTTATAATCCTCCGTGACGTCATCGCTCAAAGTGACGTCACGACAGTCTCGTCTGGAATGTGAGGCGATGGGATCTCGCACACCACATCTTCTTCATTTAACGAAGTGTCGTCTGTTGCCGTTAGACTACCGTCTTTTGAATCGGGCTCGTTGAACCCACTACTTTCCGAGCTCTCGTCATCGGAATCTGCAGAATGTGAAATAATAAACTGCACTTCCTCGTCAAGTTTAAGTTCATCTATGTTATTGCCTAGCTCGATGTCAATTACACGCTCCGAATCCAAGTCTAGCGAAAACTCGACGTCACTTGTGTCGTGTCCACATAGTGTCAACGCATTCACGGTAGGTGAAGTTAATTCACTGTCCTCCTCTTCGAACGCCACCTTTACATTATACCCGTCTTCTTCTTCCTCCTCTTCAAGAATCCCGTCGTCTGACTCCAGCTCCTCCTGTTCGTGGTCCTCCGTGATGGCTCCCAGGCGCGGCGCAGTATTTGACTTGCTTATAGGCGGCTTGAAATTCTGCCCCGTGCTCAACATCTGCGTCCGCAGCGGCACCACGGAGTTCTTCATCGGAAGCGACCGCGTCCTCTGTAGCGTAAGCCTCGAGTTCTGTTTGCGCGTCTTTTCCCGCACAAATTCCTTGAGCGCGAAGGAGATCTTGTCGTGTAACTGCACCGCCATCGCCTTCGCCTTGGCCTCTGATTTGCAAAGCACCGCGTGGCATCGTAACTCGAGCTTCATTTTCTTGCCTGAAAGTAATGAAACGTTGCGTGCATTTCGAAGTTAATGAGGTCCTTCCGCTTCTGAGACAGCGTTATGTTTGGACCAGTAATCCTACCTGCCTCAGTCATAACTAGAGCATTTAAAGATCGATTTTAGAATAGCTTGGCATACAATGGTAACCTTGATGAGAGGGTTTGTCGAGTGCACCTTTAACCCATTTTATGCCTAGCGTCTAAAAAAAGGACTTGGCAAACAGCGTAGACCCAGATGAGACGCCGCATGATGCGGCGTCTCATCAGGGTCTACGCTGTTTGATTAAAGGAATTTCTGTAAGAAATATTCTAAATATAGAAATGAGTATACAAGACATCCCTAATTTTGAAAATAAATGGATCCAATTTAGAAGTATGGGAGAGTCCACAAGGTATAAATGGGTTAAATGACGCACTCACACATCCATTTGCAAACATGGTAACAATTGTGACTAGTCATTCGTTTGTCAACCATAACTTTGCCGTATATAGAGTGGGTTATATTTATTGAAATTAGTGAAGCACTAAGGCCTTATATCAACCAATATACATGCACTTCTATATGTTTCCCAGGGTGTCTTGTGTCACTATACAGGATACCGGAAATTAGGATCGAATTACTATAATAAACGTTTTTCTCAGCGCTTTTATTGTCAGCAGCTTCAACGGAAATATAAATCACGGTTCTCTAATGAACGGCAATTTAAAACGGTTGCTAGGATATTGACTTGTCCTCCGTTATTGATGTTAGTAAACACTAAGCGATCGTTAAAATTATATGTAAAATTTTCCCTCTAGCAAGGCGATTTTGAGTGATATTGACTGCGTTTTTAAACGGATTGTTCGGACCGAAATAGTATAATTTTTCGCGTAATTGGCGACAAAATAAAATAAGATTTTCAAAAAAAATGGGAGGGGGAGGTGCCAGAACTCCACTAATATTTTCCACAAAAAAATGTATAGATGCATACCAGACCATCGATCCCTGAATTGTGAAGGCCACGCGTTACCACTTGACCACAATAAGCATCAATTAAATGCCAAAACTTATTATGTTCCCAATAGTATTTTAAGAGTGTAAATGTATAATTAAAGCTAATTGATCGTGCTAATGACGTCGCGCGAGATGGTTGCCGCAGGGATGCAATAGTTTTTCCGGAGAAGAGCATATTCTCGACATAAAAACATTTGAGATTGACATTACTAAGTGCATTTGCTGTTGACAAATGTATTATTAAAGCGTTCCACACATCTTAATGATTGTGTTTTCGCCCAAAATCTCTCGTTGCTGCAAACATTTATTGTTGTATAGCGCAGAAGACGAGCGTTTGTTTCCGGATTACTGTTCACGTGACGATAAAGTTGTAGTTTCTCAAAGATGCGCAGAAAAACACAAAGTTATTTGACAAATACGGGATTATTTTGGCGTTATAGTTGTTTAAACACGGGGCTAAACTTGAAAAGGATCCAAGCTTCCTCGCTACGAGGGAATCACTTCCGCTGACGTCCGCAAAAAGTTTGCCGTGATTCAGAACGTTAAACAGCTTCAAAGTTAAACGTTCCCCTTTTCATCAACATTATACTTAACCTAAACTGTAATACACCTCTATGGTTAACCCGTTGCATGCTGGGAAATTTGTCGTCTGCTAAAATGTCGTCTGTTGAATTTCTAAAATTAGCATTGTCTTCGATTTTTTTCAAAGAATACTATCAGAATAGCAAACAGTTTGGATCCTGATGCGACGCCACCTTCTGTGGCGTCTCATCTGGATCCAAACTGTTTGCAAAGGCCTTCACAATTCGGTTCCAGCACTGAAAGAGTTTAAGCAACGTCTATACATCCATATATGTATCGTTTGCGTCCACGTATCTGTCAATGAGTAGACGTACGCGCGAATTCCGCGTTTGCGACGTTGCGAATAATAAGCCGTTTCAACGTTATGGTATAAATAGATAGAAGCTTCTGTAAGATTAATAATAGCAGTGGCTGTTTTATTTGCCTTTATGCTCGAGCAAGTATTAAAGCATAGTGCGAGTTAGTTTTTTTGCGTTTCAACGTCTGGAACAACGACCATAAATTATTCATAACGTGATCGACGGATGTAAGCGTCAAACGTCACCCAGTCCATGACGCCTTCACGTCAGCGGTACTAAAAAAACGTTATAACGTTACGTGTATAACTTAAGCTACATAACCCAGTGTCCTCAATATACGTGAATGACAGATGGCTGAATGATACATTCATGTTTCTACGTGCAAATATCAAGCTCCAAGCGCATTTTCAACGCGTGTAGCTTTCAATAATATAATTATGACAGTCCGGGCATAAAAGTGACACAAGGATTTTTCTAAATACCTATTCTTCATTATCATTAATTGTTTAAAGTCGAGCTCTATCGAGTCATTTTTTTCTAATTTGGAAATATTTAGAGGTGCTCTTTTCATATTATCACGCAATAATCTCGGAGACTTATGATCGATTAAAAAATATGGCATCAGAATGAAACACGTCCAAAATTGACATCGGAAGAGCGCTTTATATGTTCTTTCAAACTTATGCCCCCAACCGCCAGACCCCGACCCGACCCCGACCTTCATACTCCCCCACCCTGAAGAAGGCAATACGGCGGTAGTGATGGGGGTTTTGTGGGTATGGCGTAGTTCTTCCATAGATCGCACTCGCTAATGCTTGAAATAAGTCAGAATGGTTTTCGGATTACTTTTCCTACGACCAAGAGAGTCGCATTCAACATCCATGCTCCTCGCTGACTTATCAAGGGCAACATCCAAGATAAAGTTGCATGCACTTGTTTTTCTCTGACAAAAATACCTTCGGGCCATACCGGTACGTCACATTCTGTGACAAACCTAATCTTAGACAATATCTTGTCAAGCAAACCAAAAGTGGCAGGTTTCACGATCTCCAAACATAAAATATGTATATTAATAAAGCTCGTGCTGAACGCTCGATCCTTGCTCACGCAGCGACAAATGCCCTGAATGTACACCCTCACCATCTGCACAAATGCGAGTTTTGAAAAAGCATGATCATAGAATGAAGATTTGACATTAAGTTCTGTTCCAGCTGCATACCGTGCAGAAAATTGTCAGTATCGAGATATCCAAAATGAACTACTTAACCTACCTGTAATCTCGCACATTCCGATGTAAACAGTTTCGTATAACTTCGATACTTATCGCAGACAATCGATAAAAAAAACAAGAAAAATTGAAAATACGATAATGAATTTTTCTGCCTTAAGGCTCGACAGTCAGGAGTGTAGAATTTCTATGACTGAATGATCGGTATTTTACGACGACCATAATTATACCGAGTGATTGTGGACAGCTTTTCGCGCGATTTGTTTGATATGTAACTTCTATAAAGCACCACAATCGGGAATACCTGGCCCCGAACATTTTATTATTATTATAGTGTCCTAACATATTACATTAACTTCACGCGCATAACATGCGCTTCAGTACAAGGAGTGATTTTCGACGAATGAATGAAAATTTAATAAACCAGATCTAACAAGACTATTGCCAAGCAATTAAAGTCCCCTACCGGCTCCACCATTGTCAGAAATTCCACCATTGTCAGAATATTTTTTTTATTTGTTGCCATAGCAACCAGAATTTTTGACGTACGAACAAAATTAAATGACGTGCATTATGTCCATATTGCCATCTATCCATGCTCCAAGTTTCATGAAAAAATATTAAGAACTTTTAAAGTTATCGCAGGATCCAGAAAAAAAACCCATTTTTCAGCAGTATTTCTAGTCTATTTGTTGCCATAGCAGCCAGCATTTTTGACGAAGGAACAAAATGAAATGACGTGCATAATTCTCATATAACCATCTATCCATGTATCAAGTTTCATGAAAAAATATTAAGAACTTTATAAGTTATCGCAGGATTTAAAAAAAACACAACATTTTCAGCAGTATTTTTAGTCTATTTGTTGCCATAGCAACCAGAGTTTTTGACGTAGGAACAAAATGAAATGACGTGCGTAATGTCCATATTGCCATCTATCCATATTTCAAGTTTCATGAAAAAATATTAAGAACTTTCAAAGTTATCGCAGGATCCAGAAAAAAACACCATTTTCAGCAGTATTTCTAGTCTATGTGTTGCAATAGCAACCAGAATTTTTGACGTAGGAACAAAATGAAAGGACGTGCATAATGTCCATATTACCATCTATCCATGTTTCAAGTTTCATGAAAAAATATTAAGAACTTTATAAGTTATCGCAGGATTTAGAAAAAAAAACATTTTCAGCAGTATTTATAGTCTATTTGTTGCCATAGCAACCAGAATTTTTGACGTAGGAACAAAATGAAATGACGTGCATAATGTCCATATAACCATCTATCCATGTATCAAGTTTCATGAAAAAATATTAAGAACTTTATAAGTTATCGCAGGATTTAAAAAAAAACACAACATTTTCAGCAGTATTTTTAGTCTATTTGTTGCCATAGCAACCAGAGTTTTTGACGTAGGAACAAAATGAAATGACGTGCGTAATGTCCATATTGCCATCTATCCATATTTCAAGTTTCATGAAAAAATATTAAGAACTTTCAAAGTTATCGCAGGATCCAGAAAAAAACACCATTTTCAGCAGTATTTCTAGTCTATGTGTTGCAATAGCAACCAGAATTTTGACGTAGGAACAAAATGAAAGGACGTGCATAATGTCCATATTACCATCTATCCATGTTTCAAGTTTCATGAAAAAATATTAAGAACTTTATAAGTTATCGCAGGATTTAGAAAAAAAACATTTTCAGCAGTATTTATAGTCTATTTGTTGCCATAGCAACCAGAATTTTTGACGTAGGAACAAAATGAAATGACGTGCATAATGGCCATATTGCCATCTATTTATGTTTCAAGTTTCATGAAAAAATATTAAGAACTTTTAAAGTTATCGCAGGATCCAGAAAAAAAACATTTTCAGCAGTATTTCTAGTATATTGGTTGCCATAGCAACCAGAATTTTTGACGTACGAACAAAATGAAATGACGTGCATAATGTCCATATTGCCATCTATCCATATTTCAAGTTTCATGAAAAAATATTAAGAACTTTTAAAGTTATCGCAGGATCCAGGAAAGTGTGACAGACGGACGGACGGATACAAAACCATAAGTCCCCTCCGGTGAAACCAGTAGGGGACTAACTAGTTGACTGACGGCGAATGCGGTCAATCATTAATATTACTTGCTAATAATCATCGACATCAGCAGGAAAAGCGACAGCTGGAAGATTAAAAATACTCCAGAAGATTACTCGTTAGACTGTTATAAAATGTAAAATAATATAGATAACACATGCCAGATAATTTATATGTAAGTCCAATACATTAAACCAAAAATCCGACCAGATTTCGTCCCTTGTACTTGTTCAAACTAGTAAGTATACAGTGAATTACAATGCATTCATGGATTCTTAACCTTGGAAGTCTATTGGTGTGTACTGGGTGGAACCAGTCTATTGGTGGGTACTGGGTGGAACCAGTCTATTCGAAAGTACAGGGTAGAACCAGTACTCGTGATACTACCCTCAGTAGTACGCACGGAAAATCTGAGTAAACAATCAAGTATTAAATGATTGATCTCTTTGTCGAAATTGGAACAAAATGTAAATATGAAGAGAAAAAACAGAATACGGTATAGCATGTTCATCCTTGTTTTCTAAAAAGTAAGTCATCTTCATATACATAATATAACAAGAGATGTGTTTGTCAGAAACCCAATGACCCCTGCTTCGCCGATTGATTATTTTTATTATATCCCTTTAAAAAATATTACTTCCCTTGTAAAAATGATTTGTAACTGCCAAATGATAAATAGAAATTATCTCGCTTTAAAGCTTGTTACTTCCCTTGGATTTATTTTTTGACCTTTTACCTTGAAGGATGACCTTGACCTTTCACCGCTCAAAATGTGCAGCTCCATGAGATACACATCCATGCCAAATATCAAGTTGCTATCTTCAATATTGCAAAAGTCATGGCCAATGTTAAAGTTTTCGGACGGACGGACGGACGGACAGACAGTTCAAATGCTATATGCCATCCTACCAGGGGCAATAAAATACATTATCTACTGAAAATCTTTCAGTGAAGAAGAAAAACAAACCCTGTTGACAATACGAACTTGTATTATTTAAGCGTCAATTGAAACAAACACTTTAATGGTCAATCAAAATGCGCGATAGCATCAAGATAGACGCGATAGACGATTCATAATGGGTATAGGGAATAGACTGCGCGTGTACAGAAAAGGTAATTTACGCGGTATCAGGGGTAATCCGGGGTATAAGATAGCGCTGATACACTAAAAGCATATGCCCTACAGCGCGTTTGAATAGCCAGGTTGAAAATGAGATAAAAAGTGTCAGTTCAAAACTTGAAAATACATCAAAAAGCGGGAAGAGATAACGGTAATGGAGATCATGTGATGATAGACGTCCAATCGTTGAAAGCCATACTTGCTTATCAGCAATATTTGCCCACAAATCCTTGCACTGGTACATTTTGAACTGAGATCGCTCAGCTACGCGGCTTCTCGTTTTACTGAAAATTGTAGTTGTGGTTGTAGTTGTAGTGATACCAGATAAAAACCCACACGTCCGATATGGTGAACACCAACGCATGGGTATGATCGTCTAAAAGGAGAAGCGAGTGTGATCCACCAGAGTTCTAGACCGCGCACGCTTGCCTTGCTCGATGGTTACAGGCTTTTTACGCCCTATGCCACGGGTCCGAAATTCGGCCCCATTCCCAATGCAAATCTGGTTGTTTTTTTTCCCAATTGAAAAATAAAATTCCCAATTCCAAAAAAAACAAACATTTTTTTTTAACCTTAAAATATATAAGTTTACCTGATCTGGTGTAGAAAATAGAAAGTATTGCATAATTAAATTCTCTGTTGCCTTGAATTTGTTTTAAAATCTGTAAAATATGTTAATGATTATTTAAGACTTTTCTTTTTTCCTCAAAATCCGGCGCTTCGCGCGATTTTTTTCAACTAAAAAAAGGCCAGGCCTTTTCCCCAAATTCAGATAAAAAACCTGCACTTATCACACATGTTCATAATATTTTGTAATATTTTAATAATAAGTTATCAAAAAAGTCGTTATTTACCAGTTAACGGCATCTTTGATATATAAGAAACACTATTTACATGCGATAATATTTTCCAATTGAGCCAATTTTGCGATTATTTTTTTCCCAAAGTTGGGGTTTCCACGACGCGAAATTCCCAAAATTCCAGTGTGGCGTTTTCCCAAAATGGAGCGGAAAAAGCCTGGGTTAGTTAAGTACATGCATATTCAGCAAGCGTTGACCCGATTCCACAAGTCCGACAACGCTTTTTTCGTTCGGTAAAAAGTTATGTGATTAACGCAATCACGCATGCGCGGAAAGTGTGCTTCCTCAGACGTGCAAGTACGCTCAGTTACATAAGTAAATTTTGTAGCTTTTCAGTGAACGACGTATGCTATTTGTTCAAGATCGCCACACGTTCATTCCGTACATGTATAATGATTATGATGACAGCTCAATTATTCAGTCACGCAGTAGCAAATGCCTTGAGTTTACATCCGTGTTGAGCGAAAAAAAGATGCTTTGTCAAATAGGTTAATTACACACGGCGATTTAATTAAGATCAAATATCACATTGCGAAAATTGATTTATTTGGGAAATCTTGAACCAATAAATATTTATTCTGCTTCATAGAACGGATTCTCTTAAAATATGCGATAAACAGACGAAACCCTCACAAATATATAAATTGTGTTCGGTATCATGATCAACAAAATTAAGTTGAAGATTTCCATTAAGTTTATAAAAAAATGAAATATATTCAAAGTATATTAGCATGGTCATTAATCTCTGTTATGAATGGATGACAAACTACCAAAACATTTAAGGGTATTCAAAACAAATCAATAAAAAACATTTGACAAATTCAATATAGTATTTTAGGGTTGGTAGGAAAATTTCAAGGTTTCTTGAACAAGCTAACAAAAACATCTGTACGCATTCGTTTTTTTGTCTAATTTTTTTTTTTTGCTTTATAAAACTTCGCATTTTATTCTATACCAAGGTCACATAAACATTTCGCATAACCCAACCGTTCTCGTGTACGGCAGTTTATATATAAAGTTCAAGTTCAAGTATTTTACTTGGAACGTAAATAAAACTGTCAACGCTGCAATAAATCCGGCTGCTGATGTAAAATAATGGCTGAACCTACCGACTGACCAGAAGGTTGTAAGTACTATGTAGATGTTGGTGCGAAAATCCCAGTAATTATACAGCAACTTCATTGGTTTACAGCTGTTTGCTTTTATTCATAGATTTATTAATAATGCACGGCGGAAAACAATGAACTAATGTACTATGCAAATGTCAATGTCACAAAGTATGTCGGTGGATATTATTTATAACTAGCGTGTCTATAAACAAAGCTGACCGAGGGCGCGGGTTAAAAATACTCTGCTGCTTTTTTTTCGGAACATAAAATCTGACAATCTCGTAAAAAAATCGCTAAAAATGTCAACGATTTATTTTTAGACAAATCACGTAACGGGACGAACATCAGTGACATCTGCGTGTCTATCATCGGCACTAACGGTATATTTATTCCACTGAGCCCCTCCCCCATAAACCTTAAAGATCATGTTTTTACTTTTAAATACGAATTACTTTTATGTAAGTGACAGGAATATTTTTATGGAACGTGTCTTTCTACGAATGCTAAACATAATCTCGTCTTAGCCTAAGTTATGAAATAACCCTCTACCAGAAAACGAAAAGAACAAGACATGTGTTTGTCAGAAACACAATGCGCCGCTTTGAAGCCATATATTTGACCTTTGACCTTGAAGGATGACATTGACCTTGACCTTTCACCACCTAAAATGTGCAGCTCCATGATATACACATGCCTGCCAAATATCAAGTTGCTATCTTGAATATTGCAAAAGTAATGACCGGTGTTAAAGTTTTGGGACAGAATTGCGCCGCTTTGAAGTCATATAATTGACCTTTGACCTTGAAGGATTACCTTGATCTTGACCTTTCACCACTCAAAATGTGCAGCTCCATGAGACACACATGCATGCCAAATATCAAGTAGCTATCTTCTATATATAATATTGCAAAAGTTATTGCAATCTTGCAAAAGTTAAACCAAGGTTTTAATAAAGTTTGGAGACAGAATGACAGACAGGCAAAAAATCAATGAACCCCGTTCATTCGATCCGGGGGCATAAAAACACACTAGCTATTTGTGTTGGTCGTAGGTAAATAAGGGCTGAACATACCTTCGTGTCTGTAGACCCAGATAAACAGTTTCGGGTATTGCGGGTGTGCAATACAGTACGATATCCGGTGTGCGCGGTACTCCGTCAGCCCCTGCTCCTTCGTTTCCGCTTTCAAACCGGAAGTGGTTAGCGTCAGCTTCATTTCGAGGCCCGGGTTGCTGTTGCGGAGGTAGTTGTTCCAGATTATTCCAACGGGTTTGTCGACGCAACCCTCTCCTTTCATCATGGCGGTTTGTACGTTTCCAAGGTAACGGACCTTGTAAATTGGTTCATGGTCGTTGATGACGAGGCTGCGCTTTTTCTTGAAGAAACTCATGGCTGGTACCTGGTTGTGTTACACGAGTGACATGGCAACTCTGGATTCAAAAGCTAGACGAATCTGAAAAAAAAAAAAAAAAAATAGTAATGAGTCGCTGATGTACTTTCCTTTCTTCAACTTAATATTTCGATGTAAACCAACGTGACACGGAAACCAGCATCCAAAAAGGCCAAAAAGGCCTATAGCTAAATTAATATTAAGTAGAAACCATGTGTAGCGGAGTCTGTTGAAAAAAGGCTATATCAGATTTGTTGACACCATATTACTTCTACAAAATAGTAAACGTGCCTCTGTAGAATAAATTTCGCCTCATTTGTTCAAAAAGGTACCATGTGGCTTATAATTTCAATGTCACATGGTGCCTTTTGCACCAAGGGGGCGATGTACAGGCATGCAAAAACGATATGAGTCGCGAACTGTGCGTAAAGTGTCGTCACAGATTAGCCTGTGCGGACTGCATAGGCTTATCTGGGATGACACTACGCACATGAATTAGGCCTCGTTATTCCAGACAGAGGCTCATATACTTTCTAATACGTGGGTGGATGCGAACAACACCTAGCAGCAGACTAGACATTTACTTTGACGACAGTGATACACGAAACAGTGGTTACTTTTCCACGCTATTATAGTAATTATCGCGAGAAATAAACACGTGAGCGTTATTATAGTTATTTTCGCGAGGAAGTAATGTGCTTGCGGTATTATAGGATGTAACATTTAAAGGGATCTTTTCACGCTTTGGTAAATTGACAAAATTGAAAAAAGTTGTTTCAGATCCGTAAGTTTTCGTTTTAGTTATGATATTTGTGAGGAAACAGTATTACTGAACATTAACCATGCTCTAATATAGCCATTATATGCATCTTTTGACGATTTTAAAACCTAAAAATTATAAAGCGTTGCAACGCGAAACGATTGAATAATTTGGAGAGTTCTGTTTTTGTCGTTAAATTTTGTGAAACTACGAAGATTGCTTATATAAGGTATAAAATACGTCACGAATGTGTACTCGGCGGAATAGCTCAGTAGGCTAAAGCGTTTTTACTTCAGGACTCTGGCAGGACTCCAGGGGTCACTGGTTCGAAACCTGCTCCGGGCAATGTTCTTTTCCCTTTTTTAATTTTTTTCTTGATTTTTTACTGGAGCTTTTATGATCCAATGTTTACATTTATCAATATATAGCATTTAATGAATAAGTTAAAAAAATGCCAAAATCTGTGAAAAGGCCCCTTTAAATACTATAAATGTATACTGCCATCGAGGTCAGACACGTGTATCTGACTTCAAGTGGAAATATTCCCAATAAATGTTCAATAAATGTATGTTGTTTGTTGTTGGTGTTGTTTTACTAAACAGCTTTCAGGCCTTTAGTCGGTATTAACTCCGATCAAAATTTAAATCTATACTCAAATTGACAATCACCATGGGTAATGCCGGCGGAGATTTGATGAAAGATTGATAGTCATGTTGTCGTTGATTGTAGAACTTTAATGCGCGCACCGGAATGATTATATATCAGGCATAAACTGGTCTTATGATATCCGTCAAAGTTTTGTCTCCGGCTTGCAAAGGAATGCGTACCAGTATTGACTGCATGACTGTGTCTGCAATGTCGCACAAACCAGCCCAGATTTACATTAAGATGCAAATACATGTATAGTGATTTAAGTTTAAACCTATTTATTTTAGCTCGATTGCGTCGAAAGCCTCAGGCTTAAAGAAACGCTCTCGAGTCCGTTTTCTGCGCCTATAAACAGTATAGGTGTCTTTGTGGAAGATCTAAAGAATGCTCCCCGAGTAGGGATCGAACCCATGACCTCTGATCGCTAGGCGGACACCATATCCATTACGCCACGGCGTGATTTTAACGCCATTGGGTAACTGCATAATCTTCTAATATAATTATGTGCCTTGTCTTTCAATCAAGATATGTATTGTTGTTGTTGTTTTCGACTCAAACAGCTCAGACATAATTACGAGTTCAGTAACTGCCTCTGATTGTACTGCATTCTACCTATTACAGCAACAGATTTCGGACAATAGCTTTACTTAGTAATTTGAAAACATGCCTTATACATGTTTGAAATTATATACCAAACAACAAAATAATAAGGCGTGCTTCGAACAACAATCGCTTCACGTTTCTAAAACAGGCAGTCATTAACACAAATCACATTGGCACGTGCTTGAACTATATTGAACCAGCGTCCTGTTTGAAGACCAGTCGACATTAATGCTAATGACAGCCGCACCCAGATGGCGGAATAACTCTCCCTGGTAAGTACCGTGTCTATGGCAACACCGCTATTGAGATGGGCATATTCATTATATCGAAGTTTAATTAAACTGCAAGAAAATGCGATGCGCCTTATTTGCTAACATACATATAGCGTTTTATGGCAATGTTCAGACGATCACTGAATGCGAGAAGACGCTATCGGCATTGGGCGATTAAAGGGATCTTTTCACGCTTTGGTGAATTGACAAAATTGAAAAAAGTTGTTTCAGATTCGTAAGTTTTCGTTTTAGTTATGATATTTGTGAGGAAACAGTAATACTGAACATTAACCATGCTCTAATATAGCCAATATATGCATCTTTTGACGATTTTAAAACCTAAAAATTATAAAGCGTTGCAACGCGAAACGATTGAATAATTTGGAGAGTTCTGTTTTTGTCGTTAAATTTTGTGAAACTACGAAGATTGCTTATATAAGGTATAAAATACGTCAAGAATGTGTACTCGGCGGAATAGCTCAGTAGGCTAATGCATTTTTACTTCAGGAATCTGGCAGGACTCCAGGGGTCACTGGTTCGAAACCTGCTCCGGGCAATGTTCTTTTCCTTTTTTTATTTTTTTTCTTAGTTTTTTACTGGAGCTTTTACGATCCAATGTTAACATTTATCAATATAAAGCATTTAATGAATAAGTTTAAAAAAAATGCAAAAATCTGTGAAAAGGCCCCTTTAAAAGCTTGTCGCCCGTTCTGGCATTGAATGGTCGATGTCACGGCCGTTTGAAGGCGTTCACTTAGGTGTGAATCACCGCAATATGTATGTAACATTATAATAGCGACGTGACAAGGACATAAACATTTATGCAAATGAACCAATCAGAATCGAATATATTACGGGTCTAATGGCGAAAATATCGACAAATTTGTGTGACGGGCCGAATTTTCTTTGTGGGACTGGTTCCACCAAGAGTACAACATCCACTAAGAGTACAACATCCCGCACGTAAGTGACACTTGATCTGCATTGTATTGTCGAATTTGAATCTGCTTTAAAGGCAAATGAAACTCAACATCTGTACTAAACAAGAATTAAAATCGCGCACACGCCCACTGATGGCATGGTCTAGTATGCCACCTGCTTATCGTTCATATGTAGTTTTTCACATATATTTATCTTTTAAATGTAAATTATTCTGATCTCCATTTAAGGTTTAACAAAAAACTGTTCCCATTTCAGACCGAACAGTTTGCATAACTAAATAAACGCACTAGACAAAAGCGAAATAGTAAATTATATACTGACAATGGGTCACTACTCAAAAGTGTCATAGATACGACTGATCGATTTACAACCGTTTATGGACGTTCGATTCGGACTGAACAAACAACATGCATGCTTGGGGCAAGTGTCTTCCTCGAGAGGCCAGTGTTTGTTTAACTGACAACGCTACTCCCATCCATCGAGAACCTGTAATGCCAGCTAGCGGGAATAAATCCAAAATTATTTACGACTGTGAGTTATGGTATCCTAAATCCGTGCATGTTTGGTGAATAATGACGTCTGTATTAAGATAAGAAGCATAAATTCAACACTCACATAAGTAAAAGAAGGTCCTGTTATTGCTGTTGGTGTGTATTTAGTTGTTGCTGATTTTGTGTTGTTCTTTTTTGTAAGAAGACAGACAGACAGACGGACAGACGGACGAACAGACAGACAGTTTATTCAGACTTATATACAATTACAAAGTCTTCATACTAAATTATACAAATCATTTTCTGTCACGTTACTAGGAATAACAACATAACATTAAATAACATAAAATACACATTTACGAATACATATACTCATAAACTATCAAGGAGGTAATGACATTTATTAAACAGTATTATTTAGAATCGTATTTCTTATAACAAGAGCTTCTTTGATATATTTACATACATTTTAATTAACGGATTTGTCACATAAAACTTATAACTTTTGGAATTTATATACATCCCGTATACATGTACACCGAATGTCAAATAAGGCCAGCTATTGTCATTCAGCAACCGCATGTACAGGCAACCAGACCGAACCGTGGGCGATGTAACAAATATTTGCTTACTTGAAGTGTAAATAATAAGGCACGAGTCACCGCGATGTTTTTTCTTGATTTTTCCTCTTTTAGTACAAATATGTTCTCGCTACTCTGATTCTAAAAACAAGAACTTATTCCGCAGGAAAAACAAGCTACATAAGTAACTTATATAAAACATTCTTTCGCTCACATAAATCATTCCATATCTGACCCCACGAGTCTGCTCTGATTTATGGATACAGTGTTACACTGTCACATTCGAATTGTGAACAATGAACAGAAGAGAAATTACAGAAAAAAAGTAACAGAACTATTTTTGGCTATGGTCACAATTTCAATCCTTATGTAATATAAGTTAAAACCTGCCTCTTTAGAGTTTACACCCCTGCACACATCAAAACGTTGTATATTGCAACCTTATATGAACCGAATGAAAAATGTATCTCTTCGTTTATAATTTGGTTTTACCGTTTTAGCAAGCGGATATGTTGGTTTATCGAATAAATTTAAATAAAGAGATTTGCGTTCGTGTACATGTATTGCAAACTCTATATTGTTAGTATCAAAACCGTTATAACGTGTGAGCGCTAGTGCTTCTTTGCTGTAGTTTATGTACTTATCGTCCCACGCAAAACATCTAATTATCTATCTCCAAATTTACGAGGTATTAAAATCAGTTTGATCGGCAGCATTTTTCAGCAACTGAATACTTCCGCCACCTCTAAATCAAAATCCGGCATAATGTTCAATCCACAATATATCAAATGTAGCATGTCAAACTAAAATATGTATGAGAGTGTCAACGAATAAAACTACGTATTTCGCATTGATTGTGTGGCAGAACCGTTACTTTTTTGCTTTTTAAAATAGATATTTACAAAGAACGATCGATTATGGCAGAACCATTACTCGATTGCTTTTTTACAAATAGAAATTTATAAAAGTACAATAGATATGTACAAAGTCCGGATATCTTTTCGGAAAATTCCTGCCTAAGTCATAACTTTGCCATAATTTATAATGATGGATTTTAAAACTTAACTTGGCACAAATGCATCATGCGACGAAGTATCGTTTGTAATGCCCGTCTCCCTACCTCAAAGGTAAAGGTCATAAGTCAAATTTAGATATAAAACAGCTTGACAATTTGCGTCTTAGCCAAAACTTTGGCCCTTATTGATGGATTTCAAAAAACAATGGCAAAAATGTAAACTATCATAAGACAAAGTGCCGTGTAAAACACTTGCCTCCCTACGCCTAAGGTCAACGACACATGAAAAGGTCACATGTCAAATTTGACCCTAAAACAGCCTTTCATTGACCCATCCTGATATAAGTCGCATTACGAGTTAAAAATTTGACGAAATTTACAAATAATTCCGTTAATCACTTGCCAAAAAAGAATCGAAAATAAATGTATTTAAATTCTGAGCTTATAGTGTAACAATGATATTGTATTATAATGACCTAAATAAGATGGTCATTAGCGATTACAAATCGGAAGGACACAAGAACCACCGAAACCCTATGCTAGGCCGATAGTAAAAGCTTATGTTAATGGGAAAATGATCGAATTCTCTATGGACGCAACATGCATTCGGCAGAATTAGTCCCTTTTATAATATAGTTTGTCGCATACTCGCCGCAAGCCGATTTATACTAAGGATTTCACGAATGTCACAGACGCATAAGATGCTTCATATTTAATAAAGGAATACACTTAAATACATCAACATTCAATACGTAAAAGTAACCTCTATACATTTTAAACGTGCGTTTGTTTGCTTTACTAGCTCTAAACTACGAAAAGTTTGCCAGTATAACCCCATGGCCTGCTATGTTGGTCTTCGAACGGCTGTATGACTGAGCGATAAACATCTACTGGGTGTCATCCGCACTAGCGCCCCAGATGTCCTGCATCTGTGTCCTTTATACCCCCGATACACCGACTCCGTTCGAAGAACGTTCTGAAAAATGTGACTATACGGGCTCAAACTGTGTGAGAACGGAGTGATCGTAGTAGCAACGTGTTACGAACTGTCTTCGAACTTTGTGGACGGCCTGGAACGTGGTTGAACGGGAGAGGTGTTTCAGAACTTTGAGTCTACTCAAAATTTTCTTTCAATCATCCCGTTCTACAATTAAACGTAGTAACAACGTACTGGAAACGGAATGGACGTACTAAGAACGGAAAGGTCGTACTAAGGTCGGGTTAGGAACGTACCAGAACGTAGTGCGATCGGACCGAAATGACCTGTACGATGCCACACCGATCGAATCCGTTTCTAGTCCGTCAAATCCGTTCTCAGACAGACCGAACCCGTCCGCACTTCATGTACCTCTCAAGTACGATCTTGTTTCGTGTAAATAAATAGAAACTAAACTATAAGATAAGTTCTCGCAACGTACGTTCTGTAAGTTCTCAGTAATGTCTTAGTACGTTGTACTCGTTTTAAGGAGTTCGCAGTAGGTTCCAAGTACGTTGTACTCGTTCAATGCAGTTGTTACAACGTTCAAACCGTAAATACAATACGTTCAGACAATGTGCATATAAATAGAGGTCGTTGTCTCAAAATTCATCATTTGTGATATTAAAGTAACATTTCTATTCAAAATCAACGAAAATTTCGTACAATTGTTCGGAAAATAAACAATTAAAAATCAGTGTTCCTTATGGCAATTGTCGAAATTCAACGTCAGATGTGGTCTGGTAAAACAGATGTTTGTAGATACAAAATGCTCGTTTGTATTATTGTTTTGCATATCTATTCATACGACACATGAACACTAAAATGGTGTTCGTGTGTCGTATGAATAGATATATTCGCGGGAATTTATTGTGGCCACAAATAAATAAAAAACGAGCATTTTGTATCTACAAAAATCTATGTAATCATACCACATCTAGCATTGAAATTTTGGCTATTGCTATAAGGAACACTGACTGTTAAGGTGTTAACTTTATTTTACGAAATACTTAACGAAATGTTCGTTGATTTTGAGCGTTATAGAGACTTTAAGTCGAAACATTGACAATCTTGGAACTGGTATTTTTTTTAATGTTGGCTTCGTGCAATTTTTGTTAGAAGCAGAGCAGCCATGTAATGTTTTGCAGGGCCGAGAAAAAAGGCGGAGACGACACAGAACGTGTTGGGTGAGAAATTGGTTAAAACCAGAGAGAAGAATAGCCGTCTGGTCGGCTCAAAGCGTGAAACATAAATGAGAACGTAGTCGGTTTTATAATCGCCGTGCAGAACGTGGCTGCAACTACGTCGTAAACGTACTAAGAACGTAGAAGGACGGAGTGAGAATTGCTTTTGATCGAGTTACCACTGCACAACAAATAAAGAAGAACTGCGTTCGAACGTGATCGAACTGGCTGTGGACGGGCTCGGTCTGACTGGAAACGGTATACCAACGGCACCCCCGGAAATCTGACATGCTGTGAGAAGTTGGACATGCTAGGAGATGTAGCCGATATATTTCAAAGAATTTCGGTACGGTAAGTAAATCCAGTTCTATAATTGTTTAAAGGCATTTAAAAAAAATATATTGGTGCATGCAAAGGAGGTATAACAATGTATGTTAGAAAAATCCTGGTTAATAATAATTAATATTCAGGATTTATTGAAATATGGCTATTTAAAATCGACGATGCAGGGATTTGTCCCATATTTAGCACTTTATTTACAAATTTCTTTAAGGGTATGCCAGTGAAAAAGTTTTTTCACCGACAATTATATTAACCAATGTCCCCGAGTAACATATCCGCCAGGGTTTCTTAAAAAAGTCCGTGTTGGTGGAAGAATTCGACTTAACATACAACGTGTTGATGAAAAATGATATGACATGGTGCTGTACAAAGATGTCGAGATATGACATGTGTGAAGTTCATTTATAAACTTAAAGCTCACTATTACAGCTGATTTATGCCCACTCTGACGCATTGTAGATCATTTTCATTGAACTTTGAGGTTTTATATTGATATCCGCTCTGAAGCTAAGTTAATATCCAGCTAATTTGTATCTTTTTTTATTGTTTGAAAATTATTGTAAATGTAAAGCAATTGATTAATACAAGTAAAAATATACGTCCGGTAGGCAAACTAAACATTTATAATAATATTTTGTGCCTATAGTTCCAATTCTGGCAGGTAGACTTTCATAAATGTGAACTAATTTTGGATCTATTATAGATGACTTCAAGCTGACAGCTTTGCAATTATCTCCGATAACTTCCTTGAACTTCCACCACTCAAAATGTGCAGCTTCATGAGAACGCCGCTTTGAAAAAAAATGGACCTTTGACCTTGAAGGATGACCTTGACCTTGAACTTCCACCACTCAAAATGTGAAGCTTCATGAGAATGCCGCTTTGAAATTATTTTTGTTTTGACCTTTGACCTTGAAGGATGACCTTGATCTTCACCTTTCACCACTCATGTGCAGCTCCGTGAGATGCACATGCATGCCAAATATCAAGTTGCTATCTTCAATATTGAAAAAGTTATGGCCAATGTTAAAGTTTTCGGACGGACAGACGCCATTTATTTGACAATTTGACCTTGAAGGATGACCTTGACCTTTCACCACTCAAAGTGTTCAGCTCCATGAGATACACATGCATGCCAAATATCAAGTTGCTATTTTCAATAGTGAAAAAGTTATGGCCAACGTTAAAGTTTTTTCGGACGGACGGAAAGACTGACATACACACATACTGACTGACGGACAGTTCAACTGCTATATGCCACCCTACCGGGGGCATAAAAACATGATATTTTCTTTAATAAAATATTCGGAATTGAGCGCAATTCACTGTTATTCAATTATTACGTATGAACGTTCACAATTTCACAAGACATACACAATCTTGATATTGTTGACGCTCTATTTTCCACCGAGTGTGTAAAGCGCTAAAATAACTATAACTCATAACATCTATTAAAACGGTAAACCATTGACAATATCACGGTCTTTGAAGAATGCTCATGTACACTGTACGCAATCCTATGTCTTCACTTGATAAATGAGTATTGTCAATTTATAGCCAGTAAATTCATGTTTATGACTTAGTACTACCTTGTCATACAGAGCATAAACTACACAGTTGGAATAGTTTATCGAGTCACTTGAAGCGAATCCGATATGTATATAACATAACTCTTAGCAAAGGTAGTGTTTCGTAGCCATGATATCAATTACTGTATGTTGTAACTATGTTTGTATCCAAGTAACTATATAATAATTTTATATATGTATCATGATCTTAAACAAATTAGTATTTTTCAGTAAAGTGCAACCGCGCGTTTGTAATATAAGTCCCCACACTGATCCGACATTTTTCTAACCGTTCAAACGCGCGGTTGCAATTTACTGAAAAAGTACCTATTTGTTTGAAAATATCATGATACATATATAAAACTCTCACGAATGAGCGGGCTCTCCACTTTATCACATTAAAAATGGTAAAATATTCTTTTAAAGAAATTCTTATAAATGTTAACTGGGTCGCACTTTATTCTCCCAACACAGATCCGAAAAAGTCACGTGGTATAGGCATCGTGCTAGTGATACGACGACACTCAAATGAATTAAATGCCATCGTAGTTATATTCAGATGTACATACAATAATATAACGCTTATGTTCCAATAACGTATAACAAATACGACTTTTCAGCTTACTCAATGTGGACTTATAAGACCACTAAAACCTTCTTCACGTGTTTTTTCTAGTCCTATATAGACAGTTTTCAAAAATAAAATATTGTTTCTTGAAAACGGGTTTTGAAGAAAAAATGTTTAAATAATTACATGTACAAATCAACGATGTCGGCATAGTCAATATAACAACATGGGACGGTTCTGGCTCTTAAGCGCTCACCTGCGTTCATGGTCCACTATTAATTACCTGTAAGTCTACTTTCTTACCAAACTTGACCCAGATTCATTCATGGCATTAATGTCGTCAATAATAATTTTTTTTTGACTAGTTTCACCAAGATTTAATCATAAATATGGCTTATAGAGTGGTTACACGTTTTTCAAAGATCTAACCTGATGACCTAGTTTTTGGACGCACGTGACCCAGAATCGAAGTCGGCCTAGATATTTTAAAGATTACTTTATGACAAATTTTCATCGAAATTGACTCATAAATGTGAGTTCTTTTAGAACCAGAATCAAAATAAACGTAAATATTTAAAGACAAACATTCTGACAAAGTAACAGCAAGATTGAGTCATGAATGTGGCATATAGAGTGGCACAAAGAATTTTTCTAAAATGTGACCTTGAAACCTAGTTTTTTGGACTTACGTGACCTAGATTCGGTATACATATTGTGGAGATCACGGAGCGTATATTGAGTCTCATCTAGAGTCCGTGTGGATATAAACATTAGGACCCAAATATCATCAAGATTGAGTCACAAATGCGGCCTCTGTGTGTGTGGGGGGGGGGGGTGGGTAACGAGCTTAACCCATTTATGCCTACCTAGTGGACTCTCCCATCCTTCTAAATTGGATCAATTTATTTCCAAAATTAGGGATGTCTTGTTTATTTATTTCTATATTTAGAATATTTCTTACAGAAATTCCTTTAAGCAAACAGAGCAGACCCTGATGAGACGCCGCCTCTCATCTGGGTCTATGCTGTTTGCCAATGCCTTTTTTCTAGACGCTAGGCATAAATGGGTTAAAGTTGACGACGCATGCTACACGACCACCGACCAAAAGCAACAAAAATTCTCTATGTATCTACTAGAATAGACGAACAATTTTGAGAATTTTTAGCTCACAAATTGAGTGAGCAATCAGGTGAGCTAAAATATCTGAAAATTGTCCGTCAATAATTTTTGTAGTCGATACATAGAGATATTGTGCTGCTTTTGGTCGGTTTTAATCAATGCTTTACCAACGTACGTTTATATGTTTAAAGAGTTGACATAACGAGATCACGTCAAAAGAATGATGTCCTTTCACACTATCACAGTGACAAATTTCACCAATTTCACTGCTACATTTTTACTTATTCAAAGAGTGGAGTGTTTTAAGGAGCGCATATATCCATTGAAAATAAATAAAAGAACCTTAGTGCCAAAATGTATACTAGACAACGATCTCAACAATTTTTAGATTTTCAGAATTCCTGTATAAACATTTTAGTTTACATATTGTCCAGGCTGTGTAACAAATTTGTGTCGTATGTTTATCATATTATTGCATGAAAATGTAAATTGAAATATCGCTTGACAATCTGACAGGTTATAGCATGCTATGCTTCAATGCGCTTTTAAGCGTCGTCCTCGGTTTGAATAGAGAGAAAGAAGCCTACCCAAACGCGTTAATATGCGCACAATGCTATCTATCTGAAATGAAAAATGACTTTTTATCGGCTGCAGTACCAAGAACCCGCGCATAAGAAACAGCTATATGAGTTGACTACGCAGTTTGAATATCATCAAACACGAAACGTTATCAATAGGCCGCGTGAAATCAGAGGTAGTTGACGGTTCAAAGATGATATCTACATCCATTAGCAAAATACATGGATATCAAAATATATCAATGGTAAACACGTTTTGCGCCTGCAGTCTTGAGAAAATTAATGCATTAAAATTTTATAGTGCATACCGGTATATGTAGAATAGTTGAACAATTGCTAAAAGTACACACGTGGTAAAACAATTATTCAAAAGATTCACATGTTTTGTATAACACGTTAACGAGGGATAAACGGGTTATAAAGTTCTTTATGTAAGCCTTGTGTAAATCACAGTCAGGTTTATCAAGTAATCATGAATTATAAGAGTGGTGTAGAAACTAGAGACTGTATGGTCGTTTTTTGCTTGTTTTGATAAGATATCATTGTTGATTTCAATAGCTGTTCCCCGATAGGCTACGTTTGCAACCGCCATAAATGATATGATTTGTGCTTATGAAGCACAAATAGTCCGGCGAAATACGATGTAAATATTTTATCAAATAACCGCAAAGTAATACCGCGAATGAAGTCCGGGCTATGAACTCGGATCAGTTACCAAAATTTTTGCAATACCAGTACAGCATCCATGCATGTAAAATTAAAATAAAACGTACTTTCTACAGTTGCCGGAGTATATCATACAATCCATTCCAACGTTTTACACAGTGACGTACTTATGAATGTGATTAGTATTTACCCAGTCTATACACCAAATACATGTATATAGAGAGAATAGTTCAAATAATAGCATTATTTCGTATAATATATTTTCCTGTATACATACATGAACAATTTTACATGAAATATACACATAACAAAGTACATGCCCATACAAGTATCTCTTTATGGCCGTCGGCATGTGGTAAAAGTGTGCATATTTATTTTAGAAATTTAAAACCACGTTTATACGGCGGCGTTCTTCAAGAAACATTTGAAAAATAACAGCACGACAACCATGCGGAACAGTATTATATGACGTTATTTGTTTTGAATTGTTAGCTAAACAAAGTTTTAATGAAAACTTGTGTAGGTACTTAAATAGACAGATGTCAACAACTGTTAACAACTGTGAGTGCTTTTGGCAGGTTATTTCACAGCAAATGTGGCAGTATAATAAGCCCTTAGGGGTGCGTGCGTTGCATTTCAACTATTAAGTATTAATCCATTTATGCAAAGTGGACTCTCCCATTCTTCTAAATTAGATCGATTTATTTCCAAAATTAGGGATGTCTAGTAAATTTATTTCTATATTTAGAATATTTCTTACAGAAATTCCTTTAAGCAAACAGCGCAGACCCTGATGAGACGCCGCGGCGTCACATCTGGGTCTACGCTGTTTGCCAAGGCCTTTTTTTTGGACGCTAGGCATAAATGGGATAAGAGCGGCCTTCTCTTATACTTAGTAATATGGAACACATTAGATGTCGCTGCAATACTACACTGCAATCTTCAGAAAAAGTATGCGTTATTCGTGTTCAGTTTTTAGCATCAAATAATACACAGTACATGCTACCAAATAGAAAGGGTATCTTTTGCCAACAGGCTATCAACCACGAATTTTTGTTTAATGATACCTATGTAACCTATTTTCATTTGAATTTGCTAATAAATATTTTGGGAAAAGCGACAGGGTTTGGTTTAACCATGTAAGTGACGTTATAACAGTAGGGTTGTCAATTTAAAGACTATTTCATTATTTAGCTCATTCGTATGTTACAAATTTCAGCACAAAAACATATAATGTTAGAGTGTTTAAAAACACTTGAGCGTGTATTGTTGTTTCAGAATGTTTAGTATATCCTCAACTTTCCATGTTTCTTCTGCAAAATAAGCATGTCTCTTATTGAGCTTGTAATGTTATATATTTACTCGATACATACGTGAAGTGGCTTAAGAACAAAATACAATGGCAAAAATGTTAGTGTCAAGTTTCAAGTCCAATTACAGTTTTATGTTTAAAAGTGTGTGGATTATACATGTTTTTATTCAATATATTAGGGCAGCTGAAATTGTACAAGTTGGCACTTGTATCAACTTCTCAAGAAATTAAAGTTAAGAAGGAGTTTATTCCGAATGTTATAAAATACGAATTTTCCATTTTCTAATGTTCCTTATGCATATTGAGAAAAGCGTACAATTGTGAGTCGAAACTGTCATTTATTGTGGCCTTATTTGAACCCATGACTGAAAATACGCGCAGTTTGATATATTGAGCTCTCAGACAATCTATTGGTTATCAGGTCGAGCGCGAAATAGTCAACATCGGGTTTGCATTTCATGTACCAGCTACGTAAACAAATAAAGTGACTTGAGTAATAATCAAATATGAAAAAATAACATATATAAAAATCATCATCATCACTATTGTCGCCGTCGTTGTTATCATTATCATTTTCATCATCCTAACTCGGACAGGCATTGTTTTTATTAAATAAGTGATTTACACACATGTACGCCCTAGGCATTTATATGGTTAGCAAGATACCCATCTCTTAAGATTTCGTCAAAAGTGTCTGATATTAATTTTTTTTAAAGCATATCACTGTTCCGCATATATTCACTTATTATAATAAAATGTAACAACATTCTTATTCCTTATTTGATACAGCAAAACTAATTTCTATTAAAACTTATACATGGCACCCATTAATACGCGCCAAAGTCATGTAACCCATTTATGCCTGGCGTCTTGAAAAAAATGCGCTGTTTGCTTAAAAGAATTTCTGTAAGAAATATTCTAAACATAGAAATAAATATACTAGACATCCCTAATTTTGGAACTAACTTGATCCAATTTAGAAGGATGGGATAGTCCACTAGGCATAAATGGGTTAAGAACGTCCAAATTCGTTCATACGCCAGTTATTTTAATGAAAGAAATTTAATAGGACAACATAACTTAACCCGAAGCACATGTTCTTTCATGCGCGCTTACATACGAACGACATGCCCTCGAGGCGGAAAGTGTTTTTACAGATTTAGTTTTAGTTTATTTGACACTTGAATACATGTGCAATTGGGCTGCAGAAGACTAACCGCAAATCTAAATAATTTCTTTTGGAATTTACACACAGACGAACACTTTGAAATGATGCTCTATATCATTTTCCTATTATATACAATACTAGATACTAAGCACGACTCAACACCGTAAATCTACAAGCGATTAGCCAGGGGTTTCTTTTCCGAAAACGAGGCGTACCGTAGATTTATGTGCGGGAAATCTCAACAAACGTGACGACTACAAAGATGTGTTGACGGTATTGTTTTTTTGCTAAACCTTTGGCAAAACATGTGTTCCGCTTGTTGAAGGAGAGGTTTGATCGTGTACAAACATGACCGAAACATTATCCGGAAGTCAGTATTGTCGGATAATCGCACGACTTTAAGGGGCTCAATCACAGATGATCGTAATTCGCATTTTTTTAAATGTCAAATAAGAAATTTCTTCAAAACAAGGCTATGTAAAATAATCTATAAAGACTACAACATTAAGACAAAAGTCCAAATAAATACATAAGGTTTCTAAGAGACTAAAATCCTGGTCCTTTAAGCGTTATAGCAAACGCGCAACCACTCTGCCATACGGGCCTTAAAAGTTATTGTGCGATTCTGAAGAGGTCCCTTTTAATGGTATTGGACGTCTATGTGGTGAAAATTTATTAACACTTTAATACCGATCTTTCACTAAAAATACCAACAGAAGCTAAAAACTGTATTTAAATAGTAAAATTTAAAAATTTAAAAGAAGAAGAGCAAATTGCATAGCATTATTGTGAATGCATTTGTTATAAAATAAGGCTTGATTCTCGTCGTCCAAAAAGCAACATAACAAACAAACACTCATCAAATAGAGAAGATGTAGTAAGCAGGTATGTAAGTGAATATAAACGCATAGAAAGGGGAAATAAATCACAACCGGGATATCTCCGATAAGACACTGTGCTCAAATGCACGCGATAGGGTTGTACAAAGATTAAATAATACCGATTAGGCAATCAATTTCAATCAGTTAGAGGCATTTCAGGTCATTGCGATAACAATCAATGTATACAAATGAAAAAGTTATTGAATTACCGTCTAAAGCGTATAGACCAACACAATGAACGAAAAACACATACAAATATAATAGCGTTGGCTGCGGATCGAAATCGGTCTACAGCGGAAGCGTCGACGGTTGCGCTATTTACACAGCGTTTTTTTTCCTTCTTTATAAAGTATCGGAAAACGGCACTTTCCGAATGAGAGAAAAAATACAAATTTCACGATTGCTGTCATAAAACTTCCCAATTGAAGGCTTTTAAAAAAGTTTTTTTTAAGTGCAACATTTTGTAAGTTTCCCTATGCAGCTCTATGGCTTGAACTGACGTAAATATAATATTGACAACTTGACAGCATTTTGTTATCAATTTTAAAGTATTTGGGAGCACAAAATCAAATACACCAATTTCCAAATATGAAGACTTCACGACGCGAATTTTCCGAATTTCAAGGTTTTTCGCGCACAATTGCCCCAATTGGGCTGGTACAGATACCTCTCCCAATTGGACAAAAAAACGCTGTTATAACCCCCACTTGTTTCATTACACAATAATATAAACATTGTTTGGCTACCAATTTCACAAACTTGCATTTGGAATAAAAATCGCACGAGAATAAACTGCGCATGGTCCAATTCAGTTCGTATAAACAAGATTTGATCGCCAAACCTGATTGAGTTGTAACAAAGGCTTCGATATTATACCAGGAAACTGCACTGCGTTTGAAAAACGATCTGGTTATTTTAATGACTCATTAGTAATGACACTCACAGTTTTGCACAGCTGTAATGCTTTTAAACTCGTACTAAACCCGGATGTTCGCGCAATAATATCTATACACATAAAGTACAACGTGGGAACGTTTTACGCTCACCTGAGCACGAAGTTCTTAAAGTGACCTATCGTGGCAGGTGGAATCCGGCGTCCGGCGTCGTTATTTCGTAGGTAGTCAGTCAACAATTAAATACAAATGACATTTCCTTCTAAACTGTCGCGCGGATTTTCACGAAACATCACGGGAATGATCTTTGGATGACCCACTTTCTTTCTTTTATTTCAAATCGTTCTTGTCTGCCGGATATGTTGGTCTACAGAGCTAAAAATATTTTTAACAGTCGAAGCTTCAAAAATCGTCCCCTCGCAACGACAATGATTAGTCTAGAGCCGTAATATTTGTTGTGTTACTGTAACATCATATAGTGCCAGTAGTAGTGGCCCTCTTCAAAGATCGTTTAAATCGTATCCCTGTTGTAAAAACTGGCTACACTACATGGTTAGCCTTATTTTGCATGTATTTATATAGTAAATAACATTTTTAAATGTTTCATCTGAAATAGCAGGGCACAGACTTTTGATATTAGTTATGTAGCATCGTCAAGTGATTTCCGCTAAAGATTCTTTAACTTAAGTCATGCCCATAGGGTAAAAACTAGTCATGCACAGTGGTCACTTAGGTACGAGTTGACTAGCTTCGTAGTAATCCTACTCAAAGTTTTTTCTAACCGTGTGCCTAGTATTAAAATCACAGGAGGGAAGCCCATAGTATTATTTAATTATTTTTTAATAAAAATAATAATACTATGGGCTTTCCTCCTGTGATCATACTAGGGTCCTCTATAAAGTTTTCTCAAATAATATCCATGGATTCAAAACTGACCATGTCTGTTCAAATTGACCATATCTTTTGAACAAGTGAGCGAACTTTGCCATCTTAGCACTCTTGGATAGTTTTTTGTACTGTTAGTTTAGTTCTTCGTGAATGCTCTGAGCTTTTATGGGTACGGAGGGTCAAAAGCAGGGAGTTGGATTATTGCAACTACTGTCAAATCCGTTGTTTTGTTGTCGCTTTTTATAATAA
Source organism: Dreissena polymorpha (assembly GCF_020536995.1). Taxonomy (NCBI): domain Eukaryota; kingdom Metazoa; phylum Mollusca; class Bivalvia; order Myida; family Dreissenidae; genus Dreissena; species Dreissena polymorpha. The sequence goes on from NC_068360.1 coordinate 17,439,934, forward strand.
CAAAATCTAGCGAAACAATGTAGTGAATATGCGCGATTTTTAATTGACTTAACATTTCGGTGTTGTTTTGTTTAAACAAGTTTTTATCGGTATTTGTTTGTTTTGATGTCAATCGATTTTCATGGTTGGGTGATCTTATTCCAAAATCGATATCTTTGTGACTAATAATTCAACAAATGAACAATTCGTGTGAATGAACCCTATTCGGTACAAGAAAACACATACCTGAGATTTCGTTTATTAAATCCAAAATTCACTATGTGCGTCTGTGTGCCCAAATTCGACTAAACATCACAAATGTTCACTGAAGTAATTTGTTTACATAATGTCACACACACAAAACAACTGTGTTAAATCAGAGAGACTAGGTAGACAATATCTCATTATCGTATCCTAATTACCTAAAAACACCGACCTTTTTCTACCGTTTCAACAGATAACAGTCGAATGTTCGGCTTAAACGACACGGTTCGTTGGGATTGTTTACATTGTCATGTACACTACTGATAATTTTTCGATAGTTTGTCAAAATATGCAATGCAGCTGTACACTAAACACCGGTATTTTCAGTAAATCCTCCAATAACAAAATGAAACGTTGTCACAAATGACACCTGTATATTAAAATACTATAAATGCACACAGATTTTCGCTTAAATCACTTTATTAACGCTCATATTTATCCTTTCCCTTTGACAGTCTGTACCTGTATACTGGTTTGTTTAATAAATCAGCCCGTAAGGAAATAACTTACCTGTACAGTCACGTGATACCCTTATAAGTGCTGATTGGATAAATGATATCATGCGGAGCGCTTCTGTCGCTGTCGCAATGCAAATGACAATAATGTACAGTGTCGGCTGCTAACTAGAGCTGTGGACGATAGCTTTGGCGGGAAAATAGCACGTTCGAAATATTAAAATAAATACAATTTCTGCATTTACCTGGTTAGTCCACACGATTTTATAGCAATTTATTTAGTTAAGCTAAGCCAATCTTGTAGATTAAATTTTAATGCAGCAACTTTTAATGGCAGACGTTGTGCCAAAATATTTTTAGCAATCGATTCTAGGAACAACCAAAGATATTGTAATCATTTAAGACGTCTAATTTTGATCAAAGCTTCGCTTATTATTGTAAAAAAAATGGATTTTTTTAAAGATAAGTAACGGTTCAATGTCTTTGTATTAACAAAAGATGAGCCTGCATAATATCATACATTATGAACAAAAATTAATATATACAACAAAACATAAGTTTATAAGTATTTTCCTACAGACAAACACGGTGGCACTGAAAATATTAGCCTTGTTCTGAGAAAGCTGGGCTAAATGCATGTGCGTAACGTGTCATCCCAGATTAGCCTGTGCAGTCCGCACAGGCTAATCAGGGACGACACTTTCCTCCTAAACTTGATTTTCGGTAAGGAGTGACTCCCTTGAAACTAAAATTACCATAGAAGCGGAAAGTGTCGTCCCTGATTAGCCTGTGCGGACTGCACATGCTATTCTGGGATGACACTTAACGCACATGCATTAAGCCCAGTTTTCACAGAACAAGGTTCATATAATCTAAAATCTTCAAACACGCGTAGAAATAGTTCAATGATAGAAATCGGCGCATGTGGCATATTGCGATATCTCGATAGCTTAATATTTTCTTTGATTATATAAAAATTAATTGTTTATAAACAATAACAAGTCAACATACAAAAGTTAAATGCAAATGTCAACTGTTTTCCATTGCATGTTCTATTACCATTACACCAAGAGGAAATCGTCGTTGCTTTAAATTGCATGAACTGAAATCGTTACATGCTGATTGTGAAGCTCGCTCCTCGAACCATATGTCATGATGGGTTTCGTATAGTTCAATGAATAATCCGTTCATCAATATGTCATTGTTTTCATATAATAAGATGAATACCCCGAACTATGTTTAATAAAAATATAGAAATCATGTTCAACCTTTTTCAAGAAATTCAATACAAATCAAAGGTAACCGAAGGGTCGCAGTATGTGAACTTTGGATTGAGCTGGGGTCGAATCCAACTCGACAGATATGACAATCCTAAAATATGCCTTCTTTATTTACAGTGCACTTGAAATCGATTGTTAACTAGAAATGGCGAGGCAGAGGCCGACGCGTATCCCCACGCCGCATGTTTGACCCAGGGGCGCCCCAGGGTTGGTAATGGGGCATTCATAGTTGAGATTGACCGTATTGTCATGAGAGATGTTCAGTATCAATTTGAAGTAAATCGGTGTAGAAATGAAGAAGTTTATGTAAAATAACCTAAAAAATGAGTGATAATCTCTGACCCGGCCCATCCCCAACCCCCATAACTTTTGACCCAGAATAGAAAAGAATAGATGCAGTATATGCAAACAAGCGAATGGCACGCCTGACTATAAAAGCTCTCTGTTTGTTTATCTATATATTTACCCATCTATCCAAATCGGTAAAATAATAAAACATTGATAACGCTGTTTATAGATAATTTTAAAAATACGTATACTAATAACATATCATAAAAAGTCCTCTTAACGCTACTCACCTTTCAATAAAACACATCCAATGTGATTAAAAACATTTACTTCGTATTGCGTAATTTTTTACTGTCTTTGTCGCCACCGTTTTGTAGAAGATATCTCCGTCGGTTTTAAAACAAAGAAACCAAATCATAATGTGATTTAATTAACCGAACAAGTACGTTTATCAAATATTTCCGGTCAATACTGGGTATTGCATCTTTCAAACTGGTTTCGTACGTGATATCTAATCACCGTTCTTGCATTCGATTGCAATCGGACTAGCAGCGAAAGTTAAACTACATATACATATAAGATGTAAGTCTAGTGTAATCTGCAGGAGAAAATGCATGCCTGAAATAATCAAGAAACTGTAAATGCTTTATATATTAAATTACATAAAATCGGATACATTCCGCGGTGGAAGATAGAGGGAGAAGGGGGGGGGGGTGGGGTCCCGGGAAAGATAGTTGGAGGCGGTTGCAGGAGTTTGGCGGGAATGTGGGTGAAATCTCTACGGTATTTTAAAATAGACATTTGTTGTACACTGTAGCATTAAAGCCATAAAGCTCACCATTGCACTTTGCATTTCCAAAAACAAGTTGCTAGTATCCGATGAGCTGGACATTTTTGGAAATGGAAATGATTTATCTGCATAAAATTAATATGTATGCAACGTTTTAAATATATATATATATATATATATATATATATATATATATATATATATATATATATATATATATATATATATATATATATATATATAATTTCTGCTCTTTTTTGGAATGCGAAAACTTTCAAACCGCGACCACTTTCCAGCATAATTAAAATATGATTGTATCTAAGGAACTACTGTTTGCTTGTTGTTCAGGTAGTTCTATTAATATATTTTTGCTCACATCGTATCACACAATTTTTATTTTTTCGTAATATGAAAAAAAACAAAAACAAATAAAACTCAATTGTGTGCGGATAAGAAATTTCACTGAGGCCTCCTTATTTTGTGGCAAAATAACATTTTACTTTAAAAACAAATGTCATTGATCCCAATAGTACATTGCTTTAAAACCAGCCGAATAACACTCATGGCTACAAAACTATTAAGATATTGTTTCGTTGTAGATTTATCATCAATCGAAATAGATAAAATAAATATGAATGTGTTTGTAGGGTGAGATCGTCTATACCGCTAAACATCGACAATGTGTCAACTAAATATATTGCTAGTGGCAACACCTTATATCCACGTTTGTTTTTATTGAGATTATTGAAGATTATTCAAACCACAATAGTTTTGTTAATAAACATGTTTACTGACATTTTCTCGAAACAATAACAAGAATAAAATCTTGTGACAAAAAAATCCCATCATAAGATAGGCCGGAAGTTAACAGCAAGCTTTATTTTGTACAAAGATAGTGAACCAGGTATGACCATGATTACTGATAATCCATCTCGGTAAGAGAAGGAAATATTAAAATGCAAACTGTATTATAATTATATCAAATCATTAAACAAACTGATTTGTCCGTATTCTGGAGATAAAACGTTTTAATGTGAAGTATTGCTTTCCATCCAAATACACATACATATGTGATTGACATGCATGTTTGGTGAACATTACAATACTGGCATGCCCCATGACATACATTTCCTGACAGCTCTTAATAACTGAGCTATTTATTTGTTATTTGTCACTGACTGCGAAAGGCGTGCAAGCAAACAAATAGGCTAAATTATTTAATGTTGCTTTTACGACATGTGAATAGATTTTTTTTTCTGTTTCTAATTAGAGCTGTTACACATTTACGAATAAAAGCTACAATGTATTTATAGCGAAAACACGTTGCACTCAACGTTATTCGAAACCGGTTCGTCAAGATTAAAAGCCTAATGCCTTAACAACTCGGCATTTACTGGACAAGATATATTTACGTGTAATGCATTGGTTGTAGTTTATAAATTATAATCATGAACACGCGGAAAAGTTTTGGTAAATATCAAGTTAGAACTATCTGAAAAGCGTTGATGCACGGCCGTTTTGTTAGTTAGCCCTTTGCATGCTGGGAAATTTATCGTCTGCTAAAATGTCGTCTGCTGAATTTCTACAATTAGCATTTCTTCGATTTTTTTTTCAAAAATTACTATCAGAATAGCAAACAGTTTGGATCCAGATGAGACGCCACGTTCTGTGGCGTCTCATCTGGATCCAAACTGTTTGCAAAGGCCTTCAAAATTCGGTTCCCGCATTGTAAGGGTTAACAGATATGAAGTGAAAGCTCATCACAATAAGATTTGACACAAAAGAACGTGAACAAGTACATTTAAATCAGCTATGGTCGTTTTCAGCCGTTGGCCACAAGAAGTGTCAGCTAAAGGATCGGAAGGTGTCCAATGAGCGACGGAAATTTAAGCCGAAACGTGAACCACTACGCAACAGCTAATAAAGCCACCAGAGGTTACGAGCAGTTCATTGGTGGATACAGATAACTTCTCGCAAGATATTTGAATAAAACGTGATGTGTCTAATATGGCGTGAAGACGTAAGCTTCACGCGATTACCATAATCTATCATAAGCACAGTTTTGTTTCAGTTATACAATAAATTGCCAACGAGAAAATTGCTTGTGATTTTCTTCAGTATGCATTTTATCAAAGTATCACTTAAAAATACAAATTATCGCAGGTGCATCTCGGAGGCATTAATTTATCAAATAAGTATACATTGAACATGTTTTATATGCCTGTTATAAACTGTTTAAGCCTGTCGCATTGCAGAAAAAGCTTTTGCCAAAGTAAGATGTTATCAGTTCAAGTTTATTTTATAGATCGATTTACTGCCTATTGTTCCAAGAGTCACCACTTTACCAGTCCGTGGTACATTGTATGTCCAGTTCCTGTATTAACCCAGTTATCGATGAAAGCAGTGTGACACTTACCTACGAGTGGCCTTTATATTTTTCGGACAAGGGGATTAAACGTATTATGTGCCATAAGTAAACGTAATGTCCTGTCATTGTAACCAATGCGTAATATAGAAAATAGAAAGGGATTTGTTTTGGCTTGCCCTCAGAAATACAAACATTATGTTGATAATTGAAATGCATGGATGTGCATTTATTGTGTATACCTCACATTTCTGCTATAGTCAAACAATACTTCGACATAAATTGATCTCAAAGCGGCGAAAACATTCACTCGACCAATATTAGCTGCACGATGCTGGCATATCTGTTTAACCCATTTATGCCAAGTGGACTCTCACATCCTTCTAAATTGGATCGATTTATTTCCAAAATAAGGGATGTATATCATATTTATTTCTATATTTAGAATATTTCTTACAAAAATTCCTTTAAGCAAACAGCGCAGACCCTGATGTGACGCCGCATCATGCTGTGTCTCATCTGGGTCTACGCTGTTTGCCAAGGCCTTTTTTTCTAGACGCTATGCATAGATGTAGTCCGAGAGCCCACGGGTGTTTATTGCAAGTTTTGAGGCCAAGATTGTTTTTTGTATATTTGAAAAGGGTATTTTATATCCTTCCAGAAAACCCATTTCTTAAGTGTCACAGCCGTATATATCTATGATTTTTTTGGTAAAATCACTCAAAATCGAAAGTTTTTCTGCTGATTTCTGGAATAATTAAATAAATACACATTTTCAGTCATGCGAATTAACCCAGGATTTCCGTTTTGGGGTTTTAAAATAGGTATCAGAGACCTTTTCGATAATTCAGTGAAAAAAATATAATTTTCCTTGTTTGTTTGTTTTTTTTTAAGTTAAAAACCACAAAAATTCTCATTTTTTTAGCCGAATTTTCCCATTTTTCAATTTTTAATTCTGCAAATTCTTTTTACAAAGTTAAGAATTTCCAACATATTCGTCTAATTAGTGTTTTAAAAATACACATATGGCCTCCTTGTTTAATTCCAACAACGACTTTTTTTGATTACCATCTATTAGTGATTTTGGGGGGAAATGAATAAAATCACTCACAAAACTGCTGATTTCTGGAATAATTTGATTTAATTATATTGATAAGACATGTGATCATTATAACAATCAAATATTGTTCGCATATTTATTTTACAGGTCTATATAGATGTATTTATATGTATAACATCACTTTTATGAAAACATCCGATACATTTATGGTGCTTATAGGTTAAAAACCACTAAATTCTTAACATTTGTAGCCGTTTTTGCCCATTTTCCAAGCTTAAGTTCTTCGGTCTTTGTTACCATGTAAACAATTTTCAATATGTCTGTCTCATTTGAGTTCTAAAAATGAACACATTGTCTCCATATTTTAGTGCATAATTTTTTTTAATGTCTTTTTTAAGTCATTGGGGGTGTGGAGTGGGGGACGACCTAAGTCACACGCAAAACTGCAGGTTTCTGCTCCAAAATGTCATTAATTAGACATGTGATCATTATAAATGGTAAAATGTTGTTCATTCATGTACATATGTATATAAAATCACACAAAACAAATATTGAATCAACTGCTTACATTATGCCAAGATTGTGTGCACAGTTTGCTTATAGGTTAAAAACCGCTTAATGTTGAGATAAATGAAATTTACACAATTTTGCCTTTTGTGATATGATTAAATTAATCTAATTACAATAAAAAAAAACTGCAATCATTTCTATGTCCAAACATTGGTAACATAGTATATATATTCTTTAAAATCCTGTAAATAGACCAATACTGACCTGTTTAATGTTTGAACCACTTTTACAAAAGTTGCTTCCCTTTGATTTAAACACGCCATGATCGGTCTGCAGAGGTCAAAATAAAATTATGAAAAACAGAAGGACTTGCCTAGATTTACAAGTATAAGTTCAGGTAAGTAATGTTTTTTTATCTATTAATGTACTATTTCAAACTTCATACACTATAGGCTTAATTTTATATAGTATAACCGTTTGTTTGAAATATGTTAAAACATCGAACAGTTCCTGTGTATGACATGTTGATGACTTTTCCAGTTCATATTGACCATCTGTGCATGTTAACTCAGCATACGTTGGTAAAACAGTACTATAAGTACTTCAACAAAAGGGTTAGAATAGCATTTTACAAAAAAAAAAAAGAGAAAGTGTACAGAAGGGTCATTTTCATTTTTTTTTAGAAAGTGTAATAGTATACGGAAATGCACATTTTCGGATAAATTCTACTTTAAATGGTGCTCCCAAATTTACGGGCATCATGCTGAACGTTAGTCATACTATGAGGCTGTCTGTGGAATTGTGTGTCATTAAATAATCTTTCACATCATCACGGTATAACAAATCCCAGTGACAGACTGCCTTTTTTAGCGAAACTATAATGTACGCCAAGATAATCATTTATAATTCTGAATTTAAATACGCATTTGGTCTACAGAGTTATTTTTTCTTTCCAGAAATGTTTGAATGATATAAAGAGAACAGTAACAATGTTTATCAGCATCAAGCAAACTATGCAGGTTGGTTGAATGAAGTTTCTAGTTCTTATTAAAAAAGGTTAAAAACCACCAAATTTCTAAATTCTTTTACCTGCCTTTGCCCTATAAAAGTTATTTTTTCAAAGTCTTATTACTATGTTAAAAATGTTTTCAATTTACTCTGTTTTTATCTTTCTTCATTACTATTCAAATATGTTATTGTTTAATTATCCATCCATAAATTGATTGTACTACAACAATAACAACAACAGTACATGTATTGTATATTTCAGGTCTTGCTGTCTAGGTCGTCAAACTGGTTGTGCATTGACAACTCAAGCCCTCACATGCGAGTACCAGTTTTGGGGGTAAGGATGGTACATGTTTGAAAATCACTCAAAAGGCCTGGAAATATGAAATTAACATTTCCTGAATGTAGGACTGTTGAAAATAATGTTGTCACACAAGTAATGTTTCAATGGAATGAGTTCAGTAATTCAATCTGACTGATAAGAATACTTTGCTGAATAATGATATTTGCATTTCTACAAGCCAATAATACAATTTAATACTTAGGAAATACATTTCAGATGTTAACAGAGAAGAAGTGAGCAGTATGTTGATGGATGACCTGTGCTTCATTAGACTGCCTGAATAACTTCTACTTTCTGGTATTTAAACTTAAAGATTATTCTATTTTATTCAAGTCGCAATAAATTAGCGATTATTAATGAAATAAAATGCAGAACAAACAGTTTGAGTCTGTCATTCGGTCAAATTGTTTTTACATCAGTTTTGTTTGTTTAAAATCTTGTTTCCGATTAACCAAGAGTGTTTATCAATCAATCAATCAATCAATCAATTGATCAATCAATCAATCAGTCCAGATCAGATCAAATCAAATAAAACCAATCAATTAAACAAAGAATTAAACAAGTAAGCTTGGTCGAACAGACACACTAAACAAACAAACAAAATTAAATAGTCAAGTAGTTAATTACATTTGTAATCTACCATTTGCAAAACTTTTTCAGGTGTAAAGATGGCATTGAAGTATGAATGGGTTAAATGCTGCTACCCCGGTAGTCTATTCAATATAGTGAATGCTTGAATCAAGAGAATAGACTTAAGCCGTGTCGTAATGAACATGGTGTCCGCGTAGCGTTTGGGAGGTCACGAGTTCGATCCCACTGTGGAGCGTTCTTTAAATCTTCCCCCGAAGACACCAAGTACGGGTTCTAGTTCCACAAAACTGACTCGAGAGTATTTCAAATGAGCTTAATGCTTTCGATGCAATCGAGCTAAACTTAACAGGTTTTAACTAAACTAATAGCCTTCATCAATTGACATCAAGACAACTGACGTAAAAACCTGGGGAATCAATAAATATGACGTCAAATCAAAGGACATTAAAACACAAAAGAAGGATCATCACTACAACTGACATAAGCACTATGGATTTCAAAATAAATGAGTTTAATACAAGATTCCCTCCCCCCACGTGAAAGCTTTGTCAGTATCGATTTATCGGTCTATTTGAATAAACATTAGTCCGATATATCATGACTAAAATGGGGACAGGTGTCAGATGTGAGTTTGCTGAGGGTTTAATAGATGTATCAATGCATTTTAGTAAGTAGTGTGATGTTAATCGAACGGCAAATTTTGGGGCAACCAAGAATGTGGACCTTCTGAATAAGTCCCGAAAGTAGGTCAATGTCAAGGTCAAAATGAGGTCATCTGATGGGGGGTGTTGATAGTTTTCATAGATAACATCAAGCAAGTAACACAGCATTGTAACAAACAGTATTGATATTAGACGAATATCATTTTGGGTTTTCCAAGACTTAGCCTAGTTCTACGTTTAAGTCAAAAAGAGGTCAGGGTGATGTGCAAATGTTAAGACATAGAATACATAAAATATTAAAACTTTTTAGGAAGAGGTATTGCTGTTAGACGAAACACGTCATCTTGGGTTACCCTCGCAAGGACGGACGGAATAACGAAAAGACCAATTTCTATATGGCTCTCGGCATTAGTACATGCCGGACATAAAAACAAGGACTGAACAAGATCAGGCGACATAAAGAAATGGGCGTATCACGACAAGGAGGAATAAAGATAAAGGGATGTCATTATACAGAAGAGTAATTAAAAAAAAAAAAACAATGCAAGGGGAGAATAAAGCCAAAAAGAAAAACAGAAAAAAAATGTAAATACATCGGGAATTTAAGACAGTGCAATCGCGAAGATATTAATACAGATAAGGTGAAATTAAAACCCAATGAGAAATAAAAAAAGAAAACCAGGGAAACATTTTTTGTCGTTTTTTATAAATACAATAAAAGGGTTATTAAATGAAATAAAGGATGAGTCTAAAAAATAAATGTCAACCACGGTCAAAATCAAAGGCAATCACCATGCTAACATCAGACGCCGCAAAAAGGTGAAAAAGTGTGAACTAAGATAGCACGCGGAGGAGAAAGCCCATCAACATTTGACGTATTAAGCTGCTTAACAATATTTTCAGCTGCTCACCGACAGATTGGTACTAAAGAATCTGTATTTATATGGGAGCAAAATATAACGACAACAAAACTATGACCTTGGAACAAATACCAACCAGTACATCTCGGGCAAACAAAAAAACCCAGCCGTAAATCATGTTTCTGTCAGTTTTTAAAGGGATCTTTTCACGCTTTGGTAAATTGACAAAATTGAAAAAAGTTGTTTCAGATTCGCAAATTTTCGTTTTAGTTATGATATTTGTGAGGAAACAGTAATACTGAACATTTACCATGGTCTAATATAGCCATTATATGCATCTTTTGACGATTTTAAAACCTAAAAATTATAAAGCGTTGCAACGCGAAACGATTGAATAATTTGGAGAGTTCTGTTTTTGTCGTTAAATTTTGTGAAACTACGAAGATTGCTTATATAAGGTATAAAATACTCTAAGTATATGTACTCGGCGGAATAGCTCAGTAGGCTAAAGCGTTTTTACTTCAGGACTCTGGCAGGACTCCAGGGGTCACTGGTTAGAAACCTGGTCCGGGCAATGTTCTTTTCCTTTTTTTAATTTTATTCTTGATTTTTTACTGGAGCTTTTACGATCCAATGTTTACATTTATCGATATAAAGCATTTAATGAATAAGTTAAAAAATGCCAAAATCTGTGAAAAGGCCCCTTTAATGACTGTCGCTTAAGGTAGGTAGGTAAGGATGTATTTTTATATAGCAAATGGTCAATTTTATTTTTTTAAAGAATACATTTAAATTATTTATCGGCAACTTATTATTAAATTTGAGCAACAAAACATGTTCAACCTGGACATTTAAGGTTAGGTTGGATGACCGGAAACACACAAAAAATGTTTGCGTAAAATGATTTGAAATAAGTAAATATGAATTTACTGGCTGACAATGTTAGAGGCATTTTGTTTAGCATACCTTCACCCTTGTAACTAAGCTGCTCGAATACCCTACCATGGTTTTGGTAGGAATTAAGTATCTTTGATGAAAAATTGGAAGTAAATTAATTTGGAGCTTAATATCGAACGACAGAAGTATCCGCGTTAGAAAAGGTCAAGTTTAATTAAATCGTGATTTCTCAGTCTTTTTGCTTGTTTCTAATTGATTTTATAAATCCAGTTTATGGGCGCAACTATTATTGTATAAAACTCGAATGTTTTTTTAGAAAGGCGTTTCCGGGTTTAACAATATGTCAGCGACGTGACAACACTCGTTATGATGTGTTATTATATATTTCACACGTTACATGGGTTTCTTTATCACGTGTTTTTCTAATTAAATTATGTAACGAAAATGTCCTACATTTCTAGTATTATAACATGCATAGTTAGGCAGATCTCGTTTGTTTCTTTAAAGTTCAAATAATTTGAGTTTTAATAGGTGATTCTAACACAAAAATACTAACTAGTTGTATAAAGTTGTACTGAATAAATGCTCCCAACATAACGAATATTCAACTTATTCAATCGAATGTATTCAATCTAAACAGGTAGGTTTCGAGGGATTTGAAATGGCGTAGGTACCAACCACATCTAAAATTGTACTAAATAGACTGGGGGACATATTGTTTTTGCCCTGTCTGTTTTTTTTTTGGTTTGTTTGTTTGCGTCAAACTTTAATATAGGCTTTAACTTTTGCAATATTGAAGATAGCAACTTGATATTTTGCATGCATGTGTATCTCACGGAGCTGCACATTTTGAGTGGTGAACGGTCAGGGTAATTTGTCAAGGTCAACGGTAAAATATATGTTGCGTCAAACTTTAACATTGCCCATAACTTTTGGAATATTGCAGATAGCAACTTGATATTTGGCATGCATGTGTATCTCGTAGAGCTGCACATTTTGAGTGGTTAAAGGTCAAGGTCATCCTTCAAGGTCAAAGATATGGAGGACATGGTGTTTCACAAACACATCTTGTTTAAACATACAATTATCTTAAAACGCTTGTTGACGATGTCAATATTTATTTTTGAATTTATTAGTAAAATTGTAGTGGAAATATCACTCTTTATTCATATCTTACATGATATATCGCACATTTTGTAATTTCGCCATCCAACTTGTTAAAGATACCAAAAGTTTGGACGCCGCAACCCTCATTCACCAACTCATTTTAGACTTAAAAATAAAGAATTGACTTCGACCCCAGAAACCGTTCTTTAAAATTTAAATATATATCGGTTTGAAAAAGTGCGTATGTCATTAAACTTTTCTTAACAAAGAATAATATAATTAAAGTTGTTTATTGCCATGCTCGACATAACTTTCAAGTCGTTTTCGAACATTTCGGTTAAAGAATATCCTTTATTTTAAGACTTAAAGGGCGCCTTTTCACGTTTTGGTAAATTGACAGCATTAAAACATGTTTCAGATTCGCAAATTTTCGTTGTATTTATGATATCTGTGAGGAAACAGTAATACTGAACATTTACCATGCTCTAAAATATCCATTATATGCATCTTTCGACGATTTAAAAACCTGAAAATTATAGAGCGTTGCAACGCGAAACGATTGAATAATCTGGAGAGTTCTGTTGTTGTCGTTATATTTTGGGATACTACGAATACTGCTTATATAAAGCATAAAATACATCTCTTCTTGTATGAGCCCGGACGGCCGAGTGGTCTAAGCCATAGACTTTTACACCAGGGGTCAGTAAATTTAATTGCATTCTTTTTTTACTGGAGCTTTTTAGATTCAATGTGAATATTTATCAATATAAAGCATGCAATGACAAACTTCAATACATGCCAAAATCTGTGAATAGGCCCCTTTAAGATAAGACCAAGAATCGATAGATGATTACCGGTCCTGGGCTGGTATTCTTAAAGAACTTAAGTGGAATCCTAACTTAAGCCATAATTAAGGGAACATTTCAGATTATATTTTCTCAAGTTAAGTTAGTATTTCTGCTAACAAAATGATACAGCATTAAACATATAAATAGTATTGCCTGGTTTGAAACATGTTATTGTTAAAATACGTCAACATGAAATTGTCAGACGTAAGAAATCTTTTATATTTCATGAATCTTCTTACGTTTTCCCAAATCTGCATTATGGATCACGCTGGATCAGCAGACGATTGATTCCATATCGTAAGGATTCCGGAGATAGTCGATGTATCACGATTGCATTATGGATATGGTGCCGACCGCCAAGTGCATCTCAACATTATGCATCAGGCAAATTTTTGACATTTTATCATGTGACTACGTTATCTAATCAATCCGTATCAGTGTTTTTTTCTTCTAAATATGTGGGTATAAAGCTGTTGGATGATGGTAACATACTGCTCTCGTGCTAAACGTAGTTATTTGTATTTATTAGATTTCAGTGATACGTAAGCATTTTTGAATAACTAGTACCGGTACATCAAAACTGCACTGACAATATTATATTTCTTTGTTTCCAGTATCTTAATTATATAATATTGTAATACATTGTAGTATGTTCAAGGAAAAAGATGAACACTTAAACAAGTAGAAGCGTAAATGCGGAAGGGCATAGTTAATCAATTTGTCATCAACGGTCTTATTTCATATGAAACCGTTTATTTTTAGATCGCATGCGGTCTTGAATGTTGCAGATTTTCCAAAAAACTGTCGTCTGCACCGCACCTTACTTCCGGGTCCGTTCTAGAATGTTGCTACAAACCTGCTATACTGCGGTCGGCCTCGTCTACGGTTTCCATATGACAGCTTTCTACGTTTAATACAGCTCTCTCTATTTTAAGATATAAACAACGCAGGAAATAGACAATCCTATAGTCTTTTTAAACCCATATGCAATGAGTAATTACGACAATGCTTGAGACTGGACATTTAGATTAAGTTGTTACATTTCAGGGACATTAAACTATCGTATTGTGTTAAGTTAAATTTAAACATTTATATTACATTTTGATATACAATTTCTTCAAAACATCGCCGACGTTTGGATGACTACTAAACTATCGAAAGTATTTAAGCAAACAGAAGTATTTGCATGTATGCAATTGAATGCGTTGTGGGTTCAACAATCGCAAGGGTATACAAAAACATTCTTATAAGACATGTCCGACGATCTTGATGATGAGCAGGGACCTATACAACAAATATAGGTCCCTGATGATGAGTAATAAAAAGCGTCATGAGGTGAGGAGGAATCAGCTAAGAAGTTTTATCACATCTAAGTTTGCAATAAATGTCTGCAACGACGCATGTGACTACATTTTGAGGAACATTAAGGTAGCGCACCTCTAATGATTTCCCGCGATTTCTTCGAAGGTTGAAGAGCCTACTATTAGGTGCCGTAGCCTAGTGGTTAAGGCGATAGACCAGAAATCTTTTGGGATATTCCCGCGCAGGTTCGAATCCTGCCGACGACGTATACTTTTTTGCGACGCGTTTTATTTATTTTCTAACGTAATTTGATTTAATATGGCATATAAGCTATATTTATTGTTAAATATGTTGCAATTTTTATGCACATTCTTCAATTATTAAAATTAAAACAACGTTATGGCGAAATTGGGTGATTTACTGTTGAAAATACGAACAATGCATGTTGCATTTTTATTTTTATTTCAAAAAGTAAACGGTAAATCTGTCTATTTCTTGGTATTTTTGCTGTATATAGTGTTTCTATAAAAACTAAGTTTAAAATATGACTTAAATGATACTATTTTGAATTTTATGACACTTTGTTTTTAACCGACCCAATTTTTACTTGGCTGAAATCACTTACATTTCATGGCGCTCTTCCATAGATAAAAATTTGTAAAAAATAAATGTCTGTAAAAGAACACTTATTTCAACTTGTTTAAACTTTAAACACCTTTACAGCATCTGTACACACCAACTGCATGCCCATATTTGGAAATTTGAATGAATTATGGAACTTTTATATACCCCAGGGGTGAAAATAAACTGGACAAAAGCCGAGCGTGGGGGTGGTTTTGAAAAAATCGGTATATTTTTTTAAAAAGCATGGAAAGCCTACCTACAAATTTGCATGTAGTTCAGTGAAATGATGCTGATTAAGAAAATAATTACTTAGATTATATTTGGATATGTGCCCATTAGAGGTGCGCTACCTTAAGTAACAGTAATTAACGGTGGGCAAAGGGGCAAAGGACAGTTATGATCTACCAAAGATCGTTCATTGACAAGAATAATAATTCTGAGCAGACACAAGTTAAGAGTATTAAGTCAATTAAAAAGAATAGAATGACACTTTCCAGTTTCGGAAAATTAAAAAATAATTATAGAAAGACAATTAACAGTTTTAGAAAGACAATACCTTTTATAGAACATTTTCTAGTTTTAGAACAACAATTATCAATTGTATTTCAGGGTTTATTTACAGGTCCCACTACGTCTTCACGACTTCATCTATAGGCAGACATGCGTCTGTGACCTTTCACGGGAAAATGTTAATGTGGAGCTCAAAATAGGTCAAATTTACCCTGGCTGCCCGGTTGTGCGCCAAACATGTAATTTACCAGTGCACGTGGCCATTCACCAGTTATAGAACAAACATTACTGTTATATTACAACTATAACAAAATATGGAACGACACTTACAAGTTATAGAACCACAATTACCATTATGGAACCACAATTACAAGTTATAGAACAACACTCTCCATTATAGAATGAAACTAACCATTAAAGAACAACTATCACAAATTATAGAACAACAATTGCAAGTGATAGGACAACAATTACCGTTATAGAAAGTCACTAATAAAAAGACAATTTGTGTAGATATTTGGTTCTTAGTAATTCACAAGCAGTAAGTAGTATATAATTTAAGCAGTATGAATACTCTTCAACTGGAGGTGCAAATTTATTCCTAACTAATGTAAGTTACCAAAAGTATATTAGAAATTGGATGGCTCAAACTATTGTCGTCGGTCCCGGCGAGTTCGAGCCATTGCGTTTCGACTGACTTTCAATGGTAAAGGTGTTGTTAGAAAAAAAAATTAAATAGATGAAGCTGATAGGGAATATTACTTTCAATACATTTGAAGTCTATAAGGTCAATCAGTTTCCATGGTCAGTCAATCTGTAAGGACAATTTGTTTCCATGCATGGTCAGTGTATGACCAGTAAGCACACTCAGTGTACAGGTATGGTCAGTATATAAGGATAATTCATTTTATATCAGTTTACATAGATCTTCAGTATAGAGGTAACCTGTTCCATGGATGGTCAGTTAATAAGGACCTTTAGTTTATATGGATGGTCAGTCTGTAAGTACAATCAGTTTATAAGGTGGGTCAGTTTATAAGAGAATGATTCTTTTTTTAGTATTGGCAGAAAATAAATAACACATTCCAACAAGAGTGCCAAACTGTCACAAGATACGCCCGTTTTAAGGCTTTGGACAACTTGATAACTTTACCATGACCCATATTTCAACTTGACCTACATGTACATATCATCTAGACACAACTTTTGACCAAAGTTGGTGAAGATCTAATGAAAACTACTTCAATTAGAGAGCGGACACCATGCTAAATGCTTTAAATGCACTACCGGTAAGTGACCTCGTGACCTAGTTTTTAACCTGGCATGACCAATATTTGGACTTGACCAACATGTAGATATTGTCTAGACACAACTTCTGACCAAGTTTGGTGAAGATCGGGTGAAAATTACTTCAATTAGAGAGCGGACACCATGCTGAATGCTTGAAATGGTTTAAGTGACCCTGTGACCTAGTTTTTGACCCGGCATGACCCATATTCGAACATGACCTAAATATTGTCTAGATACAACTTCTGACCAAGTTTGGTGAAGATCGGATGAATACAATTTGAATTAGAGTCCGGACAAAGTGGCGCCGTTGAAAATGCACTAATTGACCCTATGACCTAGTTTTTGACCCGGCATGACCCATATTCGAACTTGGCCTATATATCAACTAGATGCAATTGCTGACCAAGTTTGGTGAAGATCGGATGAATACAATTTGAAATAGAGTCCGGACAAAGTGGCCCCTTTGAAAATGCACTTATTGACCCTATGACCTAGTTTTTGACCCGGCATGACCCATATTCGAACTTGGCCTAGATATCAACTAGATGCAACTGCTGACCAAGTTTGGTGAAGATCGGATGAATACAATTTGAATTAGAGTCCGGACAAAGTGATGCCTTTGAAAATGCACTTATTGACCCTATGACCTAGTTTTTGACCCGGCATGACCCATATTCGAACTTGGCCTAGATATCAACTAGATGCAACTGCTGACCAAGTTTGGTGAAGATCGGATGAATACAATTTGAAATAGAGTCCGGACAAAGTGGCCCCTTTGAAAATGCACTTATTGACCCTATGACCTAGTTTTTGACCCGGCATGACCCATATTCGAACTTGGCCTAGATATCAACTAGATGCAACTGCTGACCAAGTTTGGTGAAGATCGGATGAATACAATTTGAATTAGAGTCCGGACAAAGTGATGCCTTCCGCCCGCCGCCCGCCGCCCGCCGCCCGCCGCCCGCCGCGGGGTTTCACATAATACGTCCCGTATTTTATACGGGCGTATAAAAAGCAAATAGAACACTTTATGAAAAACAAAATCTTAATTTTGTCCAGAATTTTTATTTTATCCAACAAGCATGAATGAATACAAATAACTCATTGTCACATTTTGCTCTCATCACATTCTGGTTGAATACATAAAAGTATTGTAGAAGTCGCTAGTACAAAAAGTAAAGTCATAAAAATGTGCCTCAGAACGCAGTCAAGTATTTAGATAAGCTTTTATGATGACTCTTGTACTTTTGGACAAAAAAGGCACTGTATACATCCTTGATAGTTCCAGAAATGTGAACACATTAAACATTTGATTTATTTGCTATAAATGTTAAAATAGCACACATCATTTTACAGAATCAATGTGGACATTGAATACCAAATGTGTTCACTGGAGTGTCATATAACGTCATCACCTGTCAGCCCAAACATATCTGATGACTTGTATGGAAATGTTATGCAATAAATCATTGATCCATGCATGCAATAATGTCAAAACCAGGTCAGACATATCACTAACAATGAAAGATCAGGTCTTATGGACGGAATGGAACAGTTATAGCAAAACATATATCACAGTTATTCAGTTACATGTTTGTACATACTTTCACAAGTATGCATTTTGAACTTGAAAATAATTATTTTCTTTCTTCAACAGAACATGCATGACTTAATGTCTATATGTCCGCTAAATCAACGTATTTAAAGAAATAAAATAAACATAAAATTAAATAATAATGCGAGAATTGCATACAACATAAATGAAAAGTCAGCTAATTAGTGACATTCAATACTTTATTAATTTTTGTTGTTGATATTCCCATTTAAAAATAGATGTTATCTTACCTTACAATATAATTCTATCATAATACATGTAATACCATCATTGTACACACCATTTCAGTGCATGGTTCAAAATGAACAAATGTCTTAAAAATCACAAAATAAATATAATAGTAACACCAGGAAAATTGGGCTTAACGCATGTGCATAAAGTGTTGTCCCAGATTAGCCTGTGCAGTCTGCACAGGCTTATCAAGGAGGTCACTTTGTGTCTCAACTGTATTTTCTGCTAAAAAGTGACCTCAATCAAACAAAAAACACTAAAAGCGGAAAGTGTCGTCACCAATTAGCCTGTGTAGACTGCAAATACTTATCTCCAACAACACTTAACGCACATGCATTAAGCCCTGTTTTCCTAGAGCAAGATTCAATTCCAAAACTTTATCAAGGCCTTCTACAGAACAAGCCTATCATCCTCAAGGACCGCCGGGGGCTGTTCCATGTAGCTGTAACCTGCCTGGCCGCCCCCGAAGCCTGCCTGCCGCTCCAGGCAAGCCCGCTTGCACTCGATGAGCCGCTCTAGGTCGCGCCACATCTTCATCTGCTGCAGCGCCCCCTGCTGGCCCTCCCGGACCCCCTTCTGCTGCTCCCGCAGACCCTTGGCAAGGTTCTCCTGCTCCTGGATCTTCCTCACGTACTGCTCCCTGAAGGATATATGAGAACTCTTCAACACATCGTGTGCAGCTAAAATTCCACAGGAACAAATGCCAGAAATAAAGAGGTAAACATGCCAAAGGAACAAATGCCAGAAGTAAAGTGGTAAAAATGTCAAAGGAACAAATGCCAGAAGTAAAGTGGTAAAAATGTCAAAGGAACAAATGCCAGAAGTAAAGTGGTAAAAATGCCAAAGGAACAAATGCCAGAATTAAAGTGGTAAAAATGCCAAAGAAACAAAGGGCAGAAGTTAAGTGGTAAAAATGCCAAAGGAACAAATGCCAGAAGTAAAATGGAAAAAATGCAAGATGTTTAATAGTAAAAATGTTGGTTTCAGCAATAATCAATAGGATATTTTGTACATGTATTAACACATGTATTATTAGTTACAAGGCTTTTATCTGACTCGGTATGCTGTCAATACAGGACCATGCATCATTCATTACAGGGCTTCTGAATAGTTAAATCCTTCCACTCTAGTGGGTGGGTGTATTAAGTTTTTTTGTGCTTTTTATAAAGTCTCAAGCTTTATATTTCAACACCTTCTTGTAAAAAAGATAGAGGCTAACTCTAGATTGTTCAGCTTTTTGAGATCTTATGTGAGATTCGCAAAGTTTTAGTCACAACATTACCAACAATAAAACTCACTGTTATATTATTTGTTAGCAATCTTCTACAAGAACTGTAGGATAACCATTTGTATCATGTATCAGCACTTTCAGGTCAATGTTGTTCTAAACGATTTATTATTGTCTCACACTGTATATACTACATTTCTTTACATTTGTTTTTTATATATACATTTTAGTCATAATTCAACACTTTTACCAAAATATTATTGTAAAGTGCATCCATTGTGACCTATATTGGTATAAACCCACTTAAGTTCACAATAACAGTACATTTTGTTTTCAAACTTGTTACTCATCAAATAAACAATAACAAAGCACTAAAACATTGTCAGTTATTTACATTTAATGTTATTTAGAGAAGCAAATAAATGAAATATACATTAAAATCACATAAACATCATTGTTTTAAAACATACAGATAATTAAAATGTTATAACTTTAAATCATTTCACACAAATTATCGAGCGTAGGCGCAAAAAGTTGAAGCATGTAACTGATTGCATAATAAAATACATAGCATGGGATCATTAACTAAGCAACATTTGCTTTGCCCAACATTTAGTTGACCTTTAAAACAATAATTTATTTTCTCAATAAACAAATGCATTTGTCTACACCACGTTGGTCTCAAAATGTGTCTTGAAAAGCATCAAACTCTGAAGACAAGAAAGATGACATAAAGTTGGTAATATATTTACTATTCAAATAAAACTTATGCTTAAGTGTGGACTGTCATGAATTTTTGTTTGCTAGCAGACCAACATTAGGAGTCACAGAATAAAATAACCTGAAGTTTTCTCTAGCAAGCAGACCACCAATAGGTATCAAGGAAGTCAGACTGAAGAGAAGTTATGTTTGTGGGCATATCAGCTAAATGTACTCTAATACAGCTATTAGTAACATATTGATAAGCCTGTCCTAAAGTTTTGTTTGGGAGCAGTAAAAGCCAAAGGTTACATGTTTGGGAGCAGACTAGCTAAAGGTATCATATTGATAAAGACTGGCCTGAAGTTTTGTTTGGGAGCAGACTATTTAATGGTAAAATGTTGAGAGGTTAAGATAATGGTAATATGTAGATAGACTAACCTGAAGTTTTGTTTGGGAGCAGACCAGCTAATGGCATCATATTGATAAGACGGCCTATAGTTTTGTTTTAGAGCAGACTATTTAATGGTAAAATGTTGAGAAGTTAAGATAATGGTAATATGTAGATAGACTAACCTGAAGTTTTGTTTGGGAGCAGACCAGCTAATGGCATCATATTGATAAGACGGCCTGAAGTTTTGTTTTAGAGCAGACTATTTAATGGTAAAATGTTGAGAAGTTAAGATAATGGTAATATGAAGATAGACTAAACTGAAGTTTTGTTTGGGAGCAGACCAGCTAATGGCATCATATTGATAAGACTGGCCTGAAGTTCTGTTTTAGAGCAGACTATTTAATGGTAAAATGTTGAGAAGTTAAGATAATGGTAATATGAAGATAGACTAAACTGAAGTTTTGTTTGGGAGCAGACCAGCTAATGGCATCATATTGATAAGACTGGCCTGAAGTTCTGTTTTAGAGCAGACTATTTAATGGTAAAATGTTGAGAAGTTAAGATAATGGTAATATGAAGATAGACTAACCTGAAGTTTTGTTTGGGAGCAGACCAGCTAATGGTATCATATTGATAAGACTGGCCTGAAGTTTTGTTTTAGAGCAGACTATTTAATGGTAAAATGTTGAGAAGTTAAGATAATGGTAATATGAAGATAGACTAACCTGAAGAGTTGTTTGGGAGCAGACCAGCTAATGGCATCATATTGATAAGACTGGCCTGAAGTTCTGTTTTAGAGCAGACTATTTAATGGTAAAATGTTGAGAAGTTAAGATAATGGTAATATGAAGATAGACTAACCTGATGTTTTGTTTGGGAGCAGACCAGCTAATGGTATCATATTGATAAGACTGGCCTGAACATTTGTTTGCAAGCAGACCATTTAATAGTAACATAATTAGCAGTTAAGCTAATGGTAATATGTAGATAGACTAACCTGAAGTTTTGTTTGGGAGCAGACTATTTAATGGTAAAATGTTGAGAAGTTAAGCTAATGGTAATATGCAGATAGACTAACCTGAAGTTTTGTTTGGAAGCATACGAGCTAAAGGTAACATGTTAATATGACTTGCCTAAAGTTTTGTTTGTGAGCGGACCATTTAATAGTAAAATATTGAGAAGTAAAGGTAATGGTAAAATGTTGATAGACTAACCTGAAGTTTTGTTTGGGAGAAGTTAAGCCAATGGTAACATGTGGATAGACTAACCTGAAGTTTTGTTTGGGAGCAGACCAGGTAATGGTAACATGTTATTAAGACTGGCCTGAAGATGTGTTTGCAAGCAGACCATTTAATGGTAAAATATTGAGAAGTTAAGCTTATGGTAACATGTTGATAGACTAACCTGAAGTTTGGTTTGCAAGCACTAAAGCCTATTGTACATATAGAAAAGACGAACCTGAAGTTTCGTTTGCGAGCAGACATGTCCTGTGAGGTGTAGGACTTCATCTCCTCATGTACCCGTTTCTCTTGCTGGTGCAGCAGTCCCATCATGCAGTGCAGGTAGTGGTAGCGAGACTCCTCCTGGGTCAGCTCCTCGTGAAGGCCTCGCACCTTTGTAATTTTATAATTATAATAAAACAAGAGTGCCAAACTGTCACAAGATACGCCCGTTTGAAGGTTTTGGACAACTTAATAACTTAACAATTTGAGTGGCAAAATGAAATATTTAAAAAAAATAAGCAACACATAACATACCATTTGAGTGACACCATGCTAAATGCTTGAAATGTACTAAGTGACCCCGTGACCTTGTTTTTCATCCAGCATGACCCATATTCGAACTTGACCTAGATATCATCTAGACACAACTTCTGACCAAATTTGGTGAAGATCGGATGAAAACTCCTTCAATTAGAGAGCGGACACCATGCTTAATGCTTGAAATGCACTAAGTGACCTCCTGACCTAGTTTTTGACCTGGCATGACTCAAAATTGAACTTGACCTCATATCATTTAAACAAAACTTCTGATAAAATTTGGGGAAGATTGGATGAAAAGTACTTCAATTACAGAGCAGACACCATGCTAAATCCTTGAAATGCACTAATGTTTCCCTGACCTAGTTTTTGACCCAGCATGACCCATATTTTATCTTGACCTAGATATCATCTAGACACAACTGACCAAATTTGGTGAAGATCGGATGAAAACTTCTTCAACTAGAGAGCTGACACCATGCTAAATGCTTGAAAATCACTAAGCCACCTCCTGACCAAGTTATTGACCCGGCATGACCCATATTTGGAATTGACCTAGATATTAATAAGACACAACTTTTGACAAAATTTGGTGAAGATCGAATGAAAAGTACTTCAATAAGCTAGAGAGCTGACACCATCTAATTCCTTGAAATGCACAAAGTGACCCTGTGACCTAGTTTTTAAACCAGCATGACCCATATTTGATCTTGACCTAGATATCATCTAGACACAACTTCTGACCAAATTTGGTGAAGATCAGTTGAAAACTACTTCAGCTAGAGAGCGGACACCATGCTAAATTGCTTGAAATGCACAAAGTGACCTCGTGACCTAGTTTTTGACCCGGCATGACCAATATTTGAACTTGACCTAGATATAATTAAGACACAACTTCTGACCAAATTTGGTGAATATCAGAGGAAAAGAACTTTAATTAGAGAGCGGACACCATGCTAAATCCTTGAAATGCACTAAGTGACCCCGTGACCTAGTTTTTGACCCGGCATGACCATATTCGAACTTGACCTAGATATTGTCTGTATACAACTTCTGACCAAGTTTGGAAAAGATTGGATGAAAACTATTTGAATAAGAGAGCGGACACTGCTGTTGACACCGCCTGCCCACCCGCAGCTGCCGGCCGATAAGGATGATCTTATAATACGTCCTGTTTTCAACGGGTGTATAAAAATTAATGAGTCGTGTTGTGGAAAAACTGTGTTTAATGCATGTGGGTTGTCTGTTGTCCCAGACTGCTCAGTCTAATCTGGGATGACACTTTATGCACATGCATTAAGCCCAATTTTCCAACAATGAGGCTCATATATAAGCCATTAAAAAAGTGATTTTGACATTATTATCATGAAAAAATATTAACATAACATTAATACTCAGGTTGATACTGGTATCTGATTCAGCTGAATGTTTTTGACAATATGTTAATAAATTTGGCCTCTAGAGAATGCGCAGGGAAAATATTGACAACAGCCATCAGAAAAATAGGTGATTACAAAAGCTCATAATAAGCATGTGGTGCTCTGATTGCTAAAAAAACAAATACTATTTTTTCACACAAATACAAACAAGACTACTGCCAAGCAATAAAAGTCCCCTACATACCATATTGCCATCTGTCCATGTTTCAAGTTTCATGAAAAAATATGAAGTTCTTTTAAAGTTATCGCAAGATCCACCATTTTCATCAATATTTCTAGCTTATTTGTTGCCATAGCAACCAGATTTCTTGACATAGGTACAAAATGAAATGACTTGCATAATCTCCATATTGCTATCTGTCCATATTTCAAGTTTCATGTAAAAATATGTGAAGAACTTTTAAAGTTATCGCAGGACCCAGAAAAGTGTGTCAGACTGACAGACACACAGAGCGCAAACCATAAGTCCCTCTCCGGTTTCACCGGTAGGGGACTAATAATAATCACTGTTAAATTCTTCAGTTTGAAACAGTGTATTACCAGATTTAAATTGCAGATTTCCTCTATCAACCAGAAGAAGGCCAAGAATGAATAGATATTCTCACCTCAGCCTCCAGTTTTGCCATATTGGACTCGAGGCCGGCTGCTTTCGTATCATACGCCTTCTTCTTATCGTTGTATTCTACAGTCAGCTCCTGGAAACAACAAAAACACAAATTGCAACCAGAGCACAACTAACTCAGTCAGTACATTAGACACAAAATCGGAACATTTAAGCCTTGTTTTAAAAACTGGGCTTAATTCTTGTGTGTAATGCGTCGACACAATTAAGTTAATCATGGACGACACTTTAGTTCTGCAAAAACTGGCTGCAACCAAAATTCTTTGGTTAAAAATCATCAACATTTTTAAGGTAATTCCCCTGTTAACTTCTGAATGAAATCCACCAAGCAGTCACAAAGAAGTTCAGAACACACAATCTTAGGGACTAACATTCTATCGAGATAAAAATTTAAAGGACCTTAATTCACCAAAATTTCTTCCTTAACAATAATATACTCATTAATGTAATGAAACTCTGCCCCAAAAATTAATACTATAATTATATTCTATAGAGGACAAACAGGCAAAGGGCCATAATTCTGCCAAAACGTGTATCAGCCAATATTATTTCATCAGGATCATCTAAACATGAAAGGTTTAACAGTGAAAGTTTCAGAGATCAACCCAGAAGTGTGAAAATGTTTGAAAACCTTTATTTTTGTGATGTTGCTTACTGGCAATCTAAGAACCGCGATTTTAACTGAATTCACATAGTTTTCATTCGTGGTCAAATACCACTTGTCAACATGAATTTTGCTTTCATTTAAATCTTCTTCCAGTATTTGGTTTCTAAAGGGTGATCTTACATGTTAATGCCTTTTGTCATAAAACAGCAGTATACACAATAGGTAAGTAGACATGCATTAACATCAGTCTAAACTTATTTTTCTTTTAAGATGACCGTACAATATATTTTGCCATGACAATGTAATATTTTGTCACACTTAAACAATCTTTTTCAAGTTGTTGTTTTCCAGATGTAAATTCATTTGTAAACCTAAATATTAATCTACAATACATTCATGATAAAGTTCACCCCAAGCAAGATTTTACCTCTACATACTTACAGAGGAATCTTCATTGCAACATATTAAAACATAAATTGTAAAGTGTTTTTCTAGATTACAATACAAACACTTCATTGTGTCTCGCCGCATTGCATGATGGACACATGAAAGCTCGTCATAAGGTTTTGCTTGAGAAGATGAATTGTCACACTGTTATATACAATTTCATTAATCATAAGGCATAGAAAAATAGGACAAAAATCTTGGTTACGTAATAACAACTTCTGCAAACCCTTCAGGTTTTTTGCCAAACTTGGGAAATTATTAATACCCTTTTTTATCTGTCCAATTAATATAAATGGGCAGTGCTCTGTGAAAAGGGGGTTTATTGCATGTAAATAAAGTGTGGTCCCAGATAAGCCTGTGTTGTCTGCACAGGCTAATCAGGGATGATACTTTCCGCTTTTATGATATTTTTCTTTTAAAGAACGTCTCTTCCTAGCAAAAATCCAGTTTAGTGGGAAAGTGTAGTCCCTGATTAGCCTGTGAAGACTGCACAACTCACATATGTGATTGCTGCATTATAATGATACTTGTGAAGAGTTGGAACACGGATGTATAAGCCTTAAATTATGTAAAATACCCTCAATATTCCCAGTGACAGAGGTTTTGACTTCATGTTTAAAGTTTTAATTTCCTTTTCATGAATTAACTTACCACACTTGAGGGTATCAAAGTAGTAATATGATATTTTGATTATATGTTCTTTCTTTGCATATTTCCTATTTTTATGGTATTGTGCATCCATCATGGAAGTTTAAGAAAAAAATACCTAACAATTAAGGATTCCCAAACATTCGACTCTCAATCTTTTTTTCCTTTATTTTTTCTGAAGCATTTATTTACAACTTTCAGTCTTGTGAACATAAATAGTGATAAATAATACCTTTTTTGGTAAATATTTATATATAAAAACAGTATTATGCATTTATAATAGTACATAAGTTGTTTCAATAGGATAAAAGAAAACATAAACACACAAGACAAACAAGATGTGTTTGTGAAACACAATGTCCCCCTATATGATGTTTGACCTTGTAGGATGACCTTGACCCTTCACCACCCAAAATGTGCAGCTTCTTGAGATACACACGCATTTCAAATATAAAATTGCTAGCTTCAATATTGCAGAAGTGACATTACATGCGCAATTTTGACCCATATATTTGACCTTGAAGGATGACCTTGACCTTTAACCACTCAAAATGTGCAGCTCCATGAGATACACATGCATGCCAAATATCAAGTTGCTATCTTCAATATTGCAAAAGTATTCATAAAATAAGCGACTTGGGCCACATATATTTGACCTCTGACCTTGAAGGATGACCTTGACCTTTCACCACTCAAAATGTGCAGCTCCATGAGATACACATGCATGCCAAATATCAAGTTGCTATCTTCAATATTGCAAAAGTATTCAAAAAATAAGCGATTTGGGCCACATATATTTGACCTCTGACCTTGAAGGATGACCTTGACCTTTCACCACTCAAATGTGCAGCTCCATGAGATACACATGCATGCCAAATATCAAGTTGCTATCTTCAATATTACAAAAGTATTCATAAAATTAGCGATTTTGGCCACATATATTTGACCTCTGACCTTGAAGGATGACCTTGACCCTGACCTTTCAACACTCAAAATGTGCAGCTTCATGAGATACACATGCATGCCAAATATGAAGTTGCTATCTTCAATATAGCAAAAGTTATTGCAAAATGTTAAAGTTTGCGCAAACCAACCAACCAACCAACAGACCAACAGACAGGGCAAAAACAATATGTCTCCCACTACTATAGTGGGGGACTTAAAAATACTGATCTGTTGTCATTTTTAAAAGAACTATAAAGCAGCAAAAGAAAATACAAACTTTGAAAATACAAGATTTCAATGACAAATATATTATTTTCCTTGAAAAATAGAAAAATATATTACTTTAACCATAAAAGTCTGAAATTTTAGCTCCACTTACAAGGGCACAGACGTTTGCGACAAATAAATATGCCATAATCATGTTACAGTTGAAAATTATAGATGTTGCATGAACTTCTGAAACATACTTTTTGTCTCAGTGGTAACTAAAATATTTCTGGCTACAGTTTGATACAGTAATTATTTCAGACACTAACAAGGGACAAAATTGTCACAAAACCAGGTTTTCATTGTGAAAAAAAAGCTGATAAAGGGAGAAAACTCAAACTGAACTTTTGAAATGAACGAACAAAATTAACCCCCTTTGTACATGTAAGTTTAAACAAAAAAAAAATCTATTTTTAGTCATGGCGACCTTGACATTGGAGATATTGACGTGATTCTTTCGTGCGACACACCGTCCCATGATGGTGAACAAATGTGCCAAATGATTTTAAAATCTCACAATGAATGACATAGTTATGGCCAGGACAAGCTCATTTATGGCCATTTTTGACCTTTGAACTCAAAGTGTGACCTTGACCTTGGAGATATCGACATAATTATTTCGTGCGACACACCGTCCAATGATGGTGAACAAATGTGCCAAATGATTTTAAAATCTGACAATGAACGACATAGTTATGGCCCGGACAAGCTTGTTCCGCCCGCCTGCCAGCCAGCCAGCCCGCCCGCATTCGCCAATCTAATAACCAGTTTTTTCCTTCGGAAAACCTGGTTAAAAACAACACAATTCACAATTTTATATGCTTTTGCCTAATCTACATAATTATAAGACATAATTTGATGATTTTGCATAATACTGTGAAATACCACAAAGTAAACCACTGTTAAAGGTTATCAAAAGCAATTATTATCATCAATCTGTCAAGAAAAAACAGTGTTGAGTAGTGTATATATGCATTTAAGCATGTGCCAGGCGGAATAATTTGAGATCTGGAGATGTTTATTAATTACATATCTGAACAAAAAATTGCTGAGTATTTACATATTTTCATATTATTTTCCAATTAATTGTGCTATTTTAACATGATCTATGAAAAAAATTCAGAACCATTTTTTTAGCAATTGAACAACAGGAGCGAGCTCCAGCTAAATTGTTGAAGGCAATTTCTAATTTTGCTCCCAGATTAAAAAAAATTCTTAAAAAACATTAACTCTTTATTGCTTTAAAGTTGCAAATTGCCCGACAATTTCTAACTTGTCAGGTTTTTTAGTGTCCAGTAACTGACTTAACAAGATTTCACATTCATTTGAATTTTTGTTAACAAATTGCGTAGAGAAATGGTATAAACATAGACTGGAGAGAAAACAGTAAGATGGCTGAAGCCATAAACAATTTCACAGCCTATTTACGATGAAGTTCTTATGATTTTTCAGACACTGAAAAATTGGATTAGTTCATTTATATGACATGAACCTTTTTTTTGTTGTCTTTTTTTTCAATGCAAATTTTTAGTAGAGGATTAAAAATCTATAATTTCTTTCAGTTAAATCAGATGTGTAAATACCCCTGTAAGAATGTGATCTAGACCTCTGCAACTGACATTTACCAGTAGCAAGATTCCTATTAAAATATTTTATTTAATAGGCAATATTTACACTAGTTGTAAAAAGGCCTGGAGGGCTGAGTTGGTAGAGAACCTGACTCAATCTAAGAATTGTAAGTTGAGCTCCATTCTGGTATGTTGTAGAAATTAGTCATTTAATACTTCTATGGCAATTTTTTCTCTTCATCTAACTCAAATAGGGCATTGGTCAGTTGATGGCATAAGCATGTGCCCTATGTACTACTGGTAAAATAACCTAGAACAAGTGAATTTACGGCCATGATATAACTATTTCTCTGCAGAGTCAAAGATTTTTTCTATGGAGTTTTACTATGTTCAATCAAAGCACCCGTGTTTATTTCTGCTAACATATTTCTATTGTATGAAGACACCTTAATAATAATAATGTTTTTTTTTTAATTGTACACATTGCTATTGTTCCAGTAAATTGTCACGACTTTATTGAACCATTTAATGTACATCTCATTAAATTGATTAGATTTCCACAATTGAAAGATCAGAAAAATAGTAGCACCAAAACGAAACATTCCAGTATGCTACAATAACATGAGAAGCTTAACAGCAACAATGAACCTTGTTGAAACACAAACTGTAACACGCAAACTAGAGATATCCTTACCGCGCATTCAGTCTACAAGAACACATGAGTTGTTAGCACCTTAATAATAATTTATTTATTACAAGAACACATGAGTTGTTAGCACCTTAATAATAATGTATTTATTACAAGAGCACATGAGTTGTTAGCACCTTAATAATAATTTATTTATTACAAGAACACATGAGTTGTTAGCACCTTAATAATAATTTATTTATTACAAGAACACATGAGTTGTTAGCACCTTAATAATAATTTATTTATTACAAGAACACATGAGTTGTTAGCACCTTAATAATAATTTATTTATTACAAGAACACGTGAGTTGTTTAGCATGTGAACTAGGGCTGTCACGATTCACCGGTATACCGGTATATCGCGGTGCATGTCGTGAAAAAAATCGCACCGCGGTACGGCGTTGCCGCACCGGTTTTTTTAATATTATTATATTAGCACAGATATAAATACATTACATAATTATTTTGATATATATATCGTTTTGAAAAATGTAGAAGCGGTTCAAAAGGGCTAAATAAATAATCTGTTAATATCCAGGTCAAGCAAGCGCTTCCACTTGTAGATGTTTAACTTTCACGTTTAAAATACGGCGATGTATGGGTCCGTACCTTTTTTGGAATTAGGGACAGATTTCCTTTGCAAATAAGTTCATAATTATCCAAAAGATGTTTATTCTATTTCTTATTTTCTTTCTTTAGTATATCGATCGTTCAAAGCATGGCACTTCCAAATCATGTTAGCTTAAGATTCTGAATAAGTCGAGGAAGAGTCAGAACGCTACGGATTTTCAATACTGGGCCCGCTGACTCCGCATTTTGAACATGCCCTTGAAGCGTTCGATTTACACAGATCTTAGTCACAGCTATTGTAAACAACATGGCGGACATTTTAGAAAAAGACGCGAACAATAACATTATAACAATGACTACTTCTATCAAGTTTATTACAGTTTCTTTTACAGTTTCTAGTCATACTATGATACCAGTGTTTTCTGATTATTGAGTTTAATAAAGTTTGTAAAACTTGTTATTCTGCTGTTTTCTTCACAGATACATATTCTGTAAAATATCGCGGTACGTACCGCGATACAGTGTTGCCGTACCACGATATACCGCGGTACGCTCACGGCGTATCGTGACAGCCCTAATGTGAACAGAATGAGATTGTGTTGGGTCTTGGTGTTTTGCAAATGCCTCATACAAGACATGCTAGTCTTGCAATCCCACAATCAAACAACTCAGCCCCTACCGATCGCTTGCTCAATATTGGGCAAAGGTTCTTAATAAGGGTCAGTATTTAATGTGCTTGTGGCCAACGTGGCTTCAGCTCTCTTCAAGTCAGTACTCTGTGGTTTACTTAGAGCTTAAATGGTTCCATCCATTATCTTTCAAATGTCCTGTTGTTCAGGAATAATTATCATTAACATCCATTACTGTCTCTACTTTTAAAATTCTGCCATATCTTTTACATTTTGTAAGATCTTTTATAAATTATTAATTAAACCCTTTGCCCTATAAGAAGCAAAGTGAAAATGGTTTTTGCAACCAGCAAAAAAGAAGAACAGCCTGCGAGTAACGCGCAGTCTGTTCAGGTTTAATGCTGTTTGCTGCGCATCAGTAAAAAAGGGTTGGAAATAAAGCCTTTAAAACTTAAATTTAGTATTATACCAAGGTATTTAATTAAATGTAACTTTCTATGGGACTACAAATGCATCAACATACGTATCTAAGAGGTAAAGGGTTAAGACAGGACCTAGTACCATAACCACATGACAGTGTGTTGCCTCAGCAGTCTGGGCCCCTAAGTTCATACCTATTCAATAAATCTTGATAGAAGCAAAAGCACAAGGCTTATTGAAATGCTTCAAGGTTGTTTCCTGGCAAGTACTGCACGCAGAACTTGGTTTCTTATTGAAATGCTTCAAGGTTGTTTCCTGGCAAGTACTGCATGCAGAACTTGGTTTCTTATTGAAATGCTTCAAGGTTGTTTCCTGGCAAGTACTGCACGCAGAACTTGGTTTCTTATTGAAATGCTTCAAGGTTGTTTCCTGGCAAGTACTGCACGCAGAACTTGGTTTCTTATTGAAATGCTTCAAGGTTGTTTCCTGGCAAGTACTGCATGCAGAACTTGGTTTCTTGTAGAAATGCTTCAAGGTTGTTTCCTGGCAAGTACTGCACGCAGAACTTGGTTTCTTATTGAAATGCTTCAAGGTTGTTTCCTGGCAAGTACTGCATGCAGAACTTGGTTTCTTATTGAAATGCTTCAAGGTTGTTTCCTGGCAAGTACTGCACGCAGAACTTGGTTTCTTATTGAAATGCTTCAAGGTTGTTTCCTGGCAAGTACTGCACGCAGAACTTGGTTTCTTATTGAAATGCTTCAAGGTTGTTTCCTGGCAAGTACTGCACGCAGAACTTGGTTTCTTATTGAAATGCTTCAAGGTTGTTTCCTGGCAAGTACTGCACGCAGAACTTGGTTTCATATTGAAATGCTTCAAGGTTGTTTCCTGGCAAGTACTGCACGCAGAACTTGGTTTCTTATTGAAATGCTTCAAGGTTGTTTCCTGGCCAGTACTGCACGCAGAACTTGGTTTCTTATTGAAATGCTTCAAGGTTGTTTCCTGGCAAGTACTGCATGCAGAACTTGGTTTCTTATTGAAATGCTTCAAGGTTGTTTCCTGGCAAGTACTGCATGCAGAACTTGGTTTCTTATTGAAATGCTTCAAGGTTGTTTCCTGGCAAGTACTGCACGCAGAACTTGGTTTCTTATTGAAATGCTTCAAGGTTGTTTCCTGGCAAGTACTGCATGCAGAACTTGGTTTCTTTACCAGAGATCTAAAAGGACACTCCCACTTAGCAACAGAGGCCTTAGAGCGCCTTGATTATTGGGGATTTTTATTTTATGACTTCCTTGCCAACATCGTTTAAACTTGATAGCAACAAGTAGTACCAATATAAAATTTACAACCCTAATATTTTTCGAAACTTCACTTCTCCTGCTGTATAAACGAAATCACACACACCATGTCAAGCTATTCAAGCATTGTTCATGAGCAAACCAGTTACAGTTGTTAGACTAGATTCACGAAGTTTAAGGTATGAAATGAAAACTATGCATTAATGATTTATGCACAGTAAGTGATTATAGAAGCAGTCTCGTGTGACTGCTGCCTTAAAGGGGTCTAAGGGCTTTGTTAAAATGGTCAGTGTTTTCTTTGCTTGTATCTATATTCTATATATGTTGTTAGTTCCATTGGTGTTTCAACCAGTGTGATGAAATACATGTATATTTCTTACAATCATACTACCCAATGAATACAATGTGGTTGTTGCCCATGAAAGGTCAAAGGGCAAACCAGTACAATTTTAAACAAATCAGTTCATGGCTATTATTAGTATAGGTAGCAATTGTTTAAGACAGACTGTATTGAGGATATAGTTCTGCAGGAATAGTTTCAAAGTGTTTGATAACTATAAGCGTTTTTTAATAAAAATATAAATTACAAAACTGCGTAATAATCAAAGTATTTGGAAATGTCGGTTAACATAATATGTTTTTTTCTAAAGCAGCTTACTAAAATCTGTTAACATAAATACCAGCCAAAGATCATGTACGAAAATCAATTTCATATCTAGTGAATTACGGTTTGAACTGTTTCTTTTTGTGTTAATGCTTTTCATTATAACACGAAATGATTCAGTGTAAACATGAAACCCTTACTAAAAACAAAAGCACCGCATAAGGGGTGCCAAAGCTCGGCTGCGGGTGCATTTTTTAATAAATGAAAGCTTGTCAGAATTTTTTTTTTTTAGAGGTCACAGTGACCTTTACCTTTGACCTAGTGACCCAAAAAAGGGTGTGGCGTGTAGAACTCATCAAGTTGCATCTACATATGAAGTTTCAAAGTTGTCGGTGGAAGCACTTAGATTTTAGATCAAAATGTCAAGGTTTTAGCACGACGCCGGCGGACGGCAAGACGAGCTGGCTATGACAATACCTCGGGTTTTCTCCGAAAACAGCTGAGCTAAAAATCAGGGTGATCCTACACATCGGAAGCAAGATCCATGAAATTTATCTGACAAAAATGTAGTAAGTCCTATGGTAACACTGAAAGACAATACCAGTTAAAACAAAACAATTTTTACAACCGCACCACTGACCTGTGCCTGCTGCCTGAGTGGTCGCAGCTCCTTAATAATAGGGGCCAGAGCCCCTTTTTTCTCAGCAATCCGCTGCGTGAACACCTTGACCATGTCTGCTATCTCCTCCAGGGTCTGTCCCTTCTTGTGGTCAAGATGGCTCTTCTTGGATGAAACCTTCTCCAGGTTTTCCTGAGTCGCCCTGTAGCCTGCAACACCTGCCTTGCTCTCAAGGACTGACTGAAAGTGACAACAAGGCATCATGTTAAAAATGTCTCCCTGTAGCCTGCAACACCTGCCTTGCTCTCAAGGACTGACTGAAAGTGACAACAAGGCATCATGTTAAAAATGTCTCCCTGTAGCCTGCAACACCCGCCTTGCTCTCAAGGACTGACTGAAAGTGACAACGAGGCATCATGTTAAAAATGTCTCCCTGTAGCCTGCAACACCCGCCTTGCTCTCAAGGACTGACTGAAAGTGACAACGAGGCATCATGTTAAAAATGTCTCCCTGTAGCCCCCAACACCTGCCTTGCTCTCAAGGACTGACTGAAAGTGACAACGAGGCATCATGTTAAAAATGTCTCCCTGTAGCCCGCAACACCTGCCTTGCTCTCAAGGACTGACTGAAAGTGACAACGAGGCATCATGTTAAAAATGTCTCCCTGTAGCCCGAACACCTGCCTTGCTCTCAAGGACTGACTGAAAGTGACAACAAGGCATCATGTTAAAAATGTCTTCCTGTAGCCTGCAACACCCGCCTTGCTCTCAAGGACTGACTGAAAGTGACAACGAGGCATCATGTTAAAAATGTCTCCCTGTAGCCCCCAACACCTGCCTTGCTCTCAAGGACTGACTGAAAGTGACAACGAGGCATCATGTTAAAAATGTCTCCCTGTAGCCCCCAACACCTGCCTTGCTCTCAAGGACTGACTGAAAGTGACAACGAGGCATCATGTTAAAAATGTCTCCCTGTAGCCCCCAACACCTGCCTTGCTCTCAAGGACTGACTGAAAGTGACAACGAGGCAATCAGTTAAAAATGTTTCCCTGTAGCCCGCAACACCTGCCTTGCTCTCAAGGACTGACTGAAAGTGACAACGAGGCATCATGTTAAAAATGTCTCCCTGTAGCCCCCAACACCTGCCTTGCTCTCAAGGACTGACTGAAAGTGACAACGAGGCAATCAGTTAAAAATGTCTTTCTGTAGCCTGCAACACCCGCCTTGCTCTCAAGGACTGACTGAAAGTGACAACGAGGCATCATGTTAAA
The DNA here is from genome assembly GCF_020536995.1 of Dreissena polymorpha. NCBI lineage: Eukaryota > Metazoa > Mollusca > Bivalvia > Myida > Dreissenidae > Dreissena > Dreissena polymorpha. The sequence goes on from NC_068360.1 coordinate 17,475,538, forward strand.
AATGTTTCCCTGTAGCCCGCAACACCTGCCTTGCTCTCAAGGACTGACTGAAAGTGACAACGAGGCATCATGTTAAAAATGTCTCCCTGTAGCCCGCAACACCTGCCTTGCTCTCAAGGACTGACTGAAAGTGACAACGAGGCATCATGTTAAAGATGTCTCCCTGTAGCCTGCAACACCCGCCTTGCTCTCAAGGACTGACTGAAAGTGACAACAAGGCATCATGTTAAAAAGTCTTTCTGTAGCCTGCAACACCCGCCTTGCTCTCAAGGACTGACTGAAAGTGACAACGAGGCATCATGTTAAAAATGTCTCCCTGTAGCCCCCAACACCTGCCTTGCTCTCAAAGGTAAAATTTGAGCCTCAGTCTGACAAATGTTGGCTTCATGCATGTACGTTAAGAGTTGTCCCAAATTAGCCTCTGCAGTTTGCACAGGCTTATCAAGGATGACACTTTCAGCTTGTATGGCATTTTTTGTTTCAAGTCCCTTCAAAACTTCAAAAATCCAGTTTAAGCCAAAAGTGTTGTCCCTCGATAGCCTGTGCTTGAGCTATTCTGGGATGACACTTTACGCACATGCTTTACGCCCAGTTTTATCAGAAGGTTGCTCATTTACATGAATGATTGAGTGATTAAAAGTGTGTCTTGTTCTGAGAAAACTGGGCTTAATTCATGTGAGTAAAGTGTCGTCCCAGATTAGCCTGTGCAGTCCGCACAGGCTAATCAGGGACAACACTTTCCGCTTTTATGGTATTTTTAGTTTGAAGAAAGTCCCTTCTTACCGAAAATCTAGTTTAAGCGGAAAGTGTCATCCCTGATTAGCCTGTGCGGACTGCACAGGCTAATCTGGGAGGACACTTTACGCACATGAATTAAGCCCAGTTTTATCAGACACAAGACACATGTGTTGCTGTTTTATCTTTAGTTTTTGAATAGGTAAAACATTTTCTGAATTCCTAGCTGTTAAGGAATGATTGAAAACTTAATGTGTCTCTTTAGTACCATGCTGGTCTTGCACTCCAAAATTCAATAAAAGCAACAAAGATGCATTTAGGAATTAACCAGTTTCAAAATGAAATAAATGTTATGAATAATGTTTGTTTAAAGTTTTCTGAAAATGTAAAATAATTAAAAAAAATTATAAAATCATGTACTATTTTTACCACTGAAATTAAAACTGTCGATTTGCCTTCATATGAGAAGCAAATCAACTTTTTTTTCAAATGTTTACATGACCAGTAAACCATTTGTTTTGCAGCAGTATTGAAGATAGCATCAACACACACAATTATTTGAATATTGGTTCCATTCCCTTATATATAATAATGCACGCATACCAATTGCTGGTCAATGTTCTCATCCCTCTGGTGCAGGATCTCCTCAGTGCGGGCAAGCACACCGTACTCTGCCTTGAGCTCCGCCAACTCCTGCCTCTTCTTCTTGTATATGGTGCTTTTACTGCGCAGCTTGTTAACATACCTCTTGAACTGCGCAAGGGAAAAAAACAAAAAGGCGATAACAGTTTACTCAATTTACCACAGTTTTCGTTTAAATATAATAGCCTTGTTCCTGGAGAACTGGGATAATGAATATTAATAAAGAGTCCTTTTATATTAGCCCGTAGCAGACTGTGCAGGCTTATCAGGGGAAAAACTTTCTACTTTCACTGAATTTAGGTTCAGAATAAAGAGTCGTTAGGTCCATGCAGGCTATTCAGGGACAAAACTTTCTGCTTTCACGGAATTTACGCTTAGAAAATACTTCCTTTACAGCCATATGGACTGCACAGGCTAATCTAGGACGACACTTACGCACATGCGGTAAGCCCAGTTTTACCGAAACACAGTCCATACAAACCAGCACACGGATAAAAGAATGATAATTTACTCAAAACATTTAATTAATACATAGTCAAGAGGGATAAAAGTAGGAAAATTACTCTAAATCTACACATCATTTTCCAACTCAAATATTATTTTTATCCCGAAAAAAACAACTTCACAGGGCGTTTCTGCGTGAGTAAAGCATGGAAATATTGCATCAGTAGAAACATTTGATCTTCTAACAACCACCAATTTGACAGTAAATAAACCCATCTTATAAATTACCGCATAATTCTATTTTTATTGTCCTACCTTATTTATCTAATCGCTTTTATAAGGCTATGTGTTTAAATGTGATGTCATTCAAAATTCAGAAACACAAAACTTTTTGCAGAATACGAAGGGATAATTTGGCAATTTATGCTGTTTAAATGATTCCTGAAGCATGGATAATACAATACTAGGTGAGTTTTAGAAATAGAAGAAGTTTATCATGCCGCATGAAAAAAAACCAGATTAGCATAAGGCTTGCAGAGCGCCTTAATGTTACAGGCTGTTGTGATAATTCCACTATACCCCACCCACCTCCTCTCCTTTGAGCACCTCTCCGCCACCGGAAGCTTGTTTGGCGAGATCACGCTTTTCGTCTACCTCATGCATGAGCCTTGAGTACTCATCACGTGCTTCACGCAGACCCTCGGCTGCATTCTCCTTCTTGTGGGCAATGATGGCCGCCTGAATAAAAAGAAATGGTAATCTCATCAATAGTTTTTTTAGAATTTAAGCACCACTTTTAGAAACTTACATGTACATATACGTCACATTGTTACAAGTAAAAAAAAAAGCAAATTCGTTGAATTGATATCCCCGCCAATATGCTTCTGGACACAAAAGTGTTATAATTGACACTAAAAAAGCATTTTTTCAAGATACAAAGGGCCATAACTCCGTTATAAACAGATGGTGTATAATGCCATTGGGCGTGCATCATCTTCATATATATATATATATATATATATATATATATATATATATATATATATATATATATATTCACACATATGGCCAGTTACGGGGTCTCTGATTTAGAAATAGGTTATGGGGTTCCCACTTTAAATACATGTATCTCCATACCCTTTTTTATCCGATATAAACACGAATTAAGGTATATAGGGGTACCTACTATTATTATTGTATATAAATACGTCATTTATTTAACGTCTTATACAAGGAAATATATAGCGAACTTATTTGCGAGGTATATACAATTTCAATTTCAGACCTGATTGTGGTTTTCGATTTAAGACCTTATTGTGAGATTTGATTGCATTACCTCCCCTACACCCCCCTCATAGTAATTAAAGGAGCCTAGAATGCGGGGTTGTATATAGACCCCGTTTTTTATATTGACCTCGTAAGTACAGTCTGAAAACTACCGAGACCGCGTAACTGGCACTATATATTGGTATATATATATATATATATATATATATATATATATATATACTCATACCAAGTTTCAATGAAATCTGCCAAAGCACTTCCAAGATATGGCTCCAGACACACAAAAAGAGCATTTTTTCAAGATATAAAGGGCCATAACTCCGCTATTAACGGATGATGTACAATGCCATTTGGGGTGCATCATCCTGTTATCCATATATATATACTCATGCCAAGTTTCAATGAAATCTGCCAAAGCACTTCCAAGATATGGCTCCGGATGGACGGAAAGACGGATGGACGGACAACGCCAAAACAATATCCCTCGGCCTATGGCGGGGGATAACAAGCACAAAAAGTTGAACAAATTATTGCATATATTTTCCAACTAATTTTCAGAATGACGACAAACAAGTTGAACAATGTACCTGCTGGGCAAAGTGAGTGTGCATATTTCAAAATAAATGAGGTCTCTCCGCACCTGAGGCTGCACTATGTGAGAACATAGTGTGTCCCAGCACTCCTAAACACTTAACTATTTGACTCACTAAAGCTGGGACAAATTTGAATTATAGCTGATGCAATGCATGTGTTTGTTAACCCTTTGCCACTCAGAAGCAAAGCGAAAATGGCTGGGTGCAAACAGCATAAAACCAAAACAGCCTGCGAGTAACTTGCAGTCTGTTCAGGCTTTATGCTGTTTGCTGCTCATCAGTATATACGTTTTGGAAATATAGCCTTTAAAACTTGACTTTAGTATTAAAGAAAGGTTTTTAATTAAATTTAAATTTCTAAGGGACTGCAAATGCTTCAAAATACGTATCTAAGTGGTAAAGGGTTGATTAATTATATTTTTTACTTCAGTGTGGTGTTGTGTTGTGAGGGAAAGCCAGAGTACCCAGTGGACACCCCATTAGTCTGGTATGTTGACCACCAACCAAAGTAACATGCTTCCAAGAACAGTCATTTAATCCGCATAGCCTTGGTGAGAAGCGTGTGTACCAATCTCTTTGCTAACCGGACAGCAAAAGGCTTGGTTGGGTACCAATCTCTTTGCTAACCGGACAGCAAAAGGCTTGGTTGGGTACCAATTTTTAACTGGTTGGTAAATTTGTTCCATTTATTTTGAGTTATGGTAAGTAAATTCCTTCATGATTTACCAACAATTTTGTAAAATTTAAATACAAACATTATATTGACATTTTTGACAATAACCAAAGACTGAAAAAACAAAGATAACAAATGAAAATTTTGTTTATGTCAGATTTGTCAAATTTATTTGTAAACAAAGCATTTTCATAATATAACAAAGGTAAAACAAGAGCACCGCCTTGCGGGTGCAGACCGCTCATCTATTTTCTTTTTAAAGGTGAAGGGACTCTCATTTTCAATCACAAAAGAGGGAGGGGTGGAGTGAAGAGGGGTGTATAGTGTGGGGGCGTGGACATTTATACATTATCTTCCATAAAAAAAAAAAAAAATCGGGGGGTGGGGGGGTGGGGTGGTCATTTGTGAGATGATCTTAAAAAAAAATTAAAAAAATTAGGGGGGAGGGGGGGGTAAGGGGGGGGGAGGGGGGGGTTAGGGGAGGGGGGGGGGGGGTATTCTTGGGTGCGATGGTTAAACGGTATGTCAAACATAAAATAATAAAAATAATTATTTGTGTTTTTTAACCGTTTACAAAAAAAAATTGGGTGTGGTGGGGTGGGGGGGGGGGGGTATAGTATAGTGTGAGGGTGTGGTGGTCATTTGTGAGATGATTTAAAAAAATATATATATAGGGGGGATTCGGGGGGGGGGGGGGAGGGCACGGGGGATGGTTTGGGTGGAGTCTATCTATTGTGGTATGTCAGGTAAGAGTAGTTTTGTCAAAGTATCAATCAAATCTAATCATAAATAAAGAAGTTATGGCTTTTTTAGCAAAATTTAATAATTTGACCTTGAGTCAAGGTCATTCAAAGGTCAAGGTAAAATTCAACTTGCCAGGTACAGAAACCTCACGATAGCATGAAAGTATTTGAAGTTTGAAAGCAATAGCCTTGATACTTTAGAAGTAAAGTGGATCGAAACACAAAATTTAACCATATATTCAAAGTTACTAAGTCAAAAAAGGGCCATAATTCCGTAAAAATGACATTCAGAGTTATGCAACTTGTCCTTTTACTGTACCCTTATGATAGTTTGCGAGTGTTCCAAGTATGAAAGCAATATCTATGATAGTTTAGGGGTAAAGTGGACCAAAACACAAAACTTAACAAAATTTTCAATTTTCTAAGTATAAAGGGCCCATAATTCCGTCCAAATGCCAGTCAGAGTTACATAACTTTGCCTGCACAGTCCCCTTATGATAGTCAATAAGTGTTGCAAGTATGAAAGCAATAGCTTTGATACTGTAGGAATAAAGTGGACCTAAACACAAAACTTAACCAAATTTTAAATTTTCTAAGTATAAAAAGGGCACATAATTCTGTCAAAATGCCAGTCAGAGTTACATTACTTTGCCTGCACAGTCCCCTTCTGATAGTTAGTAAGTGTTGCAAGTATGAAAGCAAAAGCTTTGATACTGAATGGACCTAAACACAAAACTTAACCAAAATTTTCAATTTTCGAAGTATAAAAAGGGCACATAATTCTGTCAAAATGCACGCCAGAGTTATCTAACTTTGCCTGCCCAGTCCCCTCATGATAGTAAGTAAGTGTACCAAGTTTGAATGCAATAGCATTGATACTTTCTGAGAAAAGTGGACCTAAACGCAAAGCTTAACCGGAAGCCGACGCCAAGGTGATGACAATAGCTCATAATTTTTTTTCAAAAAATAGATGCTAAAAAAACAAGTTCCTTTTGCAAAGTTTTGGTACCACACTTAGAAGTTGGAGGCTAGAGCTTTGTGTGTTTTGGTGGAAATATCTGGTCTCAACAGGAACCAGGTTACATTTCCTGACCAGATATATCAAATCTCAACAATGTGCGATTAACAAACTGGAAATATTTCGTCTCAACAGGAACCAGGTTACATTTCCTGATTAGATATATCAAGTCTCAACACTGTGCGGTTAACCAACTTTTGTTTAAAATAACTAAAACAATAAACAGATTACTCAAGTTGTCTTAGTTGACAGTGTTAATAACCTAAATGTGTTAAAGTAAATATTTACCGCAGGTATGCTACGATAAATCCATCAAACAAAATGTTCGTCAATGTTTCTCAATCTATAATGCTGGATTGAAAGTAGGCAACATTGACTATTTATTATTAAATAACTGTCAACTCAGGAGTGTTGATGTATTTGCTTTTTTCAGATTCGGTTAACCCTTTCCCACTTAGAAGCAAAGTGAAAATGGCTATGTTAAAAAAACATTAAACATGAAATACTGTTTTTAAAGACTAATTATCATAAAAATCCATTCCTGTCTCTACTTTTAAAATTCTGCCATATCTTTTACATTTTGTAAGATCTTTTATAAATTATCAACCCTTTCCCTCTCAGAAGCAAAGTGAAAATTGCTATGTGCAAACAGCCTAAAACCAGAACAGCCTGCCAGTAACTCACAGTCTGTTCAGGATTTATGCTGTTTGCTGCTCATCAGTATCTAAGGTTGGAACTGAATCCGTCAAAACTTGAATCTATTAAGAAAGGTCTTAAATTAAATTAAACTTTCTAAGGGACAACAAATGCGTCAAAGTACGTATCTAAGTGGTAAAGGGTTGAATGTCTGTGACCTTATGTGAAATCAGAAATGGTGACACAATAGATTATTACAAGAACTAAAAATCCTAAGAATTTACTATAAGCTTCTTTAATAGATTGTGCACATACATATACCGTAATTACTCTATGTTTTCGGACACTCTAAGTTTTCGGACACCCCTTTTTTAAGCAAAAATAATTATTTTTCGTGACTCTTAAATTTCGGACACACGAGTTTTCGTCCATAATTAATGTCTCTAAGTTTTCGGACAGTATATTTTACAGCAATATTTTACTAAATTTCGGTCCTGTCTTCGATATCTAATGACACTTCGATCATTGGGTTTTACAACCAGATTAACATCATCAAACATGGCAGGTTCATGCCTGAGGGCAACGGACCATTACATTTGCGTTATTGGGTAAATAACCTTGTAAACCGGTATTAAACAATGGTTTCGCCCGTTAGCATAAGCGTTATGGCAATTACCAGGGGTAGTGTCAATTAACAGTTCAATTATCTACCGCAATGTTACTACCCCTTCTTAGTAAAATAACTTTGACAAATACTAAACGCTTCAAAGTGTGATGCACCCTATTGCATGTTTTACGAACAATGGAAGGTATTAGACAACCACTATCGGAAATGAACAAACGAAGAATTCATAGTTTGCTTTTTTATTGCGTTAATTACAGGTTCATACTAGCGAGTATCGGTACATCACATGCTCATTTCTGAACTCGTTGGTCAAAGTACAACCTTGTAGTAACTTTCTGTTAAATAAATTAAGCATTTAAAATTATTTAAAATGAAGTGCAAACATATATAACTGTAATGTTTACTATACGGCATGGTATTTTACAAGCGCGTTCTAAAACCGGTAGTCGTTGATACAATTGACGCTATTTTCGGACACTACAATGTTAGACTCTAAGTTTTCGGACACCTATATTTTGTGAATATTTTTCGTATCTATGTTTTCGGACACGAAAAAAATTAATTATTTTTAAGTGTCCGAAAACATAGAGTAATTACGGTAATATTAAAAAGAAATTAGTCATTATTTAAGATAAAAGAACAAAACGAAAAGTTGTTTCATGGTTATATAAATTACTGCATAACACAAGTACTGTTATCTCATTTTGAAAGTATGTAATTTATAATTGATAATGGCCATAAATGCAAAAGTAAAAGCTTTAAAAACTTGCTTTCATATATAATGTTCTTTCATGCAAAAGCATTAATTTTGACAACATTTTAGGCCAAACCCAAAATTTAGGAGCAATATAAGTCTAGCCCAAACAGACAGATATGACCTAGTGGTCCAAAGATGTCATCAAAATTAGCTTATGATAATGAGACATTTAAAGCAGATGTTGTACGGAAGGAAATACCAAAGTTATTAAAAATCACTAAGTTTGAACGCTGTCATAAAGTGAATGAAATTCTGTCAATCAAAAATAAAAGTGCAGTCATCCTAAAAGAAGACCAAAGCTGATTTTTAAGAGCATACAAAAATACGAAAAGGGTTCAGATACATGCTTTTGACACCATCTTTATTAAAATGATATGTTACTGCTTCAAGATTTATTTAACGTAAATATGACCAAAAAAACAACAATGACCAATATTTGAACTTGACCTACATATCATCTAGACACAACTTCTGACCAAATTTGGTGAAGATCTGATGAAAACTACTTCAATTAGAGAGCGGACACCATGCTAAATGCTTGAAATGCACTAAGTGACCTTGTGACCTAGTTTTTAACATGGCATGACCCATATTTCAACTTGACCTACATGCAGATATTGTCTAGACACAATGTTTAAGTGACCCTGTGACCTAGTTTTTGACCTGGAATGACCCATATTCAAACTTGACCTAAATATTGGCTAGTTACAACTTTTGACCAAGTTTGGCGATTATCGGATGAAAGCTACTTCTATTAGATAGCGGACACCATGCTAAATGCTTGAAATGCACTAAGTGACCCTGTGACCTAGTTTTTAACCCGGCATGACCCATATTCAAACTTGACCTAGATATTGTCTAGATACAACTTCTGACCAAGTTTGGTGAAGATCGGATAACTATTTGAATTAGAAAGCGGACACTGCTGTGGACGCCGCCCGACTGGCCACCCACCGCCCTCCTGCCACCAAGTTGAAACTATAATACGTCCCGTTTTTTTTAAACGTGCGTAAAAAAACCCTAATATTCACATGAGGCAAGATGTATAATTCTTTGCAAACTTTGCAGCATATGAAATAAAACAATAACAACTAGAAATGTGTCACAAACAATGAAGCCCCCATGACACATGAAAGGAGAAGACAGAGAAAATCTACAAATCTACAATTGACAAAAAAACCGAAAGAACCCTAGTTCTGTCCAAACTCATTGTAGCCTAATTTCTCTTCTTAACAATAATCTACACATTAAGGCAGGGTTATCATTATGATTGTAAACAAAGGATTATTTTGGAAAAGTAACCGATTCGGCCGGGGGTCAAGGTCCAGGGCATGGCCCTGGTAGGGAGGTCAGGTGGGCGAAGCCCCGTGACCAAAAACAAATTCTAGACATTTTAGGGACAAAATACTGCTATTCTCAGAGCATAAAAAGTTAAAATGAGGTCTAAAAAGAATATTAAGATTTTCACATTTTTAGTATACTGAACAATGTAAAAACATATTATATTGATAGATCTTTGCATGTTCCAATTCTATCCATTACCCGATAATCCAGTATTATTACAATTTTTTTTTTTCAAAACCAAATTGCGTTAAATGAATGTCGTCCGCCATTTAACTCAAGTGCATATACAAATTGAATTGTGGGATTGGGGAATTCCCATTGAACATGCGTGAATAACGTGATGCGATTTGAGAGCATTGAGAACCGTTTTTATTTAGTAATTACGACAAGTCAACCACTCAATCTAAACTGTTACATATACGGTACCTCCTTTCAGACAAGTTTGTGAAAGTGAAAGTGAATTTCTGAGAATAAAAATGCGCCTTTCTTTAAATTTTACCGAGTACTTTTCATTCCTGATCGTGATATAACTTGTCAGGTCATTCATGCATGTAGACTTATATGTATGCATAGTTTGGCAATCTCAAAACACGTTATTTACCTACTTATTACATTATGTGTTATGACCATTTGTAAACCAAAATGCATTATTTAATTGAAGTATTTTCAAATGCGTATAATTAAATGTGTTATCCGAAATCATTTTCAGATTTCATTATTCATGGAAAATTAAGAAAATTCTAGCAACAGAGACACATTTTCGTGTTTTCCATGTACAGATGAAAATCATGCCAAAGTTAGACTTCATGTATAAATCACGTCATTCTTCCTCGGGGAAGCGTGGACTTTAATATTTAGATGCTGAATAACAACTTCGTAGCGCAGAGGTCGCTAATATCTTTTTTATTTTGGTAGAAAATCAAAGAGCATTTTTTAATACCGTAGGTTTCCACGTATAGCGCACAGTGTTTTACCTCCAAAATTCAAATTAAAAAGCTCGTGCGCGCTATACATTGATACAACGCTATCCTGGCTGCTAAATTGGTAAAAAATATGTTGTGGCCGTAAATAATTAAAATGGCCGCCATATTTTTATCCATTAAAATACCACCCTATAATCGTACAGACTGAGGGGCCATTGTCGAAACAACAAAAAGTCGCTACTGGTAGATTATGAACATGGTAAAAGAAGTTTTGGTCAAAAATAAGTTTGTTTGAATAAACTTGCGGACATTTCTTTGTTTGTGTTTTTACACTTCTTTATTGATGAATTCCGATGGGGATTGTTGTCGACATTTCGGAGAGCAGGCAAGGGTAGGTGCGAACGAGGTCTTTTTTGCGGGTAACGGTAGGTGTGAAAGGGGGTCATTTTGCACTTCGTAATTGGCAGATGTTATTGAAGTAATATGTGCCACGACTTGTTAAGACGCTAATTGACATTTGATACACTAATTGACTCTTGAGAACATGAAGATATGCAATTGCATTATGTGTGTATAAATATTAAACGTTTAACAGTGGTGTACCTCAACAACTGTATCCCTGTCTGCCCGTGCGACATTCAAATTTACCAGTAATGCCCATGCTTTCCCCGAGGAAAAATTACACGATGTACACTAATTCTTATTTTCTCACGTTTTTCACGAAATGCACGTAGGACTGTTAATCTTTTGCTAGAAAATTACACAATTGTCAGAAAAGTATAGTGCTATGCAACCCATGCTCCTAATCATAATGACGCTTCCTATTTTGAATGCTTAATTAAGCTTTCCAATGCCCCGGATTATTGGATTGTGCAATAGTAAAATGGCAGCCATTTTCGGTCCGATTTGGTGGTTTTATTGTCTGTAAATATTTTTGTCTCCATTTTTGCATTTAAAAAACAGCCTGCGCGCTATACACCGGGAGCGCGCTTTACGTGGAAACCTACGGTATGTGGAAACCTTTTCTCTAACTAACAAGATGTGTTTGTGAAACACAATGTCCCCCTATATGACGTTTGACCTTGTAGGATGACCTTGACCCTTCACCACTCAAAATGTGCAGCTCCATGAGATACACATGCATTTCAAATATAAAATTGCTAGCTTCAATATTGCAGAAGTGACATTACATGAGCAATTTTGACCCATATATTTGACCTTGAAGGATGACCTTGACCTTGACCTTTCACCACTTAAAATGTGCAGCTCCATGAGATACACATGCATGCCAAATATCAAGTTGCTATCTTCAATATTGCAGAAGTATTCATAAAATTAGCGATTTGGGCCACATATATTTGACCTCTGACCTTGAAGGATGACCTTGACCTTGACCTTTCACCACTCAAAATGTGCAGCTCCATGAGATACACATGCATGCCAAATATCAAGTTGCTATCTTGAATATTGCAAAAGTACTCATAAAATGAGCGATTTTGGCCACATATATTTGACCTCTGACCTTGAAGGATGACCTTGACCTTTCACCACTCAAAATGTGCAGCTCCATGAGATACACATGCATGCCAAATATCAAGTTGCTATCTTGAATATTGAAATACTGCAAAAGTGTACATTAAATGAGCGATTTTGACCCATATATTTGACCTTTGACCTTGAAGGATGACCTTGAACTTTCACCACTCAGAATGTGCAGCTCCATGAGATGCATATGCATGCCAAATATCAAGTTGCTATCTTCAATATTGCAAAAGTTATTGCAAATGTTAAAGTTTGCGCAAACCAACCAACCAACCAACCAACCAACAGACCAACAGACAGGGCAAAAACAATATGTCCCCCACTACTATAGTGGGGGACATAAAAAAACTAGTTAATTATGCTCTACGTGCAACATTCGTTGAGATACAGTCAGTAATAATCTGTGGAATGTACAGCTATTTGATACAATTTCACGTGGTGTCGGCGTGTATTCGGCTGCCTGAGCGCTGATTGGTTGACGTGCTTACCAAGAAGAATTTGATTGACTGGAAAAATCAATATTGGCCACTCGCTGAGAAATTCATTGAAAACAGTAGCTCTTAGGCGGAGTTAATGGACTGACTGAATGACCGGGCAGTCGTCTACTATAGTACGGTTATTCCTCGTCAATTATTGTCGGTTTGCATGATCAAAACTTCCGATCGCAATTTTAAAGATTCAGGAAAAACAACCGATTTTCTGGCGATTTTAACCGATGAATTCGATCGGCAATCGGTTAATAATGAAAACCCTGTATAAGGTCATTTGAGCAAAATCTGCCAAGCAATTAGAGAGGATTTCAAAAACATGTTGCGACTTAAATTAAGTTTTATCATATAATTAAATATATAATCTAATATATAGTAAGAGGAAACAGGCAAAAGGCTTTAATTCTGTCAAACTTGTTGCAGCGAAATTGCTTTTTTAACGATCACCAACAAATTGAATAATTTAATTTCAAAAGTTAAATGTCTAAGATACACTCGGCACGATACTACATCAACTTTTAAAACGACTGAATCTGTCCGGCAAGTGCTTTAAAAATATCCTTGCCCTGACCTTAAATCCACTAACCCTTGCATCAAATACCCTAATCACATAATTCATGCTTAGCTCAGAGTCATCAGAATCTTTGGTGATCAGTGGCCGTCTTGACCTCTCAAATGGTCTTTATTCATTTAATGAACAGTGGCAATCTTGACCTCTCAAATGGTCCTTGTTCATTTGGTGAACAGTGGCCATCTTGACCTCTCAAATGGTCTTTATTCATTTAATGAACAGTGGCCGTCCTGACCCGACCTCTCATTATGGTCTCTATTCATTTAGTGAACAGTGGCCGTCCTGACCTCTAATGTGGTCTTTCTTCAATTTTCTAATGCTAATATAAAAAGCTACAATAACATTTGAGCATCATGGAATTTCGTGGGAAGCTTTAGATTTTGTAGAATGATAAAAATTTCATGAACGTTCATGCAGATGACATTTTGTTATTTTTCTTCCATGAGATCAACTGTTTCATTTTTTATTGGCAAGTATATGGAGTAATTTTTTTTTCATGAGTTCTTATATGCTAGGTGAATTGCAGTGCATTCAAAGATGAATGATGAACCTTTGTTATCCCTTGACCCAGGTTCTAACTGCTATATCACTTATCAATCAACCACACAAACACATTTTAGAACTTTCACTACTTATCTGAATCTTGTCCGCGTATTTGAATTTGATTCTAAATTTCGTGAAAGCAATGATTTACTAAACAAGTAAACCATTTTAATACGCAAACATTTATGGAATTGCTAGGAATTTGTCTAGATTCAACTCTGATTTGCCATGTGAAAATGGTAATGTCAAGTCCTGCCCAGTAATTAAAAAGGAGTTGAAAACACTATTTTGAGCTAAATATTCTATAATGGAAAAACCAGGCCATAAATCTGCAAAAAGTCATCTCAACAAAATTGCCTTTCTTTACAACCATCTAAACATTAAGGTCAATAAACTCAGAAATTTTGAGCTAGAGCCAAACAGCTTAAGGAGTTGTAAACACAAGCTTGGGGCCATATTGACGTTCTTAATGCCTTTCACTCCGTGGGGGCATCATAAAATGAGTGGCGTTCTGAGAAAACTGGGCTTAATGCATGTGCATAAAGTGTCGTCCCAGATTAGCCTGTGCAGTCCGCACAGGCTAATCAGGGACGACACTCTCCGCTCTTATGGTATTTTTAGTTTCAAGGAAGTCCCTCCTTACTGAAATCTAGTTTAGGCGGAAAGTGTTGTCCCTGATTAGCCTGCGCAGACTGCAAAGGCTTATCTGGGACAACACGTTACGCACATGCATTTAGCCCAGTTTTCTCAGAACACGGCTCAAATAGTCAAGCAGTATAAAAATGTTCCTGATTAAATAGAGGATATTTGTTGGATTCGGTTGATTATTGATTTTAATTCACAGTGCAGCCACGAGTGAAAATATATACTTTATATGATCAAGAGTGAATTAAAAGCGATAATCCACAGAATCCAACAAATATTCTTTTTACTTTACGTTTTTTTCACAGTTTATATACATTGTTAAAGAGTTTAACTAAAGAATTTCGCTGGGATAATGACGTCATTTTAGTAAAAAAAATGACGTCATTTCACAGTAAACAGTGAAAATTATAGATAATTTTCACTGATAATTTTTCACTGTTTGAAACAGTGAAATTATCAGTTTTAATTCACTGATATTTCTCTATAAACCACCGGAAAGTATAAAACAAGAGCACCGCATAACGGGTGCCACGCTTGGCTGCGAAAGCTTGTCAGAATTGTGTTTTTTTTTTAAGAGGTCACAGTGACTCTGACCTTTCACCTAGTGACCCAAAATGGGTGTGGCGTGTAGAACTCATCAAGGTGCATCTACATATGAAGTTTCAAAGTTGTAGGTGGAAGCACTTTGATTTTAAAGTGAATGTAGAGGTTTATTTTAAAGTTTTATAATAGAGGTCACAGTGACCTTGACCTTTGACCTTGTGACCCAAAAATGGGTGTGGTGGGAAGAACTCATCAAGGTGCATCTACAGATGAAGTTTCAAAGTTGTATGTGGAAGCACTTTGATTTTAGAGCCTATATTAAAGTTTTATATGAGAGGTCACAGTGACCTTGACCTTTGACCTAGTGACCCAAAAATGGGTGTGGCTTGTAGAACTCATCAAGGTGCATGTACATATGAAGTTTCAAAGTTGTAGGTGGAAGCACTTTGATTTTAGAGCCAATGTTAAGGTTTTAGCATGACGCCTACGGCGGACGGCTGACGACAAGCTGGCTATGACAATACCTCGGGTTTTCTCCGAAATACAGACGAGCTAATAAGTTATGCAAAAGAGTAAAAACATTTTAACGCTAAATCTGCAATCCTTGACTGAAATCATTTTCCAGGGATTTTAATTGAACAAATAAAGAGCCACAATGTTTCAAACGCTGGTATGTCTTCCTGTTACATAATGATGCATGACCTAATGACATATTTATAAGCTTGTCAGACCTTTTTAAAACATTGAATACCTTTTTTATGACACTGAATAAAAGCATGCACTACTTTGAATAAATGAAGAAAATTATGCAACTACTGCTGTCATCTGCACAAAACATTTAAAAGATTAGATATCACTCAAAGCACAAAAGAGCTTTGTACTTTCATCACTATTAGGTCATCTTGTTCCTCTACTTCAAGGTTGCTATTCATATCTGTATAAGAATATAATATGAGCCTTGTTCTGAGAAAATTGGGCTTAATGCATGTGCGTAAGTGTCATCCCAGATTAGCCTGTGCAGTCTGCACAGGCTAATCATGGAAGACACTTTCCGCCTAAACTTGTTTTTCGGTAAGGAGAGACTTCCTTGCAACTAAAAATACCATAAAAGCAGAAAGCGTCATCCCTGATTAGCCTGTGCTGACTGAACAGGCTAATCTGGGATGACACTTTTCACACATGCTTTAAGCCTAGTTTTCTCAGAACGCGACTCATGTGTATAAGAATATAATATTGTCCATTGAACAGAAGAGCAATTTCATAAATGTGCGCTGCAAGTAATAACCTTGACAGATGAATTTTGTTCTATTTTTATTGTTCAAATAGAGAAAGTTTGAAGTGTGGAGTTATATTTTTTTAAGAGTATCTGTTATTGTTTCTTTTTTAATAAAAATTGGTACAGTGAAACACATTAAATTGTTAAGGTTGAAAGGTATACAATTTATTAAACATTTGCGAAATCAAAATTAACAAAAATCCAAACAATTTTGAAAAGTAAAAGCCCTATCTTGAATTCGATTTTATAACCAGAAAATATATAATACATTGAGACCAACTTTCTTTTTTGTTATTACTGTTCAGTGTTTTATCTTTTCAAGTTATCATTCCATGAAATCAACATCTTACAGTAATATAACTGCACTAAATGAGTAAATTATTTATTACAATTTCAACCCTTAAGAAAACCTTCATATTGCCTTCAAGTGTTGTGTATGCCTTCTTTAATTATGTCGACACAGAGCAAAATCTGCCCAGCTTTTCCAGAGTTAATTCCACAAAATTTCTCAACAAATGGATGGACAGTCAAGCACAATGCTTCACTATTTGCTTCCACTTTGTGGAGGAATGAAGACCCAGATTTTGTGGATAAATTGATACAAATATGAAGGCCCATGATTATTCTATTTGCCTAAAACAAGGTAAATTACTCAGAAACAAATTCCAAAAGAGTTCACCAAGAGTTAACTTTAATATTGTGTATGAATATGGCTTGACGTGTATCAATTTGGCATAACACCATATTTATTTTAATACCAGTACCGTACAATGTTTGGGTTTCATCAAATCAGAATTCATAGCAAAATCCTGAAAGTTGTTTTACTTAAAACTTAAACAGCACTTAAATATCTATCTATAATAGAAATAGTATATTGATATATCTATTTTCAAAATTGATAGCAAAGGTCAATTTGTGCCATAAAAACACACAGAGAACTGTGCACAGAGTACCGTGATGAAGTTTATGAGCTTCTATCGCAACTAAGGAAGAAATATGTGTGGATCCGGAGTGTGTCCCAGCACTCCAACTTAATAACTTTTTAGACTTACAAAAGAACAGACTTTTTTTAAATCATAGCGGCAACACCAGCTATTCAGTTGCAACTAAAAGATATTCAATTTTCAGGGGGGTGATTGAGGTAAAGTCTGAGGGGAAGAAAATTCTGTATACTGATTTTGACTATGTGAATCGCATGCATAATGCAATGACAAACCTTAAAACAGACATTTAAATAAGGCCTAAAAAAATAAATGTTGTGTTTCCGGTCACCCGACCCTAAAGTTTTTATTGACCGTGCCGACCCTAAACTTGTTTTACCGTTTTCCGGTAGGATAAATATCAAAGCGATATCGACTGAGCAGAAAATTTTTAGAGCCGATTTATGATCCTCTGTCAATCACGTCATGTATCTCTTTACCCACCTAAAGCCCGCCTTAAGGTGGATCGTTGTTGTAATTGGCCAATGAGAGCGCACGCTTTGAATGAGAGACAACACTCCTAAGCAGTCATACCTGTACCTGCAGTAAAATCATGCAGACGACAAGTGACGTAGTTTTATAAGTGTGTGATTTTATGGCAGTTTGTTGGCTTTGTTATCTTACACACTCATCGGTTTTTACAGTGTACACCTCCACGATGAAATCTTGGCTTGTTACTTAGATGACAGATGATGGCAACCGGGTGAAATCCTCGTGGATATTGTGCATTTCATGCATAATATGGTCAAAACATTTATTTGACAAGTAATGCTCTTTAACAAATTATCTTTGAATTAATTACGCACAACTGTAAATGTTTCGTTAATATTCTCAAATGAGCATTATTCAATTTGTAATCCGGAAGACGCTTCTGAATTTTAATGCTAACGCAACATTAACAAATTCTAGCGTCAAATAAACAGTGCTTTATCCTTTGTCTCAATAAAAAGCGCGCGAAAATTATGCAGACATGTAGAACGTTGCATGGAAAGTGTGGATGTTTTTTGTGTTGTATAAAAAATTAACATCACGTCAGGCGATTTACGCGTGTTTTGTGGAAAAAAAAACTCGCCCCGATTGGACGTTATTTCATCACATCTTTAAATAGTAACAAATGCCAAAATTTATTTGATACTTAAGAAAAAAAGGCGATTGTGTTTCTTAAAATTCTTAAGCACTTTTATCGTATTGACCAGAATTTGCTTTACAAATGGAATATACGGGATTATCGGGTAATGAGAAGCGACGGGAAAAGTAGTAAGTATATGCAGTAATAGATAGAAAGTGTGGTTGATACGTAATCGATTGAGACGGGATAATGCGTATCTTTGCGGGAAAGGGTAAAACATTTTTTTTTAATGTCGTTATCAATGACGTCATTGCTGTTTTTTTTGAAGAGTCATATCACACAAAATAACGTCATTTTACTCTACAAATGTAATAGAAATAACGTATGGAGGGTGCAGCCCATACCCCACCCCCAGCACTTGGTAAGTTTCATGCGATCGTGAGTGGGATGAAACAGTGATTTTTTTTAACTTTCAATTACGTGCTTTAATAACATTGATATATTCTTTAAGCAAGTTACATTCATTACGTTCATACACCCGTATTAAACTTAGTTTTTGGGCGTAAACCGGAATCATGGTGGTTGTTCTGTTGGTTTTTATAATAGGTTGAATCTCACCTGGCTGGAAAAAAGAGTTGTTAAAATGATAAATATACAATGAAAATCACTACACAATAGTGGAAACACTTTTCTATGGTATACATAGAGGTTTTATGTGAAAACCATCAGCATAAAATGACTTTTAAAAACAGCCATCTTGTCTGGAGGAAATACAAAAATTAAATAAAAAAAATAAATCGACCTTCCCTATCTAGAAATTTTGGCATTGTCACCAGAACCACATTATTTTGTTTAGGCCTAAACACCATCTTTAACTTATAAACAAGATTTATGTATGAAAACTGTTTAAATTCACATTTAACATATTATGCAGGTCACCAGTATTAATTGTAATCAAAATCAATGTGTGTTCCGATCCCTGTGAAGGATGACGCCAATCTTTCGTTTGAGCTCAATGTCTTAAAATTTGAAATAATGTCAACATGTTAAAAGTGTTCAACTAACGACAATTTACCACAGGATCCGTAGTTGAAGATTTTTTCACATCATGACACATGGAATATGACTTAAGCCTTAAATACACAGTCGATCTTCCGTACCCATTTAGAAAATGGTATCGCTGTATGATTTATATTTACTGTTGTTTCTTCTCTTTCGCATTTAAATCTGTTTTCCAATAATTGTTCAATCTCTGAGATTTTGTGAGATTTGTTCAATAATCGTCATTTATGCTTCACAAAGGTGCCATTTGTAAACGAATCAGCAAAAAATGGGAAACACATTTTAAAAGATGATTTTAATTGGAAGATTGGAAACTACAGCCAATGAAATCACTCATTTAAACAAGAGCACCACATAACGGGTGCCACGCTCGGCTGCGGGCGCAGTTTTGAATAAATGAAAGCTTGTCAGATTTTTTTTTTTTAAGAGGTCACAGTGACCTTGACCTTTGACCTAGTGACCCAAAAATGGGTGTGGCATGTAGAACTAATCAAGGTGCAGCTATATATGAAGTTTCAAAGTTGTAGGTTGAAGCACTTTGATTTTAGAGCCAATGTTCAAAACCTTGACAAAATGTAAAGGTTTTAGCACCACCCTGACGGCGGATGACAGGACGACGGACACGACGAGTTGGCTATGACAATACCTCAGGTTTTCTCCGAAAACAGCCGAGCTAAAATGCTTAGGCAGAATCAACCAGTGTAATATGCGGACAGGTTTCGCTGGTCGCATATTTTTTCAGGCTACCTATGAAATACGTCTGCTGAATGGGTCGTACCCCTTCCCCCATTTTTTTTTGCAAATTTATGCCAATTGCAAAAATGACCCTGGACGACCCTAACCACGGAAAAATCACACCCCTGAGTTTTGATGTGGTCTTCTGTTGTAGGGAGAAGCCAGAGAAACCAGAGAAAACGCCTTCAGTCTGATGACCAGCAGCCAAACTCACATAATAACTGAAACTGGCATTGAACTTGTGTTGCCTTGGTAAAAAAAGCCCTCCACTATAACATTACATGTTAGTACTGACCTGCTGCCTGAAGAGAGACAGTTTGTCATCCATGGGCTCTCCACTCCTCATCCTCTTCTCCACCAGCTGATTGATCTCCGTGTTCAGGTCACTGATCTGAAATAAAGTCCTCATGTCATGATTGGTTGGATTATTTCTTTCCACTTAATTACGTAGCTTGACGTATCTGTAGTCACTAAAATATTTACATTTAATTCAATACCTTTTTTACTAAATTCAAGTTTTAAAGGCTTCATTTCCAACCCTAAGGTACTGATGAGCA
Source organism: Dreissena polymorpha (assembly GCF_020536995.1). Lineage (NCBI taxonomy): Eukaryota > Metazoa > Mollusca > Bivalvia > Myida > Dreissenidae > Dreissena > Dreissena polymorpha. The sequence goes on from NC_068360.1 coordinate 17,495,969, forward strand.
GCAAACAGCATAAAACCTGAACAGACTGAGAGTAACTTGCAGGCTGTTCTGGTTTCATGCTGTTTGCTTATTGCCATGTTCACTTTGCTTGTAAGTGGAAAAGGGTTAAAAGCAGTTAAAACTGCTTCGGTTTACCAGTATTAAATGCAAATACTATTTCTAGAAACTGATTCAGATTTAAGAGGAAATGGCCATAGAAATCATTTATGACCATAGTAAACCCCACACGTTTTTATTCCTTGAGGGAATCAAACTGGCAATCCTCGAATGCTTAGTTGAGTGCCCTACCAACAGATTAATGGCAATTTTGTCTTGTTTTACTCGCGAAAATCTTTTAAACTATATAATAAGAACAAAATTGTGAAAAAAATGAGACATCTATGTTGGAATCTATCGAAAAGATAATAAAGATGGGTCATCTATGTTTGTATCTACCGATAAGGAGCTATTGTTTTTTCATTCTGGGACGGGTACCTTTTTATGGAGCTCCTCCAGGTCAGCCTGCCCCATGGCTGGCTCAGCCACGACCCTCTGCAGGTCAGAGACAGTCTTCTTCTTGGACTCGATGTCCTTCGGCAGGCGCTCCTTCACAATGTAGCTGTTGGCTCGAGTCTCCTCCTCCAGACGCTGCAGCAGACCTGGCCGGGGAGAAGTGTGTGTATTAACACATTTATGCCAAGTGGACTCTCCCATCCTTCTTAATTGGATCAATTTATTTCCAACATTTGGGATGTCTAGTATATTTATTTCTATATTTAGAATATTTCTTACATAAATTTCTTTAAGCAAACAGCGCAGACCCTGATGAGACGCCACAGCATGCGGCGTCTCATATGGGTGTTCTTGTTTTCCAAGGCATTTTTTCTAGACGCTAGGCATAAATGGGTTAAAATTATGCTTTTTTTATTATGGGTCAGGGTCTTTATATAAACAGTAACTGACCATGTTCTACACCTTTGACCAGCCTTTTACCACTGTACTTAGTGCACTTTTTTTGATTTCAGGAAATTATGGTAACTCAAATCTCTAGCTAAAACGCAGACCTAACATACAATTATATTTGGGGTCAGTTGTGTTAAGTTGACACTCATGATTGCTAAAATAGGATAAAAATTGTGCACCCAAAAACATCAATGGAGATGGAGAGATGGCGGAGGAGAAGTGTGTGTGTACTTAAGCCTTATTCTCAGAAATCTTTGTTTCCACTTTCCTGACTCTAGATAGTTATGTAGGAGCCCTGAAGCACATTTCCAGTCCCCACATTATGCAGCCTCAGGTGCCGAAGGACCTCATATACTTAGAAATCAGCTGCTCTCCGGTAAAACAGGGATCAACGCACTTGTACGAGTGTTGTCCCAAATTAGCCTGTGCATTAAGCTAACCAGAGACTTCCATTTTTGCTTTAATGGCATTCTCTTTTTAAAGAAATTCCCTTTTTAGCGACAATCCAGTTTAGGTGGAAAGTGTTGTCCCTTATAAGCCTGTGTGGACTGGGCCCGTATTCACCAAGCAATTCTTAGACTTAAGTCTAAGAATAAAGAATTTTCTTTTAATTGATATATTCAATAATTGCTTGATTTTTTAGTAAAACTTGTTACTAAACACCTCTATCTATGGCATTATTCATGTAGAACAGTTTGCTACTGACATAATTACCAGTGGAGGCATCTATATATTCAAACACTGAATGCATTTCTTTTGGTTCCAAGTATTTTCTTTATTCTTTAGTCTAAGTATGGGTTGGTGAATACGGGCCCTGAACTGACTAATCTTGGGCCATGCTCTACCCAAATTCATTAAGCCCTGTTTTTCCAGATCCCAGCTCATTTTTAAGTTCATGAGATCTTTCCCAACCTAAGGCTGCAAAATGTAAGGACAAGACTTGTGTGTTCCAGCGTTTCCTATCTAACTCATTCGAGTCACTTGTGGAAATAGATTCATTGCTACAATATCCAGATTTCATTTTTTCCCCAAACGCACTCAATTTTGTGCATGGTCTTGTGTTATGGGAGGAAAGAGGAGAACCTAGAGAAAACCCCTGCTGTCAAGCATGGTGAGTACAAACCAAACTCACATGCACAGGGAATTGGGATTGAACATGGATCGCCAAAATGAGAAGTGCGAGGTGGAGGAGAGAAGAGAATGTAACGGATATTTATTTAAAATTAGAGATTAATATCAATTTAGAAATTAATATCTACTGATCAGGATCCTGCCAAAAAATGCTGTTGCCCGCCTCAAACATAAAATTTCAACACTGGGAATTATTGCGCAATAACATGGCACTTCAGTAATGCAACAATAGACCAATTCAATCATTGTTATATTTTAATAACTGGAATTTTGTTTTGTTTTACTAGTGAAAACCTAACTTTTCTACTATAACTATAAGAACAAAACTAAAATTGGTACATAAAATGGGTCAGGAAGTACGAATAAGGTATTGTTGTATTTGTTATTCTTGAATAAGTATATTTCTATGGAATAACATTATTATTTCCCACAATAAACAATACTTTCTTTTATATCAAAAAGCTGTTTTCCATTACAGGCTACACTCCTCAGAAAATTTCTTAAATTTCATAGTGTTTTTCCCAAAATGGAGCTTTCCCTTAGAAATCTCCTTCCCTTAAAAATTTATATTCCATGAAAGAGTGCCACAATAAGGTCTTCCCTTGCTATTTTTCCTTATTTCTGGAGGCTAGGTCCCTCTTTGAAAAACATCCCTGTTTTGGGGGCGTACCTTCAGGTGTGGCACCCACAGCTGCCTGTCTCTGATCATGAAGCTGTTGCTGCAGTCTCTTGATCCTCTGCTCTGAGTGCTGGATCTGTTAACAATCACATAAAGTGCTGGATCTGTTAACAATAACATGAAGTGCTGGATCTGTTAATGATAACATGAAGTGCTGGATCTGTTAACAATAACAAGTAGTAAAGTGTGGATCTGTTAACAATAACAAATAGTAAAGTGAGGATCTGTTAACAATAACATATAGAAAAGTGCTGGATAAAACATGGCAGGGTTTTTTCCCCACTTTTTGGGAAGATAGCCCATGGCTTTGGAATTGGGAATTTTATCGGCATTTTCATGAAATTGGGAAAATAAATTCATTAGCCTTTTTTTCCACATGAAAAGTCCACTGATTAGGGAATACTAAATTTGATATAACTCTTTATAATCATTCAAATTAAAAGAACAAAATCATATAATACTTTGTTAGATGTAATTGAATTGAAATTGAGATAAAATACGCATTAGACTTCTTTCTAAAAAAAAAAATTTTTTTTTTTTTTTTTTTTTTTTTTGGAAATTGGGATTTTTTGTCCACATTTTGGGAAAAAAGTATACTTTTTGGGATTGGGAACATAGCCGAATTTCGGCTATAAAATCGGATTAAAAAAAACCTGCATGGTCAAGTCAGAAGTGCTGGATTTGTTAACCCTTTACCACACATTTGGCCTCCCTATGCTAATTAAATTTAATTAAAGACCTTTCTTACTAAATGCAAGTTTTAAAAGCTCCCTTTCCAACTCTTAAGATACCGATGAGCAGCGAACACCATGAACCCTGTATGTATTCATATTGCTACAGCTCTGCATCATTTACAGAAATAGTTTTGACTCTGTTTGAAAACACGCATTTAAGTTTACATCCAAGCTAAATATTTATCATATTTATACAACCAAACAAATTATAATTACCAACAAGGGACACAATTGTCACAAAACAAGGTTTTCATTGTGAAAAAAAATCTGATAAAGGGAGACAACTCAAACTGAACTTTTGAAATGAACAAACAAAATTAACCCCCTTTGTAAGTTTGTTTTAAAATAAATCTATTTTTAGTCGTGGCGACCTTGACATTGGAGATATTGATGTGATTCTTTCGTGCGACACACCGTCCCATGATGGTGAACAAATGTGCCAAATGATTTTAAAATCTCATAATGAATGACAAAGTTATAGCCCAGACAAGCTCATTTATGGCTATTTTTTACCTTTGAACTCAAAGTGTGACCTTGACCTTGGAGATATTGACGTAATTTTTTCGCGCAACACACCGTCTAATGATGGTTAACAAATGTGCCAAATGATTTTAAAATCTCACAATGAACGACAAAGTTATGGCCCGGACAAGCTTGTTCCGCCCGCCCACCAGCCAGCCAGCCAGCCCGCCCGCATTCGCCAATCTAATAACCAGTTTTTTCCTTCGGAAAACCTGGTTAATAAGCTTTACCCTATTGATATTTTAAGCACACATTTTTGACAGACATATTGAGAATGCTATGTATTTCAATGTGAAGTCATACCAAATTTAATCATCAAAACACCAATCCCTGAACTAGAAAACCTATTTTTCCAACTCTTTACAAATTTTTAAGCTGTTTACAGAATTTGAGAGGATAGAAAAATTGGATAAATAGAACATTAGGTGCAAATAATATGCAGTTCATCATGCTTGGAACATAAATAATTTTCTTAGCTTTACAGATAAACTTTATCTTTAACCGAAACAAAACCTATGCCAGTATGATTTTCTATTTTCCAATATTTAAGTAACAGGGAGAGGAACTAACCAATATTGCTTTTCTCAGGTATCCCATCAAGGGACACTACTCACCAGTGTGAGCTGCTCCTGCCTCTGTTCAGCCAAGGGAGACTACTCACCAGTGTGAGCTGCTCCTGCCTCTGTTCATCAAGGGAGACTACTCACCAGTGTGAGCTGCTCCTGCCTCAGTCAAGGGAGACTACTAACGAGTGTAAGCTGCTCCTGCCTCTGTTCAGCCAAGGGAGACTACTCACCAGTGACATATCCCATCAAGGGAGACTACTCACCGGTGTGAGCTGCTCCTGCCTCTGTTCAGCAAAGGGAGACTACTCACCAGTGTGAGCTGCTCCTGCCTCTGTTCAGCCAAGGGAGACTACTCACCAGTGTTGTATCCCATCAAGGGAGACTACTACCAGTGTTGTATCACATCAAGGGAGACTACTCACCAGTGTGAGCTGCTCATGCCTCTGTTCTGCCAAGGGAGACTACTCACCAGTGTCGTATCCCATCAAGGGAGACTACTCACCAGTGTTGTGTCCCATCAAGGGAGACTACTCATCAGTGTTGTATCCCATCAAGGGAGACTACTCACCAGTGTGAGCTGCTCCTGTCTCTGTTCGGCCAGTTTCTTCTCCTTGTCTCTCTCCAGACGAAGGTTCTTGGCCACGTTCATCATCGTGTTGGCATTCGGGTGTTGCTCAACCTGTCCATCGAAATATAAACTAAGTCAGATAACTAGGGAAATCTGTTTTTACAGGCAATCTCATAATTTCCTGATTCTATTTGCCAGAATATCAAATTTAGCAGAGATGTTTTGACTGAAAACATTATCAACACCTCTGTGAATATCAGACCAAAGCTAAGATAACTGTTGGAGTTCGAAAGTGGAAAAACGAGCAAATTCGTTGAATTGAGATACCCCCTAAATATACTTCTCGACACAAAAGTTTTCTGGACAGATGGACTATGCCAACGTGCATCATCCTCTTATCCATATATACTCATACCAAGTTTCAATCAAATCCGTCAAAGCACTACCAAGATATGGCTCCGGACACACAAAAAAAGCATTTTTTCAAGATACAAAGGGCCATAACTCCGTTATTAACAGATGGTGTACAATGCCATTTGGCATGCATCATCCTCTTATCCATATATACTCATACCAAGTTTCAATGAAATCCGCCAAAGCACTTCCAAGATATGGCTCCGGACACAAAAAAGCCAGACGGATGGACGGAAAACGCCAAACCAATATCCCTCCGCCTATGGCTGGGGATAATGGCGGGGGATAATTAAATGCTAATACCAGACTAGTAAAGGGCCATAACTCAAGAATTCCAAATATAGTTTATGTCTATCCAACCACTTGTGAGCTTATCAACCCCATATTTCTTACATTCTACTTACAACTCATACTGTTAAATAAAGCCTGTCTACCAATCATAGCTAGAACAATCCTGATTCACCCTACCTTTTGTTTTAGCCTCTCTACGAATTGATGGTATAATCCTACTGATTCATCAAACCTTTCATTTAAGCTTGTCCACCAATTGTTACAAGGGACAAAAAATCCACTCATATTGACAAGTGAAATCTTGAAAGGACCTCTACATCACAGGACGAATAAAAAAAAATGATCTTAAAACATGTTTTTTTCTAACCAGTAAAACTACTTTTCATTGAATTAAAAACTTTTCTAAAAGCATATATATTCTGAATAGAGAACTCAAATGAACCTTAAGTTCTCACCGTAAATGTAATACTGATTAAACCCACCTTTCGTTTAAGCCTGTCGACCCGCTTGATGAGTTGCTCCTTCTCATCCTCCATGTTGGAGATGTCCTTGCGTATTTCTCCCGTGTTGTAGCCGCCAGTACGCAGGTTCTCAGCCTGCTTGTGGAGTTCCTTGAACGTCTCAATAAGCTCCTCATACTTGAAAGATATAGGAGGGTATTAGTTGGGTTTGGTAAACGTCTCTATTAGCTTCTCATGCTAGAAATATTCCAGGAAATATTGGTTGCTTTGGGTAAATTATCAATGTTTAATAATGAGTGATCTGATACTGTGAAACCATTATTATTTATGGGACATTAATTCTCGCTGTTTCGTGGTTTGACCGATCCAGAATTTTTAAAATAAAACAAGATGTGTTTTTGAAACACTATGTCCCCATATATTTTACCTTTGACCTTGACGGATGACCTTGACCTTTCACCACTTAAAATGTGCAGCTCCATTAGATACACATGCATGCCAAATATCAAGTTGCTATCTTCAATATTACTAAAGTGTACATTAAATGTGCGATTTTGACCCATATATTATTGACCTTTGACCTTGAAGGATGACCTTGACCTTTCACCACTCAAAATGTGCAGCTCCATGATACACATGCATGCCAAATATGAAGTTGCTATCTTTAGTATTGAAAAGTTATGGCAAATGTTAAAGTTGGCGCAAACAAACAAAGCAACAAACAAACAGAAAGGTCAAAAACAATATGTCCCCCACTATAGTGGTGGGGACATAAAAAACCTGTGTTTGTTTCTCAATCGAGATAAGTCCAGATACAACAAAAAGGGGTAAATATTATATTACCATGCTAAACACTCACTTAACATCCTAGCTGCATCCCTATAATTTGCTCATGCAGAATTAGATTTTTTTATAAGCTTTACTACAAAAAAAGGATAGTCAATTAAATTATCTGTTAATGCAAAGCAGACCAAATTTTATTGATTGCATGTTTTCTTTATTGTGCAGTTTTGGTATTGTTCACAAATACCAAAATTCTTTTCATTCATTTATACTGGCTTATATGCGGGGAATTCACTGGACAATTGAAAAGGTCGAGACAAAGGTAAAAATCTGTGTTAGACATCTTCGCAAAAAAGTTTCAGAAATATCAATTCTTAGAACTTATTTGATGAAAATCAAATTCCATATGATTGCAATTACAATGCACTACTCTGATTAGCTCATCTCTCTTAATTACTCTTCATAACAGTAAAGTTTTAATGTAGATAAAGGCCATTTGGCATTTCTACGTCAAAGACTGTTACTTCAAACCTGAGCATAGAGATCATTCATGGGGTCTTCCTGCATGATATCCCCGGGCACATCAACCTTCACCAGAAACTTGGCAAGATAGGCCCGTTTCTTCAGCATGGGAATGTTCCTGAGCATCCACTCCATTATGTGGTACACTACGGGCTTCTCCCCCTGCACCAGCCCGGTGCGGAATGTGCTCCTGAAATCCAAGGGAGGTAATTGGAGATGAAAAGGGAGATAAGTCTGAGAAAGTTTCAGAATTGCAAGGTAGGTAATTTGATGCTGACTTGCTAAGGGAGCTAAGTATGTGACAGATTTTACCAGCCTAGTTTTGAATAGGCTCCTGGAATACAAGAGAGGTAATTGGAATTAAAAAGGGAGATAAATCTTAGAAAGTTTCTGAAATGCAATGGAGATACTGGCTTGCTTAGGGAGGTAAGCTTGCGACAGATTTTTGTGTATTGAGTGGGTCAGTAAGGTGATAATTGATTCTAAAACGACATAAAAGAAATGTGGCTAGTAAACACTACTAAGGGTATATAAATTAAAGACAATTCCTTCAATAAAGGGAATGGGATGATGAGTTGTGGTTGATACAGTTATTGAAATGCAAAGAAGGCAATGTGGGAGCATTATTTGAAAGATGGTTCTTGTAATGAAAAGTAAAAATTATTTGAGTTAATGTTGTTACATTGAAAGGTAAGTTCAAGACTTTTCCTCAAAGTTAAGGGAAGTAATCGCAATTTAGAAATGTTGGTTAAGGAAAGTCATTTGGGTTGGATATGAAGGTCGGTTCCAGACAGTCCCTGCATAGGATATACAGTAGGTTAGAGAGGGAAAAATGCATTGAAAGTTGATTTTAATCGTTTTAAAAGAAAGAGTATATTACATATAGAACGTCAAGGCTTGTGGTGTACTTTTTATATCCTGAAAAGTGGGATAATAATGGACTGTCAATATTATTGAGGCAAGCAATTTCAACATTCCTGAAGTACGGATTATTTTCTAACTTCTTTTAAGTATGGAATATGCATCTAAATGACAACAAATCTGATTGCAATTGATATTACAGATATATAAATATTAACAATAACACAATTAGAAGTTAAACTAAAGCTTTTCTGCTGATTCACTTACCAATAATCTAATTATATCAGAGTATGAAAAAATAATATCTTGTATAGATCTACCAAAGCCATATTCTACTATGCTCTTGTAGCTTAATCCAACAAGAGCACCGCCTTGCGGGTGCAGACCGCTCATCTATTTTCTTTTTAAAGGTGAAGGGACTCTCATTTTCAATCACAAAGGAGGGAGGAGTGGAGTGAAGAGGGGTGTATAGTGTGGGGTTGTGGACATTTATTACATTATCTGTGAGGGTGTGATGGTAATTTGTGAGATGATCTTAAAAAAAAAAAAAAAAAAAAAAAAAAAAATTGGGGGTGGGGGTGGGGTGGGGGGGGGGGGGGGGGTGGGGGGGGGGGTGGGGGGGTATAGTGTGAGGGTGTGGTGGTCATTTGTGAGATGATCTTAAAAAAAAAAAAAAAAAAAAAAAAAATAGGGGGGGGGGAGGGGGGAGGGGGAAGGGGGGAGGGGGGGGGGAGGGCACGGGGGATGGTTTGGGTGGAGTCTATTGTGGTATGTCAGGTAAGAGTAGTTTCATCAAAGTATCAATCAAATCTAATCATAAATAAAGAAGTTATGGCAATTTTAGCAAAATTTAATAATTTGACCTTGAGAGTCAAGGTCATTCAAAGGTCAAAGTAAAATTCAAGTTGCCAGGTACAGTAACCTCATGATAGCATGTAAGTATTTGAAGTTTGAAAGCAATAGCCTTGATACTTAAGAAGTAAAGTGGATCGAAACACAAAATTTAACCATATATTAAAAGTTACTAAGTCAAAGAAGGGCCATAATTCCGTAACAATGACAACCAGAGTTATGCAACTTGTCCTTTTACTGTACCCTTATGATAGTTTGTGAGTGTTCCAAGTATGAAAGCAATATCTATGATACTTTAGGGGTAAAGTGGACCAAAACATAAATCTTAACCAAATTTTCAATTTTCTAAGTATAAAGGGCCCATAATTCCGTCCAAATGCCAGTCAGAGTTACATAACTTTGCCTGCACGGTCCCCTTATGATAGTTCATAAATCTTGCAAGTATGAAAGCAATAGCTTTGATACTGTAGGAATAAAGTGGACCTAAACACAAAACTTAATCAAATTTTCAATTTTCTAAGTATAAAAAGGGCACATAATTCTGTCAAAATGCCAGTCAGAGTTACATTACTTTGCCTGCACAGTCCCCTTATGATAGTTAGTAAGTGTTGCAAGTATGAAAGCAATAGCTTTGATGCTTAAGGAATAAAATGGACCTAAACACAAAACTTAACCAAAATTGTCAATTTTCTAAGTATAAAAAGGGCAAATAATTCTGTCAAAATGCATGCCAGAGTTATCTAACTTTGCCTGCCCAGTCCCCTCATGATAGTAAGTAAGTGTACCAAGTTTGAATGCAATAGCATTGATACTTACTGAGAAAAGTGGAACTAAACGCAAAACTTAACCAAAATTTTCAATTTTTTAAGTATAAAAAGGGCACATAATTCTGTCAAAATGCACGCCAGAGTTATCTAACTTTGCCTGCCCAGTCCCCTCATGAACGTAAGTAAGTGTACCAAGTTTGAATGCAATAGCATTGATACTTTCTGAGAAAAGTGGACCTAAACGCAAAACTTAACCGGACGCCGACGCCAACGCCGACGCCGACGCCAAGGTGATGACAATAGCTCATATTTTTTTTTCAAAAAATAGATGAGCTAAAAATGTACTGAATTTGAATTAAAGTAAGAGATGTCTGCCAATTTAGTAATAGCCTTTCGGCATTCCGCCAGCATGAGTTGGAACAAGCAAACGCACCAAGATGCCAATCTATCTGGAATATTGGCTGGGAGCCAACACTCCAGCACCAAGTACAAGAACGATAAAGGTTGGTTTTGAATGATGGGGTTATTCATGCATGACTTACTTACAACTGTTTGCATTTTGAGTGCCTTTGGGCCATGTTTCAGAAAAATCATAAATTAAAATCATATAATAAATTAACCGGAAGACTAATTTTGTCTGGCGTTGTTCTAATGATATTATATAAAAATACCAATAAAATAAGTTGCTATGAATTGTTTGCACACCAAAAACTCTAATACTAAACTTACAAAACACTGCCCAGAATGCTTGGCTAAAAATTTGGCTACAGTTTCTAAAATGTTGCCACAACAAATACCATTTGGCTAAAATGTTGGCTACAGAAAAGCGAAACCCTGGTATCTACACATTTGCTCATTAAAACATGCTTGAAAGACAAAGTGTATGTTGTAGCATATCATTTTAAGACAGTCATTGATGTACATGTATGTATCATGTTGTTGTATTTGCGTGATTAAAATTTTTGTGCTTGCTGCAAATAGTCATGCCATGGGCGACAAATCATTGCACCAACGCAACAAAGTTGACATCTGGCTGTTGGTGGGGCATTTTAGAACTAAGTTGGCAGACAGAAACTTAACTAAACTGAACAACAATTAACAAAAACTTTTTTTAGATCAAGATGTAACATCAAACAAAAAAATATATAGAAAATATACCTTGACTGGCTTTAAAAATAGAAGTGATTGATTAAAGGAATGGTACCACAATGACATTTAAATAATATCAAAACATATTTAAAAAAATTGCACTTCATTAATAATATATAATTAATGTCACTGATGTTCTCTTTTTTACTCAACAAGGTTGAAATCAATATTTTATTTTCACTATTGCTTTTACCATGGAAACAATAGAAATTGTCTATGACATCTGATTTGTTGGTTTTGCATGATCTAAATAAACAGGCATAAAAATAAATTCACTTTTTCAAAATGCACGTTCGCTAGTGGTAGGATAAGCATTTTTGCAGAACATCACACCAGTTGTTCTTGTTATACTATAATAACACATTGTGTCACAAATGATTAAATTAGTATATCATAATATCAAGCCTATACAGTATCTTAAATTACATAATCACATCTTACAGAACACTGTTCCCAATCACACTGTGTCAAATCATAGCATCTGTTCATTAGGATCACTGTGTCAAATCACAAATCCAATCATACAGTTCAATGTGCAACATGAAAATCATTGTGAGGATATGTGCATGACTGGACAATTCAAACAGGAAGGAACTTACTTATATTTTGGATACACAAGTGCCATTACATATAAAGCAGAACATTATTAACAATATAAAGCGTCTTTCACAAATTATCTAGTCAAGGTTTATGCATAACATACATATATCTACATCATCATACTTGAATCTCGCATTATTTCACAGCAGTCTAATTGAAAAATAAATCAGTATTTACATTTAATCTCATTTCTATTTAGCATTATTTAGAAGTAAAAACCTGTTTTGTTGAAAAAGCAACGTCACATACCATTACTTTTCACAAAACAGGTTAATTTTCCAAAAACTCATATTAATCTGCCATGAGCTTAAATAGTTGTCTGTTTTTTATTCTAAAGCAACCACACAATGAGTACTTACACATCGCTGAAACAAGACAAGAAGTAAACCATCATTAGAAACTATCATAAGCTGAAGAAGACAAAGATCATAAGACATGATATACAAAGAGTTCTATTTGCTACATTTTCAGTTGCAGAATAGAAAGATACCTATAGGTCATTACTTTACGAATTTGCAACAGTTGACAAGCTACTTCAGGAAAAACATAATAAATATGGCTTAAAAAACTTCTATGGTTCATTTAGTATAACAAAATATCTACTAAAAAAATCATCAACGGGTTTACATTATAAATCAAGTCATAGAACATAAAAATAATTAATGACTGTTAAGTTAAATAACATGTTGTTATTTACAAAGGCATAATACTTTCTAATTATTCAGATTTCATGCTCAGTCGTTGAGGCTGTTTGAGTGGGATTAGCATCTACCAAACTCGTCCCTAACAAAGACAGGAAAAGTTCTAATTCAGAAATATCTATTGCTAGAGCTGTAAATGTTGTATGATCATATTGCAATTTCAGTGGACTTAAACTTACTCAGTAGGAGGCTTGTATTTCAGGACCCGCAGACATCCGAACACTCTAATGGCAGTCATGTCTGGAGTTTCTTCACGGATATCAATGGCTTGCTGAAGACAAGGGAAGCTACTGTGGTAATATTCATTATAAATTGTTAACCATTAAGTTTGCCTCCCTTACAAAGTCATATTAAATCAAATTAGAAACTGGTTGTTCATATTTATTTTAGAAACAGAAATGCACTTAAACTCTGTAATATCACAGTTCACAGGATCCACCGATTGCAATATATGCTGATCGCAATCTAAATTTTCAGATGATTCATGCATGTATATGCATGGATTAGCATGGTTAGACAACTTATAACACGCTAATACAAGGATTAATTGGTTATATAGTGTTGGAATTATGCTGTAGATTTCTAGTTTCAAGTAAATATTATCCCTTCAATAGATTTAGAGTTATGCTCCGGACAAAAAATTACTTTGAAATTCAATAATGGGAGATAATTAAAAAACAAAGGTCAATAGAGTTATGGTTCTTAGTCACTGCACTTCTCCTACTTGCCATCTGTTTATATTTAAAGTTTCAAGTAAATCCCTTCAGTAGTATTAGAGTTATTCTAGGGACAAAAAATTACTTTGAAATTATATAAAAGGGGAGATAATTCAAAAACTAAGGTAGATAGAGTTATGGTTCTTGGTCACTGCACTTCTCCTAGTTGCCATCTGTTTATATTTAAAGTTTCAAGTAAATCCCTTCAGTAGTATTAGAGTTATTCTCCGGACAAAAATTTACTTTGAAATTATATAAAAGGGGAGATAATTCGAAAACTAAGGTAGATAGAGTTATGGTTCTTAGTCACTGCACTTCTCCTACTTGCCATCTGTTAATATTTCAAGTTTCAAGTAAATCCCTTCAGTAGATTTGGAGTTATGCTCCGGACGAAGTTTCGGAAGGGAAGACGGACGCACAGGACCAATTACTATAACCCCTCCTAAATCTAGCCACAAATAAACAGTCTTCGTGTATATTTTGTGAAAATCCTTTGTACTGATTAAAAGCATGCAAAAATCAGACCTCATGTACAATACCTCATCATTCTTCCTCGTGGAAAGAAATGGCTTTAATATTTGAAAACTGAATAAAAACTTAGTACTTTAGCGAATGAGAGACAACTTACTCTAAGATCTTTACTTTTGGATAAAAAATTGGTAGGGCAAAAACTGTGGAAATTTTTCCTCTAAATTAAAAACAAGTTGTTAAAGCTTCATCTGAGGCGCAAAGGTTGTTAAGATAGGTCAGCATTGATCTGTGATATATTTACAGTTATTGTACACACCTTCATATGGGGACTGTGTGTATTCGGCAGCCTGAGCGCTGATTAGCTGATATGATTACCAAGAAAAGAATTATTGACAGCTGGCATCACGTCAGTTCAAAGCAAATTCAATAGAGAATGTTGTAAAAGGTGACACCCAAAATGACTTTTGATGCTGGGCAAGTGGAGTTTGTCACAGTACACAAGTGTGAATGTACTGTACAATGAAGGCAAACAATCTGGACCAAATTGGATTTATGAATGACAGATTACGCCGAAAATCAAAGTGGGTGAAAAAATGGTGTCAACGGCCCCTGCAATATATTGGACATGAGAGTTAATAATAATCAAAAGATATACTCACAGCGATTTTTTCCCTTATTAATAAAGTACCCGTGAAAGGTACTTTCCCAATTGAAGAATAACTACAAATTTCCCAATTGCTTGTCCAAACAATCTCCAAAAGGAAGCAGGGTTGGCACCAATCGACCACCCCCGGTTTTAACCGGCGGTTTTTACCGGTTAAAACCGCCCCGGTCAATACTCCCGAAGTGGTCATTACTGGTCAATATTGGTCGATTGAACTTTACCCCAAATTTTAATTTTTATTCCATGCCTAATTAAACAATATTGATAATATAAATTAAACAGACATGTTGCCAATAATGTCTTAAGCTATTAATACCCACTATTTTATACCTGTTCATGCAAATTGTAGGCCAATCTCTAAAAATTTTGCAAATAAGTCAAAGTTGGTCAATAGGATTTTTCTGATTGATTGAACATTTTTCAATTCTTATGAATTATGATGCTCAGATAATTTTGTGCTTGATTCAACAAGAACCTGTCAATTACAGTGTGTGAGTTGTTCCTCATACCCCACTGTCCCCACAGTTTTCTTACAGTCTTCTCACCTATACAGGTTGGGGCACCCAAAACTGATAATAGGGCTTTAAATGGCACCTTTTTGACACAATCCTTACTTATCATGTATTCTTGCATTGATTTCTTAAAATACTTTTTAAACAAAATAGTGAAAAAAACTTTAATTTTTATTGACATAAGAATATAAAAACATAATAAGAAATAATTATTTAAAGAAAAAAATAATTGAAAAGAAGAGTAGACCCACAATTGGAAAACATTATTTTTTGGCAAAATCAAGAACTTTGATTGTTTATTCATTTGAATACCAATTGAACTTTTTAATATGAAAGGGAAAAAACCCTCTTAATACAGAGTAACTATTAAATTAATAGCTAGTACAATGTAATCTTCTTTTGTGTGAGTGATATGAAATAGCCTAAGGGCAGATTTGCTTAATTGCCAATATCAGAGACATAACACTGCATGCATTTTATTACCAACTAAGAGGCCAGATTTATAACCCTAGAATACACAAGAGTTCTGTTTGTCCATCTGCTTATCAAATAGATATATCAATAGATAAGTGAAATGCTATGGTACCTACAATAGTAATAATACTTTACTAACAGATGTGATACACTGAGATAAAGATATTGCCTTAGTCCTTATGTATTTGAGGCTGTTTCCATAAATAATAAAGAAGTAACTTTTTACAGCTTTAAAGATTTTTTTTACAATAAAAACAGAAAAAAGTTTATCAATTACAGAATAATTATTGATTTAATATAAAATGGCTCCTTTGTAATGTTTAAATGCTACAATTTTCAATCGACCAGTATTGACCAGTAATGACCAGTATTGACCGGTTTTAACCGGGTATTGACCGCCAGCCCGGTCAATACTCAATTGACCGGTCAATATGCCAACCCTGAAAGGAAGGAAAATTTATTCCATTTTTTTCCAAAAGTGCATTATCTGCAAGTTAACAAATAAAATGAGCACTGACACTGAACATTTCAAGCCAAAATAAATGTAAATCAATATTTGAGTAGATTCGTGCTATTGATACCAAGCAATTAAAAATACATTATTCCCAATTGGAAGATTTCATGACGCGAATTTTCACAATTACAGGGTTTTTCACGCTAATTTTTCCCAATTGGTATGGTACAGGTACTTTTCCCAATTGGGGAAAAAAAAATCGCTGTTAACTCATATATAATACAATGACAGCAGTTTACTGAAAATGTTACAGCCTTGGGATCCACAACTCCCAATAAATTGTTAAAGACAAGCAGAGATTACCAGGGAGTCAAAGCTCATCGGGGCATAAAACAAAGATATAATGTAAAATTGAAGCCATAAATTTGACCTTTGACCCTGAAGGATGACCTTGACCTTTCACCATTCAAAATGTGCAGCTCCATGAGATACACATGCATGCCAAATATCAAGTTGCTATCTTCAATATTCAAAAAGTTATGACCAAACTTTAATGAAGGTTAAAGTTTTGGGAAATAAAAATACAATGATAATTGACCTTTGACCTTGAAGGATGACCTTGACCTTTACTTTTCACCACTCAAAATGTGCAATTCCGTGAGATACACATGCATGCCAAATATGAAGTTGCTATCTTCAATATTGCAAAAGTTTTCAAACTTTAACCAAGGTTAAAGTTTTGGGACACACACAATGAATGAATGAATGACAGACAGGCCAAAAACAATATACCCCCGATCTTTCGATCCGGGAGCATAAAAATACTGCATCTTGATCAACAACTTTAAATACATTATTACAAACATGCATCAGCTGCAGAGATTCCTAGGAATCAAAGCTGATCATGTTCAAAACCTTAGTTGTTTTATGTTCAAATTACGGGCTGAAATTCGGCCCAATTTCCAAAATCAAAATTATTTTTTTTTCCCAAATGACTGCCTAAAATTCCCAGTAGCAGGTTTAAACAAGAGCAGTCTCCAGAGGATGACATATGCCCCCAATAAACACTTTGATAGAAATTATGAGCACTTTTCAAAACCAAAACGCATTTTTTGAAACCTTAACGCGGACCCTAAGTTCAAGGTCAAAGGAGTCATAATTTGTGTGCGTATGGAAAGGCCTTGTCCATATAAACAGTGTTTTTTTTCCACAAATAGGGGAATGGTGGCGGGGCCGGTCCAAAGGGGAAAAATGCGTCGTTTTTTAGGAAAAGGGGAAAATTAAAAATTCACTCTTTTATATGTTCCGAAATTTATTATATGAATACACATGTATGTATGAATGTAATATTCACAGCTGAATTTATCTGTCCTTTTTCTAAAATATATACCAATGATTTTTTCAACATTAGTTTCAGACAGTTAAGCCTTCATGCACAGTCTCAGTTTTCCTAGCCATTTTGAGTCTATTGGGACTTTCTAATCGATAAAATGGCAAATGTGAGCATTTTTTTATCAATAAAATGGACCAAATTTGAATGTTTTTATCATCAAATATTGACACAATATATATATAGATGCATCAGGCCTTTTCCTGGCCATTTTGGGAAAAGCATGAAATTCGTATGAAAAGTACACTGATTTGGGAAATACTAATTTAATGTAACTCTTCATAATAATTCAAAATCATATAATATTATAAATTTGTTATATACTTTGTTAGTTGTTATGGAATTAATATTTATCATAAGAGAGTTCTTTCTAAAAAAAAAAAAAAAATTTTTTTTTTTTTTTAATTCTGGAGGGGATTTTTTCTACAAAATCGGGGGAAAATATATACTCTTTTTTTAGGGTAATGGGGCCGAATATCTGCCCCAAAATTGCCATAAAAAACCACTGAGTTATGAGCATTTTTCAAAACATACATTTTTCAAAACATGACAGACAGGCAGTGCGATCACTATATGCCCTCCTTTGGGGGCATAAAAATATATATTCTAAAATAAATTGCATTATTTAGTTTATTTCCATATTATTAGTTCAACTTAAGGCTTAGTGAATTTAATATTGAAATATTTTATAATCAACAAAATAACACAAATGGCCCAACTAAATTAAAAAAATTATGATTGTTCCCAATACGCACAGCCCGAGCCACCATTCTAAAAATGGTAAAAAAAACACTGCAACAATTTTGGGCATTAAAAACATTACAATGGTGACAAATACTCTAATTACCTTTGGGTCCACAACTCCCAAGACATCGTTCAACACTTGCAGCAGCTGCAGTGGTTCGAGGGAGTCAAAGCTGATCAGGTTGAAGGATTTGTTGAATGGCTCTTTGTTCAACTCCTGAACAATGAATTTCAACTGCTCACTCATTGTGACAGCTTTGAGTCTTCTACTGAAATAAAATGTTTGCCAAGATGATTACTAAGTTTAATAAAATATAAAAATATAATTCAATATCTGTGTAAATATGTTATTTTTAATTTTTACATCTAAGTATTTAAGTTTGTACATTGGCTAGTGGTTTTCCTGATGACTATTTAATATTTATACACACATTTACAAAAGATTCTGATAAAAGATAACAAACTTTCAAAATAAATCACAGGAATAACAAACATTTTAGATATCCTAAATCAAACTTTGTATTAAACTGATTATCTTTTTAACTTCAAATGTTGAGATCTATGTTACACTTTGCCATAAATGATTAATGTGGCATAAATGCTAGTTATTGGTCATAAAAAGACATAAGGATTGAGCATGTGCGTTAAGTGGTGCCACACTTTAAATATGCCAATTGATTTAAACAAGCCAAAAGATCAGCCGACCCAAACCCAAAATAAAACCTTCTATGCCGAATCTTAGAGACAACGCTCAGTGGAGCATAACAAAATGGGAGAAAATGGTGTGAGTCGAAAGAACAAATATTTGCAAATATTTAGAAATCATGTACCCCACCCACCAAATGGAAATCACGTTGGTAAGGACGCTTAAACTGTAATATTTCAAGTGAAAGCATCTTTATTTGATCGGTTTCTGTTAACGGAACATATTTGTCAATAAACTGGACATTAATATATAAAACCTACTCGACAATAATATAAAACCTTAGCGCAATATCAATTGTTTACCAATTTTATAAATAAGTCTGTAATTTCTGAAAGAATGCAATCCGAGACTGGATTTTCTTTCTTTAGTACACTTTAATTTTACCATCAAATATTACCAAACCAGTCTATATTTATACAAGGGCAATCACCCCAAGTGGCTCCGAGTACAAGAGAGACAACTCTTTCAAAAATATATTTTGTGACAGGTAAAAAAGTGGACCCGTCCATATGAATGAAGTGTCTGTCAACCAATCAGAATGGCCCGTTCTGCAGTGAATTGTGTATCAATTGAGGTAATGTCACCAAGTAGTGTGTATTGAATGTGTACTGTTCATGGGTTGTGAGTATTGCAAATCGAACATGGAAACTTTTAAAAGTTTTTTAGTGATCACAGTTGTTATTTTATGTTTTGGAGTTGCAGTCATTACAGGACAAAATGGTTTATTAAGCGCCAGGTGTGCAGCTAGATGTTTGACAGAACACAAGGACAGAATAAGAAAGGTAAACTCATTCATGTGATAAACTTGTGTATTTTTTGTGTGTTTATCTTTTCAGGAATGCTTTTTCATTCTTTGAGGTAAATGTATGCAGATATGGGGCGTTCTGATCATTTAGTTCACTTGTATGTGTAATTTACTGTATGATAATTAAGTTTAGAACTTGCAATATTTTATCACTCATGCAATAAAATGTGTGTTAATACTTTTCTGTGACATGACTGATAAAACATGCAATGACTGGTTAGAATTGTAATGCTCTATTAATAACTGAGATAAAAACATTTATTATAAGGAAAACTCATTAACAATCAATATTGTGAATGTAAATATTAATTATACTATTTCAACAAAGCGCTGCTCTTACACCTGTCAAACTTTTTATTGACCGTATAAAATTAATCAATTTAATGTATCCATTCGCACCATCATTCATATAATCCAACTGTAAAAATTAGCTCACTGAACGCCATGTTCCAAGATAGATGCTCTATTGCATTGATATGAAAGCTAGTTCATATAGCAAGGCAGTTGTGATACATGTTCTATAGGCTGTCCACTTAGCAGAGAAGTTGATACACGGGCCTCCAGGGTTTTTTTTGGGCCAATTTTATAGCCGAAATTCGGCTATGTTCCCAATCTCAAAAAGTATACTTTTTTTCCCAAAATGTGGCAAAAAATTCCCAATTTCCACAAAAAAAAATAATTTTTTTTTTTTTTTTTTTTAAAGAAGTCTTATGCGTATTATATCTCAATTTTAATTCAATTACATCTAATTAAGTATTATATGATTTTGTTCTTTTTATTTGAATGATTATAAAGAGTTATTTTAAATTTAGTATTTCCCTAATCAGTGGACTTTTCGTGTGGAAAAAAAGGCTAATGGATTTATTTTCCCGATTTCATGAAAATGCAGATAAAATTCCCAATTCCAAAGTCATGAGCTATCTTCCCAAAAAGTGGAGAAAAAACCCCTGGCCTCTCACCTTGGGGACTGGGTTTCCATCCTCGTTCCCTGAAGCATGTGAGTTTGGTTGGTGGTCACCATAACGCACAGTTTGGGTTTCCTCTGGGTACTCTGGCTTCCCCCACAATACAAGAGTACACGAAAATTTAACATCCTCAAGTAACAACTAAATAACTGAAAATTGCAGCCATAATTCCAAATTTGTTCCAACTATCGTGAGTCAAATAAGATAATTACGTTAGAGTGCTGGGACACGCACTGGGTCCACACATAATACAGCCTCATGTGAGGCGCCAAAGGACCTTATTAACTTCGAATACACACATTACATGTAGCTTTCCTTAAATTTAAACTGGCCCTACTACATTGCAGTCCTGAGTGTTTTTAATATACACAGCAGAAGGGGACTTGGCTTTCAATAAGGGACACAATAAGTGCGTTTAAAAACTAATTAAGATATAACTTTTACATAATGGATAATGATCTTTATAGCCTATAGGGGTAAGTTTCATTTTTGGGAAAAATGTCATTCATTTTTAGGAATTTTCTGAGGCTATGTTGTCATTCAGAAAAGAATAAAATAAAGCCCTGCCAAAATTTAAACCTGACTGAATTTATTAATCTTTATAAAAAATACTGTATACATATACATTATGACTTTTGTATCATAAGTAAACAATAATTATAACATTCTGATAATATTTAATAGTGAATTAATGTTCTGAGGGAACTCAATATAATCTCCTGTAACAAACAGGCAATGTAACATTCTATCAGATGTATTCCCTTTTGTAACAGAAGAAATGAAATGGCAACTTATATGTAGGTGGCATGTTTATAAGCTGATGTGTTAAAACATAGAAACATAGGACTATGATTCTCATGTTTTGAGGAAACAATTTTACTTTGCATCTGAAAAAAGTTTCTCAGGGATGCACATTTTGAACAAAGGAAGTCACTTTATTTCCAATAACATTGTCGAAAAAGTAGGAAAGGTAGGTCAACTTAACTTTTTTCGGATGTTGTTATTTTTTTAAATTCCCAATTTGATAGGAGCTAGTAGGCAATGACATGCAGCAATTTTCCTAATCTCTATGCAATAATTTTTGTTCATGTAAAGTTATTATGTAGCAAATGAACAAAAGTGTAGCAACACAATTGAAAACTAAACAGTTATATTAATGAGTTAAGGGTAGGTACAAACATTAGGGTTGTTGGGGTTAGTAAAAACATATTTTTTTGGCCCGGTGGTTCTAACAAACTGATATTAAAAGACATTCTTATCTCAGGAATCACCTGCAGTTTTTCTAATTTGTATTAACCATGCATAAGCTTACAAATGAAAGGAAAATTCATGTGAAGTTATAATGTACTGTGATTTAGTGAGTGCAATTATAAATTCAAAAAAGTTCAATTTGAAAGTCTGCCTATTAAGGGTATCACGTTTACAGATTTTTCTAAACGTTTAAACGAAATTAAATAAACGAAACGTTACCGTTTAAACGGTATCCCTATGTCCGTTTTGAAAGATCATCGCATCTCCAAACTGAAAGTAGCAATTATTTCCGAAAGTTATATTTAGTCCATATCAAATTTCGCGCAATGACGTCATATTAAAACCAACTGTTCTCGTCGTTGTCAAACCATTGGGTTACACTTTGTCTACTTACATGCCGTAATATTTTGTAACAAAGACTAATTAATATCAAACCAACATTCGTTAAATAAGAGTAAACCGGTTTTAAAATTGTCAATGTTTTACTTAGTACGATGTACATCAAAAGATGCATACTTCAATTAATGTAAAAATATTCCTATACGGAGATTGTTCGCCATATCTCTTGAAATGAATGCCGATGAAGAAATGTTGGAAAAGTTTCCTCGTGCACTTCGTGCCGATGTGCGTCGAATGGTCAAGACGATTCGGGTCATGCTCATGCAACAAAAGGCGGGAATTTCGTGATGATGCGCGTTTAATATTCAAGACGTCTAGTCCGTACATGGTGTATTGTTATGTTTACGGTATTGTGAATAAGGGGCATGTGGTGCACGTGAAACAAATAGTTTGTAATACGAGTCTTTTTTAGCAGCTGTTAACAAGCTTTGCAACGTCATAAGTAATGAACTAAACTGATTTATATTGATATTGACTGTCGTTAAAACGTTTACAGTTTTTGTAAACGTTTTTGACCATAACACGAAATGCGACCGTTTAAACATTTAAACGTGATACCCTTACTGCCTATAATATTTTAGTAACTTCAACTTGTAATGCTTATTAGCAAAGCAATTAATTTTGTTTTGGCATACATGATTAATTGTGCTCAGTCCTCATAGCCGCTATCAGTGTATTATAATTAGATCAAGATGATAATTCAGCCCATAAGTGCAAGAAGAGTTATAATTTTAATGCGTCACATTTTTTAAATTTAATGTTTAATAATGCAAATTGACAGCTCACAGGGGGTTTTCTGCTATGTAAAATAGGCCATAAAACGGACCCGATCCCAAAGCAAACAAAGGCGATCCCAAACCGAAATTGTAAAAAAAAAGCCAATTTGCAAAAAAAAAATTTTTTTTAGAAAGAAGTGTCCTTTTATCTTAATTTTATTTCCAAAACATCTAACAAAGTGTATAATTTTTATTTATATAATTTCTTCCTATAATGGCCATGAAAAGGCCTGATGAGTCAATATATGTTTAAAAAAAATCGATTTGGTCCATTTTGTCAATATAAAATTTCCCAAAATTGCCATTTTATTGATTTGAAAAATCCCAATTTCACCAGACTCCGTTTCCCCAAAATGGCTAGAAAACAAAACCTGGCTTAAAATGCAGAGCTTTTTCTCACCATTTTTGGACCATAACAGAGATATCCAACTTATAACTTCTACTGGTCGTGTACGTAATTCCGGCCACTTTTGGGACTATTTTAACAAAATCTTTTGTTTTAGGCAACTGGTTGAAACTAAACTTCACATATATAATCCTGGGTTCAAAACTCATCTAGCATGAACATTTCAATAGAATTAGATCAGTGTATGTTACTTTTATGAACAGAAATTAATGACATATAAACTATCAATTTTCATAGGGCAATTGTACCTAAAAAATCGGCCACCTTTTAGTTTAATCTGCAGGTAAAATTACAAAGCAATATCTTTAGACAAATGTCCTCATTTTAGGAGTATTAATAAAGGTTTACACAAACAATTTTTTTTCACTTGAAACTTAAAATATATGCGACATTATATACCAGTTACTCCCCCTACCTAACTTAATAAATATAGTGAACAATCACTCTCAATTGGCAACTGCAAATTCCTAAAAACTATTTGTTTTTAATATGTTTTATAAAAAAAAAATAATACAGCTAAGAAATTTAACACATTTTGTATAAACAGTTTACTTTATTGTCGATTTTTAGTAAACGCTTGTATTTATTTGTACAACAAATAACCTATTATTATTCTAATCAAGGGAGGTAATTCATATATTTAAAAAGTATATATTTGGTCCTAATTTTTATGTTTTGATATATGTTTTTATACAATTAATTGAAAATACCTTAGTTAAAGTTTATTAGATAAAAAATAACAATTTTAACAAATATATTTGTTTCTTATATAAATATAAGTAATACAAACATTGAGAATGTCACTTTTTCCACATGACAAAAATATCGTCCTTCAATTGTGACATTGTGATATAAAAGTTCACAGTGATATGCTTCTTTAATGTGCAAAATATTGAGAAAAGGGTCGGTTTTTAAATTGATTTTAATATAAATCAGCAAAATGTGTATGCTAAGATCATGAAAATGATTTAACACATGTGGCCGATTTTTTACGTACAGGCCGGAATTACGTACACGACCAGTATACCATTTATATTTTTCTTTGTATTGTTTTATATGTTGAATGATGGGCATTTTGCCTTGTTTCCAGGATTAAGCATATCATGTCATACTTAACAGCTATTTTTCCACACATCTCAAACCATCAATGGGGAATTTTGAGACAGAATTTTTGCCACTGATAATATGAGCAAATCACTGCTATTTCAGAGCTCTGGCTGCCACAAATCACTGCTATTTCAGAGCTCTGGCTGCCACAAATCACTGCTATTTCAGAGCTCTGGCTGCCACAAATCACTGCTATTTCAGAGCTCTGGCTGCCACAAATCACTGCTATTTCAGAGCTCTGGCTGCCATGTAGAAATTTAGAAAAGTGGCTATAAAATATTTCAATTTGCAAAAACAAGTGGCGAAAAAAGCCAAAAATATTAAGATTCTTCTACTTTTTCTCTATAAACAAAGAAAAAATGTGTATGCATTAAAGACTATGATTTAAAAATGATACAAAATTGCACAAAATGGCATATTCAGAATAATCCTTAATTTAAACGACTTCTTAAATTGAACACATTTATAATGAAAAATAAAAATGAAAATTTCAAATGGTTAAACTAAGTAATTTAATAATTTTATGTCACAGTATAATTAAATATTGTATATTGTATAATAGCAGTTTGAATAATTGTGCAAGGTGAGCTTTAAATACACACTAAGTGATAAACAATTGATATCTAAAGCGGATTATTGCATACATTGATAATGATTGTCCCCAATATTGTGGTATAAAGATTGCTCTTGTTGAAAGTGAAAAGAAGAAAAAAGAGCCTCTTAAATAATGGTGATGCACTTATTTGTGCATTTCAACATGGGTATCGTCAGATGAGAACCGCTCAATTAGGACGGCAGGTGCAACTATTGTAAAATAATTTGTATTTTTTATTTTTCTCTTTCAAATGATACACTAACTAATTTAGACTTTTTTTCAATACACATTTTTAGTAAATTAAAATTTGCTCAATATTTATTAGTAAAACAATGTTAAGACTAACTTATTTAACCCTTTGCATGCTGGGAAATTTTTCGTCTGCTAAAATGTCGTCTGCAGAATTTCTAAAATTAGCATTTTTTCGATTTTTTCTCAAAGAATACTATCAGAATAGCAAACAGTTTGGATCCTGATGAGACGCCACATTCTGTGGCGTCTCATCTGGATCCAAACTGTTTGCAAAGGCCTTTAAAATTCGGTTCCATCGCTTAAAGGGTTAAATGCATTTTTGAATGGCATATTGTGAGTTAATATGTAAGAACATCATTTCATTGAAAGTTTATTTTAACATGCAGTTATGATTATATTGCTGTGCTTCACCACTAATGGTGTTAATTGATAATCATAACCTTTGTATGATTGATACGATCAGAGTATTAAATGCTTACTGGTACTCAATTTATATCAAATGCTTGCCTCTATCATAAGTGTCTACTGAAACTGGAAGTAGAGAAAATTCAATCTCAAATTTATTAGATGATTTATTTCTTAATTAAGCTAGACCTAGACCCAAAGAAGAAGATGACAATTTATTGCATTTCCATGTCATTCTTCATTATTTGATGAACCATGACCCTAGATATCTGTAAACAGGATTGAATTTGTATGTATCTTATCTTTTGTGAGGGTCCATATATGGGATAAGCCGTACAAAAATGAAGAAAATTTGAAGTACCATTTTGGAAATTTCATTTTCAAACAAAATACCTTTGTTCTACCCTGTTTAAATAAACTTGAAACCATGATATATAACAAACATATCATTTTTCACAATTTCAAAGAGTTTAAAGTGTTATGTCATCGTAATGTAGTACTTTTTTTACCAATCTGCGAACTTTTAACCATGGAAGGCCAAAATAAAATTATCTGCTTTGGGCTAGTGTCGAGTCTAAAAAACAGAGTATGGAATAGGTCATATATGTTTTTTCAGATCTAACTTTTATCAAAAGATGCATTCTGGTAAAAAAACTTGTACAAGAAAACGTAAGCATATTGGTAACAGAAAATAGTCTAATATCCAACAAACACTGTATTAATAAACAACAATTGTGGCTTAACTCTTTCAGTGCGGGAACCCAATTTTGAAGGCCTTTTCAAAAAGTTTGGATCCAGATGAGACGCCACAGAACATGGCGTCTCATCTGGATCCAAACTTTTTGCTATTCTGATAGTATTCTTTAAAAAAATCGAAGAAAATGCTAATTTTAGAAATTCAGCAGACGAAATTTTATCAGACGACAAATTTCCCAGCATGCAAAGGGTTAACATGTAAAGGTAAGGGTTTTTAGCTAGGCAGGAATTAGACACCTGAAACACAGATTTATCAAAAACGGCCCTATCTTCTTCAATGAGTTTATAATATGTCAGATACACCCCTAATCTCTATGCAATGTTTTATACCATGTTTGACTCAGCAGGGGGCCAATGTGAATAATTTGCCTTTAAAATGGAGAGAGCACACAATTCCACTAGTCAAGCTTTCTATGTTGACATCCGATAGTTTCTTTTCAACTACTGTCATTATATGCTGCTAAAGTGTATGATCATATTCAATATTTGAAATATGCAAATGAGAAAATTACAAAATCATATGATCTAGGTCAGTGCATAACTTTTTGGTAACAGGTTTGTGCAAGGACTGAATGGTGCTGGCCTGGTTGTATGAGCATTTAAAATTACGATGGTGATTTATTACTGTTTAAACTTGCAGAAAACTGGTGTACATGTATGAAGACCTGTTCAAATGAATAACATGTTTGACAAAGTAGGTTAAAGATTGACATTCTATAACATTTGGGTTTAAATTTTACACAATCATGTGTTGTTGTTGTAATACTTTTTGTAAATATTGAGAGCAAAATGCAAATTCCAAAGGAGAACAAACATATATTTGACTTTGTACATGACTTTAAGGAAATATCAATTCATGACTTTTATAAGGAAATATCTATTGTCTTGACAACAATACTCCAATAACTGCTTGGAAGAGTTATAAGTTAGTTCCACAGGCTTTGACAGTGCTCCAGCTAAGCTTATATGGTTTAGGGCGTGCTTCCCTGCCATTCCAAAGCTGGGCCCTTCCCTTTTAGTCTGTCCTCGTTAAAAAAATGTAATTCAATTCTATACATGGCACTATTACGTTTACATATTTGAAGTTATAAATATATTGTTTCACTGTTATTGATTTATTTCTAATTGCAGAAATTTTATTCACAAAGTTGAATAATAAAGTAAGTAATATATTCTAACAAATATTATAGTATAATATGCAACAGGGAACTTCCTGGATGATACGACCGCTCGCTCAAAAGTGCTCCTTTGAGAAAATATCTCCCCTGCCCTTTTCAAATCCTAGCTGGAGCACTGCATTGAAATGATGGAAGTTTGACAGAAATAAACTCTCCATTTTTGTAGCGAAATTGCATACATGAAACTTCCAAAATATGGTTAATTTTGAGACTTTCAATATTCAGCAAATGGTCCTCATTTTTAGCTCGGCTGGGCATGATGTGCAAAGGGTGAGCTACTGTGGTAGTGGCACTACAGGGGTTTTCCAGCCATTTTGGGAAAAGGAGTCTGGTCAAATTGGGATTTTTTTTATAGATAAAAGTGGCAAATTTGGGAAATTTTTTATCAACAAAAAGGACCAAATTGGGATTGACACAACAGGTCTTTCCCTGGCCATTTTGGATGAAAATCATATAAATTATAGTTATATATTTTGTAGGTTAATTAAAAAATAAGATTGAGATATAGAGTCTAATAATCATAGGTCATAAGACACTTCTTTCCAAAAAAAAATAATGATTTTTTTTTTAAATTGGGCATTTAAAAAAATAATTTCGCTTTGGGATCGGGACCATTTTACGGCCTTTTTTCATAGCAGTAAAACCCCTGCACTCAAGCGCCTGTTGTCATCTGTCAACCATCACAAGATTTCAACAATTTTCTTCAAACAACATCTCCTCCTAAACCCCATGGCCGATTATACTGAAAACATAGCATGGTCCTTGGGTTTCCCTCTTTCCTAGATTGAATTGTTGGGTTCTGCTTCATATGAGATGCATTTTTGTCAATAATCCCAGCAATTTTCATCAAACCTTATTAACTGGCCTTATGATATTCTTAGTAAGCAATCATAGCAAAACATAAACTTTGATAAATGTTTAATTACAAAGTAGAAAATCAGCATGTAGTCCTGCTAATGTGAACAAAAACATATCCCGTTTGGCATACAATTCTCCATCTAAAGGGCCCTGCCACCTTTCCCCCAAATAAGAAAACAACCCTGCTCAGGGGTCATAATAGGCCCTGCCTGGGGATGTGAGAGTGAATTCTTTTAAATATAAGAATTTATATTTTGTATGTGACATCAGATGATTGTCTGCTATAAAGTTTGTTGAAATCAACCCCCTGGGTTCAAAACTTGCCGAGCCACAATTAACTCTTTCAGTGCTGAAATCTAATTTTGAAGGCCTTTGCAAACAGTTTGGATCCAGATGAGACGCCACATAACGTGAAAAAAATCAAAGAAAATGCTAATTTAAGAAATTCAGCAGACAACATTTTAGCAGACGCCAAATTTCGAAGCATGCAAAGGGTTAACACAGATGAGCCAGTTTGGACTTTCTCATCCCTCTTGTTGACTGTACAAGCTCTGATGATTATTCATTTTATAACACAAATTTTGAGCAAGACCCTTTAAATATCAGTTGCATAAGGTTTGCAATAAACTTCTATAATTTTGTGATTTATATTCAAAATTAACCAGAGCAGATAACACCATTATTCATACTTAAAAAAAAAAAGATATATCACTTTCACAATATATGGAAGTTTAAAGAACAATATGATATCACGATTTACAATTTTATTGAAAAGGTTCCAAAAAGCACATTCAAAATTCCTGCTGATTCATTCATTGTGAACAGGTTGTATTGAACCTAATCTTGCATAATTAACCCAAAGATTTTGTTAGCAGTCTTAAGATACATAGTTTCAACTGTATCCATTGAATTTAACTTTCTCAGACTTTTTAAAATGAGAAATCATTGTTAAAAAGGCACAACATACCTCCCTGTCACAGCTTCTTAAAGTGTAAATTGGACCAAAGTCCCTTCATTTAAGAGTGGCAAATTTCTGGACGTTGGTTCAGAAAACATTATTGGTACACTTATGGCTTTCATGAATAAAAATTAGCATGTTATAAAACAGTTTATTAGCATATGTGTGCTTGGCTTTTAAATCCTGATTTCAGATTTTGACTTGTAAGTTTTAAAAGTATTTTTTTTCCGAAGTGATATTGTCCTGATCATTATAAGCATGAGCGCAATGCTCATTCGTGCATTTCTTTGGATCTCTGCTAAAAGATTTGAAGAATGAGTGTCGCATTTCAAGCATACTTACGGAAAAAGTTATCTGAAGTATAAATATAATATAATATTTTCACTGGGGACATTAGGGCAGTTGTTTAAAAAAAAAGATGTTCAGACATTTTTTTAAAAAGGTAGGGTCAGAGAGAAAAAAAAATAAATGAAAAGAACTGATTGTAAACAAGTGATGATATGTTTTTATACTTACCTGGGCTTTTGCGCCTCAGTGGGGAACAAAATGAACATGAAATGATTAAAATGAGAAGAATAAATATTCAGTAATAAGTCCAATACCTGCTCATAAGTTGGAGATACATAAAGTGACGAACATAGGAAAATTTGTTTATGGTCACAACATTATATCTAAGTCACAAATAGAAACCAATCACCGTCCAATCAGCGTGCGACGTATTTAATACGCTCATGGGGCTGGTGCCTGGCTGATGATTGCACGGACACTTGGTCCTTTTGTAGCATTGGACGGTGTCCGGATAAATTTTAACTCTCACTTAAAATGTTACCCTATGTCGGGCCCGGGAAGGAATCAAGTTGAGATCGAAAAAAGATTGTTCGATCCACCCCAGTTATCCCCTGGGGATACCTCGACAAATCTGATGTCTGGTGATCGCCGGGCAATAACTGTGCATTGATCGTCTGATTGTTTTGTGATCTCAACTGGATTTCTTGCCAAGCCTAACATCAGGTCAAACTTTAAGTGAGACTTAAAATTAATCCGGAGGCCGTCTAATGCCACAAAATGTCTCGATGACCGTGCAATCATCGGTGGGGGGCCAGCCCGATGATCGGAAATATATATTGTCCGCTGACAGTGATCGGTCTCTATTTGTGACTGATGTATTAAACTGTGTCACTCATCGGACGGCGGACGGCTCTGACGTGTCCAGTCTTCCCGATGCCTGGAGATCAGACACATAGGCTGGCGACCGGATTATTTGTGACACAGGCATTAGTTGGTCAACTTTCGAAAAAAACGTTGAATGCAATCTGAGATTGTCAAGATGAAAAGTACTATTACCATATGTAGTTTACCAC
The DNA here is from genome assembly GCF_020536995.1 of Dreissena polymorpha. Taxonomy (NCBI): domain Eukaryota; kingdom Metazoa; phylum Mollusca; class Bivalvia; order Myida; family Dreissenidae; genus Dreissena; species Dreissena polymorpha. The sequence continues at coordinate 17,526,715 of NC_068360.1, forward strand.
CTGAGGTTAATTATTTAGAGAAATTATACTTTTACTTTTTTTTAAAGAAAACATTTTGTTAAAATTAACATGTTATTCAGTCTAAAGTTAAATATACTTGTCGATTGGTCATTATAATTAGAAAAGAACAGTCGCTGATGCAGACGCATGGCATTAACATGATTTACACACGTTCTCATAACCTAAGTTTATGACCACCAGTGACGATAGTGCTCTTCTGTGTTAACTTCGTCTGCAAAATGGTAAACTTTTTGTGTTGATGAAATTCTTTAACACATTCATTGTTAAAATTGTCATGTTTTGCTTTTAAACATGCAAGTCATTTGTGTGTATTGCGCATTATGGAATGAAGTTAATAATATATCATTGTTGGGGCCTAATTACACATGATTACGATTTTGACAGAAATAAATACTGCATTAAACTGCCTCATAAATCGAGTATATAATTTAAAACGATTGTTGAAAGAAGCATTTTTGACTTATGATTGAGTGCTGACAGTAAAATTTGAAAACATTCAGTGAACAGGTCTTTTTTGTAAGAAATTTTATGGCAACACAGCACTCTTCAAAATTGTTGGTCAAGGGACCTGAACATGTATTTATTTATAGAAACTCAACATAGGGTACATCTCCATGCCTGCATATTACAAAAGTTCACAATTTGTTAAATATCTTTTTGAATGGGTCTTATGCAGCTAAGTGTAGCTCCAGACAGCCCTGTGCATAAGCACAATCTGGTACGGAGCTACCTTGTCTGATGTTAAGTCAAGGTAAACATAGTGGTCTCATGGGCTTGTCTGCGCAGGCTACGTGGGCCATGTAAGGCATAAAACCCATGTTTGCATGATGCGACCCAAATAACGATTTCCATAACCTTCTCTGGATGCAAGTATGTTTTTTGTTCACAGAGTATTATGATAGAGCTGATTTTCGTTTTATCATAAAGTTTATTAGTTTTCTTATAGACTGGAAATGAAAAACCAACAATTATTTTAAGAAAATTTGATTGACTGTATGTTACAATGCCAAAATACATTTTTCATTTCGTATGTTAAGGTAGACCAAGACAACTCTTGCGTGAAATGTTTAATTATGTTTGCTTATTGGTTAATTATTACATGCTGACAGTTAATTGTGAATAATTACAGTTAACTACACAGGTTCATGGCTGCTATTGTCTGTGTTTTAATTGGATTTCATTCATAAAACAGGAGCTAATTGGGAAATCAGATCGCTCAAAACAGCTTGGTTGAAAAAAATCTTCAAACAAAATTTGAAGGTCCTGCTTTGTTCTATACGAATGTGCAAATCATGTTTCTTTGCATACATGTATTTTATGACACATATTTGAGAAACATAATATCAAGTTTTTTGTTCTTTAATTTAAGATTCGTGCACAGTCAGGGGTTATATCTTTTGTATTAAACAATGAAATAATTTTGAAATTTGTGGTTGCGGAATAAGAACAATAAAGAAAGTCTGTTTAATTCAAAATTAATGGGCCAAGAAAGATTCTTGAAATATTGACAAAATTCTTCTAAATCACAAATTTTCTATCAAAATCACACATTGTATATTTAACTCACATTTTCTTAGCAAGTAAATCATGCTGTGAGATTTCTACTATTCTCTGATGAATATTCCATCTTATGTCAACTTTTAATATTGAGTACCATACTTTCAAATCAATCTTTGATACGTACATTAAAATCAACACAATACAAATTCACCGCTGTTTCTGGTTATGATAAAATTTATTATTATATTATTCAATTTTAAATACTATCATATAATAATTATATTTTTTTTTTTCTTCATATTTTACTGATGGGAAGCCGTGCACATTTTACATCATTATGTGTGTTGACATTGGTCATCTTGTAAGGAATATAAACTTTTCGAATGTTGAAACATGTAAATATCTGGCCAAACATGCAAACTTCTATTTACTCAGTAATCCTCAATTTTTACATCATTACACTGTAAAATAATTGAAATGGCATATTCAAAGTCAAGGTACACATAGCTAAAACAAATTTTTTTTATTATTATCATTAATTTTGTTCCGATCAATGTTTGAGCAATTATGCAACAATAGGTTCACTTCCAAATGTGTAGAAAAGCTTAAGGAAATTAATATAACATATTATTAAGCGTTTAATGATTTTCAAGATGCAGTTTGAATCAATGCAATGTAAGTCATTGACTTTATATTCCATATCCCATGTGGCTTCACATGACCCTATAAAAAGCTTTGTAACTATAAACTGTTACACATTCTTTGTTGACATTTTCAATGTTGGTATAGATAGATTCTGTGTTTGTTTGATATTTATTACTGTAAATTGTTAATTCCATTGTACTTGTTTTAAAATCACATTCCTTATATTGAAGAAACATTCCCTATACAATATGGATGGTGAATATTGTGTTTAATAAAGGCATATGTTGCATTATACAAAATAATGACATACTTATTACTTGTGTCATTATACGAATGTGTCATAGACTTTTCTAATACCAGGCAGTACAATCTAGTTCTTCTCACAAATAAAGGATGCCATAGTTTTCATGTGTCTATTTCACCAAACAAATTATCAAAATCAGGAGTAGTAAAATCCTCAACATTTAACCCTTTGCATGCTGGGTAATTTGTCATCTGCTAAAATGTCGTCTGCTTAATTTCTAAAATTAGCATTTTTTTCGATTTTTTTCAAAGAATATTATCAGAATAGCAAACAGTTTGGATCCTGATGAGACGCCACGTTCTGTGGCGTCTCATCTGGATGCAAACTGTTTGCACAGGCCTTCAAAATTCGGTTCCCGCACTGAAAGGGTTAATAGGTTTTACACTGTTATTGCTAGAGTGGCATGTATAATGCACGTCCAAACAAAATTAATTTGAATAGCCGTAGTATATTAGTTGTACTAAGGTATAACACAGTTATTTGGAAAACCAAATGTGACATTATTTTAAATATTCATTCATTTAAATAATAAAAGAACACTCATCACTCATGGTAAAAGACAAGTGTAAATATCATGAAGAAAGACATAAAACTGTGCACACAAATATATTTATGGCATATCAGTTTGTATAAGTTTAAATAACTCCGAAATAGGGAATTAATTGCTTGTCTATCGCATAACAATACAGGGCCTGAGAACTGTTATCGCACAAAATATTTCATTTTGAAACATTTTGAAAATGTCATTTGTATGTATCAAGCCACTCGACAAAATGATAATGTATGTTAAAGTAGACAAAATCTAGGTACATGGCATTTGTGAATGAACCATAATGGAAACTTGCAATTGCATTGAGAGGAAAACTATTCTATTGTTGAGGGTGTTTAGCACCCATTTAGTGGCTATCTGCGCTAATACGGTCCCGCAATTAGAGCAGGCTTTACTGGCATGCTTCCATGTTCATTGTGGAGTAAAATGGTTAGTTGCCCCCTGCCGTTGAAGTTTGTATGGCTGTATGTCTTTGCTTACCATTCATTTGAATCATTCGAAAATTATACAAACCAAGCTTTGAGGCAGTGAATGGGCATGATTTAATACTTTTTTGGGGTATTTCATATCTGGCTTGTTTGATAATGGGAATATTTTCTGCATATGTCAGTACACAATGCGACCAGATGTGGTCAATTAAAAATCATTGTTGTATGTTTAGTTTTTGCAGATGAGGTACCGTTTTGAATGATTTACAATTTAAGTAATATTTATGTAGGTAAATATACCATTTAGATTAGACAATTTTAAAAATAACAGTGCAGTCACATTCTCTGCAAGGTTTTGGTAACATTTGTTGTGTTTGTTGAAAAATATCAAATGCTTAACATTGTGATTAAGCAATTATTGTAGCAAATTATTATGCAAATATTAAGCAATGGTTTGCAATACTGTTACATGTTAAGTTTTAAGTTTATAATTATTAAAAAGCTATTCAATCCATACGGTACCCATTCTTATTTGAACTGAACATAGGAAATAAGCTATAAAAAAATGTGGTTTTCAAATTGTTGACATTATTTCTTGTTGCAAAATGGCACTTTTATGGCTGACATGTGACTTGTATTTGCTTATGTTCCAGTCGCTTGTCATTTATTTGAAGCAATATGTCAGTCTGGCCCGTTGCAATGTATGATTAAGACCCTAAAGACCGTCTTTCCATTACCACCCCCCACTGCAATTACCTGCAAAGATTTAGTGTTGTCTTAGGGATAAACTAATGTCATGGACTTAAGGACAATTTTTTTTTTCAAAATAAATGCTAACGTTGTAGTTTTTTTATGGATACAATAAATGTGTTGGATTTAGTGATTTTCATTGGTTCTTAACACTTTTATGAAATTATAAGTAGTTTGAAGAAATAATGATTATGACAATGTGATTCATGATGATGATGATGATGATGATGATGATGATGATGATGATGATGATGATGATGATTATGATGATTATGATGATTATGATGATTGAAAATTAAAGGAAATGAACATTATTTTACAAAACATAAAAATTATAGAAACTGTTCCCATAATTCAATAACATTAGTCTGCATGACGGTATTTCTGACTGAAATGAAATGTATGTTAACTTTTTGATTTAGGTTTCAAACCTCTTTTATGATAAAAATGCTAGCCTTGGACAATTTTCGAGGTGTCCTTTCTTCTTTTTCAGACATCCGATCGAAACAACCACAGAAAATTCATGCTAGATCGATGTAAAACCAACAGGGAGTGCTTTCAGGTAAAACAAGTTTTATGCTTTTTGCGACTTTTTAAAAGAACTGTCTCTTCAAAAATGTCATATCCTAAATCAATAACTAGTTAATAATCCCTCGCCATAGGCGAAGGGATATTGTTTTGGCGTTATCAATCCATCTGTCCATCCATCTTTCTGTCTGTCCGTCTGGAGCCATATCTTGGAAGTGCTTTGGCGTATTTCTTTGAAACTTGGTATAAGTATATATATGGATAAAAGGATGATGCACGTCAAATGGCATTGTACAAATGTACACCATCTGTTAATAATGGAGTTCTGGCCCTTTGTATCTTGAAAAAATGCTTTTTAATATAAGCTTAGAGCTTTATCTCCATTAACACATGAGCCAGAGCCATGAAACTTGCCATAGTTGTTCTCAATCATCTGGGAGTGCTTCACATTCAGCACCCATAATCCTAGGACTGAGGTAAAGGTCACACATTCAGGTCAAAGGGCGTTGTCCATCCGTCCAGAAAACTTTTGTGTCCAGAAGCATATTGGAGGGGGATAATCAATTCAACGAATTTGCTTGTTTAACTAATAATTCACTCAAACATCAGCGTTATTAATTGAGCAATAAGGTGAACACTTCATACTTCATATATTTGATCTTTTTATGCCCCCTTTCAAAGAAAATATAGTGATCGGACTGTCCGTCTGTCTGTCCGTCTGTCTGTCTGTCTGTCTGTTTGTCTGTCTGTCCGTCTTTCCGTCTTTCCGTCTTTCCGTCTAACTTTGCGTTTAGGTTTCGAAAAATGCTCATAACTTCTATGCCCCTTGAGATATAACCTTCATATTTGGTATGCATGTGTATATGGACAAGGCCTTTCCATACACACACACATTTTCTCCCCGGTGACCTTGACCTTGAACTTAGGGTCCGTGTTTTGGTTTCGAAATGTGCGTTTAGGTTTCGAAAGATGCTCATAACTTCTATGTCTCTTGAGATATAACCTTCATATTTGGTATGCATGTGTATATGGACAAGGCCTTTCCATACGCACAAAAAATTTGACCCCTGTGACCTTGACCTTGAAGTTAGGGTCCGCGTTTAGGTTTCGAAATCTGCGTTTAGGTTTTGAAAAATGCTCATAACTTCTATGTCCCTTGAGATATAACCTTCATATTTGGTATGCATGTGTATATGGACAAGGCCTTTCCATACACACACACATTTTCTCCCCTGTGACCTTGACCTTGAACTTAGGGTCCTTGTTTTGGTTTCGAAATGTGCGTTTAGGTTTCGAAAAATGCTCATAACTTCTATGTCTCTTGAGATATAACCTTCATATTTGGTATGCATGTGTATATGGACAAGGCCTTTCCATACGCACAAAAATTTTGACCCCTGTGATCTTGACCTTGAAGTTAGGGTCCGCATTTAGGTTTCGAAATGTGCGTTTAGGTTTTGAAAAATGCTCATAACTTCTATGTCCCTTGAGATATAGCCTTCATATTTGGTATGCATGTGTATATGGACAAGGCCTTTCCATACACACACACATTTTCTCCCCTGTGACCTTGACCTTGAACTTAGGGTCCGTGTTTTGGTTTCGAAATGTGCGTTTAGGTTTCGAAAGATGCTCATAACTTCTATGTCTCTTGAGATATAACCTTCATATTTGGTATGCATGTGTATATGGACAAAGCCTTTCCATACGCACAAAAAATTTGACCCCTGTGACCTTGACCTTGAAGTTAGGGTCCGCGTTTAGGTTTCGAAATCTGCGTTTAGGTTTTGAAAAATGCTCATAACTTCTATGTCCCTTGAGATATAACCTTCATATTTGGTATGCATGTGTATATGGACAAGGCCTTTCCATACACACACACATTTTCTCCCCTGTGACCTTGACCTTGAACTTAGGGTCCGTGTTTTGGTTTCGAAATGTGCGTTTAGGTTTCGAAAAATGCTCATAACTTCTATGTCTCTTGAGATATAACCTTCATATTTGGTATGCATGTGTATTATGGACAAAGCCTTTCCATACGCACAAAAATTTTGACCCCTGTGACCTTGACCTTGAATTTAGGGTCCGCATTTAGGTTTCGAAATGTGCGTTTAGGTTTTGAAAAATGCTCATAACTTCTATGTCCCTTGAGATATAACCTTCATATTTGGTATGCATGTGTATATGGACAAGGCCTTTCCATACGCACACAAATTTTGACCCCTGTTACCTTGACCTTGAATTTAGAGTCTACGTTTAGGTTTCGAATCTGCGTTTAGGTTTCGAAAAAAGCTCATTACTTCTATCAAGCGTTTATAGGGGGCATAAGTCATCCTATGGTGACAGCTCTTGTTTCAAATTGAATTCAAGGTCGCCACCAGTAAAAATAGATTGAATCTTGCACAAGGGGGTAACAATGCACATTTTGAATTGTCTCCATTTATCAGATTTTTTTTTTCAAATTGAAAACCTGGTTGTGACAACTTTGTCACTTGTTATTTGTGACAATACAAACATGTTTTAAAAAATGTAATAAAATCAAACTTTTGTAAAGAAAACTGGTCATTATATAATAATACAGCCTGTTCTAATTTTTCCTCTGACACAAATTTAGTCTTCGTCTGATTAAAAAAAAAAGCTCTTTAAAACAGAGCTGTTTAGCTTTGATCCCTCAATATCTCAATATGTTATTATTTTGCCAGCAACACAAAAAATCAATACCTCCTACATCCATGGGGCACTAATATCAGGGTATAAAATGAGTTAACCCTTTCCCACTCGGAAGCAAAGTGAAAATGGCTATGTGCAAACAGCATAAAACCAGAACAGCCTGTCAGTAACAGTGACTGCGAGTTGGAAATTAAGCCTTTAAAACTTGAATATAGTAAGAAAGGTTTTAATTAAATGTAACTTTCTAAGGGACTACACATGCATAAAAATACATATCTAAGTGATAAAGGGTTAAAGCTTAAACTGGACATGATTGCAGTAATTTCATCCTTTCATGTTTACGTCATTTTGTAGTTAAGTTTATTGAAGTCTGGGACTCAATCAAATCAGTTTTGGACTTAACATTTCTGCAGGATTTGAGACCCAGTGACTCAGTGGATTTTCGGGAATACACAAACACTGGTTTAAATTGTTTATCTTGATACAATTAACCCTTTCAGTGCGGGAACCGAATTTGAAGGCCTTTGAAAACAGTTTGGATCCAGATGAGACGTCACGTTCTTTGAAAAAAAATCGAAGAAAATGCTAATTTTAGAAATTCAGCAGACGACATTTTAGCAGACGACAAATTTCCCAGCATACAAAGGGTTAAAATGTTTTTTTTTCAAAATGTGAATGTGATCAATCAGTTTCATCTTCAGCCTGTGTAAAGATACTTTCAAGTTAAAAAACAAGTCATCCAATAGTAATAAGCAATTAATAATCTAACATAGATTAAAGTGAATAAAAGTGTGATGCCAGTCATAAACTTTTGTATCAAAATTCTTGTTTCCATAGCTCCACCATAAGGAGGAAAGTATTCAACATTTCATGCAAAACCCCACAAGAAATATAAGAGTATTTATCTTCATAGTAGCAGAGGTTAAGCAAGTTTAATAAAACACATTGTGGATTAAGTGTTAAACGGTTCTATGCGCTAAACAACTTTATATCGGATACAATAGTTTCACAGGCCGCTCTTCACATTCTGAGCTTTGCAAGGAGGCAAATGCCCCAATCTGTCAAATTTTCATATGAATATTGTTTGAACCATGAGTCAGCGTGTTTATAAGCAGGCTTATGACAAATGTAGTCAGGCACAAAGACCGAATTAAATAAGGCCACAAATAAAAAAAACATTGTGTTTTTTGGGGTATGACCAAATCTGTGTTTTTTTTCATGCACATCCAAGTTTTAAGCTTAAGTTTTTATGCCTCCGGATCGAATGATCGGGGGCATATTGTTTTTGGACTGTCTGTCTGTCTGTCATTCTGTCACTCTGTCATTCTGTCCCAAAACTTTAACCTTGGTTAAAGTTTTGCGATAACTTTTGCAATATTGAAGAAAGCAACTTGATATTTGCATGTGTATCTCATGGAGCTGCTCATTTTGAGTGATGAAAGGTCAAGGTCATCCTTCAAGATCAAAGGTCAAATATATGGCTTCAAAGCGTCGCAACAGGGGGCATTGTGTTTCTAACAAACACATTTCTTGTTGTTAAATAGTTTGAACTTTTCTGATCACCCATTTGTAAGCATTAGCAGCAGTATTGGTATCTGAGTGTTTGCATAATGCTATGGTTTAACCCTTTCAGTGCGGGAACCGAATTTTGAAGGCCTTTGCAAACAGTTTGGATCCAGATGAGACGCCGCAGAACGTGGCGTCTTATCAGGATCCAAACTGTTTGCTATTCTGATAGTATTCTTTGGAAAAAAAACGAAGAAATTGCTTATTTGAGAAATTCAGCAGACGAAATTTTAGCAGACAACAAATTTCCCAGCATGCAAAGGGTTAAGTTTGCATGCAACAACTCGATATCAATGTTCTACTTCCATTTTAAATTTCAATTAAATTAACACATCTGGTCGGGATTATTGAGTATGAGGTCTCTGTCCAAGGCCCACATCACTCACTTTCAATTTTCAGAACTATGCTTTACTTCAACCAGGTCAAATTGCTAAGGATGAGCTGTTGTGGTCTTCCCAAGTCCGATGTCGGTGGTTGTGCAATGTGTCTGTTGTCAACTTTTCCCCCATTAACACTCTAGCGGCCATATTTTTATTAAATCTCAATGAAACTTTGTCAGAATGGTTAACTCTTTCAGTGCGGGAACCGAATTTTGAAGGCCTTTGCAAACAGTTTGGATCCAGATGAGACGCCACGCTCTGTTTGCAAACTGTTTGCTATTCTGATAGTATTCTTTGAAAAAAAAATTGAAGAAAATGCTAATTTTAGAAATTCAGCAGACGACATTTTAGCAGATGACAAATTTCCCAGCATGCAAAGGGTTAACTTGCAAATATCTATAGGGCTAGTTAGAATCTTGGTCATTTACATCCAAAACTAGGTCACCAGGTCACCAGGTCAATCTTTAAAAAAAAAATTGTCATCACTCTTAAAGCCACATTAATGACTAAATCCAGCTAAAACTTCATAGTGCTTATCTGTAGAATATCTAGTCCGAGTTTGAATCTAGGCTAAATACTTCCGAAAACAAGGCCACAAGAGCAAGTCTTAGAAAAACCTCGTTACCACTCTAGAATCCACATTTATTACTCAATTTTGATGAAACTTGGTCAGTACCTGTACGAAAATGTTTGGGCAGACTGCAACCAGATTATGTGCAGAATAAAATACACAAAATCTGTGTAGAATATGTGCAGAAAATATTTGGTGTCCATTTTAAATGAGTTGAACCAGATTTCTATTTATAGATTTTTTCAATATAAACAAAGAACGAATTCTGTACAGATTTTACGAATTATTTAAATTAAGCAGAATTTGTTCGAGGCAGAAAAAAATCTTGCAGAATTAAATCTGGGGAGAAGCAAAATGTGAGAATAGAATTCTGTGCAGAATAAAATCTGTTTAATATTAAATTTTGTACAGAAAATTTTCTGTACAAAATAATGTATGCAGGAAGAAAAAGCAAACTAAACAGTCCATCAATAAATAACATTTTTTTTATGAGATTATAAAATAAAAACAATAAAATTTACACCATGAAATGTACTGACAGTACCAATATTTTTGTTGTAGTTGAATTGATCACATTATGACAGGGTAAAAATTAAAAAATCACACCCTATTTTTAGTCTCAATTTAAACAAGATGATTTCATTTATTTCCTGGAGTAGTCTATTTGGAGTGTCACTGCCTTGTTGAAGGAGGTGTCATCTGGCACTGTTTTGCTGTAGTCTTTGCACCACATCCAGACATAACCTATTGGAAAAAAATAAATGTTTACACATTTACATATTTATATCATTCCTCAACAAGGGCACCGCATAACAGCCAACGCTCGGCTGCGGGTGCAGTTTTGAATAAATAAAAGCTTGTCAGATATATATATATTTTTTTTTTGAGGCCACAGTGACCTTGACATTTGACCTAGTGACCAAAAAATGAGTGTGCGTGTAGAACTCATCAAGGTGCATCTACATATGAAGTTTCAAAGTTGTAGGTGGAAGCACTTTGATTTTAGAGCAAAATGTCAAGGTTTAAGCACGTCGGAAAGGCTGATGCCGGACGACGAGCTGGCTATGACAATACCTCGGGTTTTCTCCGAAACCAGCCGAGCTAAAAAACTGATACATGGTGAAACCAATTTATTCTAACTACTCAGTTTCAAACAGTAATGCCATACCTGTATTAAAGACATCATACATCAAGTGCCAGCCCAACAAAATTCACTTATAGCACAAACATCCAATTGAATTTCAAACCATTGTTTGATTCTACATGTAGTATTAATTAGACCCAAAGTTAAAATGCGATCCCAATAGTTTTTTGGTATTTAGTAAATGTTACTTTGACCTTGATCCGACATAAACTGCAAACAACTAAATTTTCTACGTTTGCATTATTGTGTGATTTTGTTGGATTATTGGCTGTTGTCAACAGCATATCAACAATATGCCTGTCATATCATTAAGTTAACCAACTCAAAGTATCCTGGAATAGCTGGTTTACCAGGACCAAGTGCTTATACCAAACAGTGAAACTAATGTCAGTAAGTTGAGTAACAGACAACTGCACTACTTCATTCAGAGGAAGGGTGAGAATGGCTGTAAAAAGGATAAAGCTAACACACAATTTGTGTCCAATACCTCCATCCAAGCTCAAGTTAACCTTTTTATGCTCCCCCAAAATTTATTTTGGGGGGAGCATATAGTCGCCACTTCGTCTGTCCGTCCGTGTGTCCGTCCGTGCACAATTTTTGTCCGGGCTATTTCTCAGCAACTAATGGCCGGAATTCAATGATACTTTATGAGAAGCTTCACTACCAAGATGAGATGTGTATATTATCAGCGGGTTCTAATCGGATGATTTTTCACAGAGTTATGGCCCTTTGAAATTTTTCATTAACTGTACATATAGTGCAATTCTTGTCCGGGCTACTTCTCAGCAACTAATGACGGAATTCAATGAAACTTTATGGGTAGCTTCACTACCAAGAGGAGATGTGCATATTATCAGCGGGTTCTGGCTGGATGATTTTTTACAGAGTTATGGCCTTTTGAAATTTTATATAAAAAAAATTTTGTCCCCTCAACTACTGTGCCCTCAAGACGTTTCCTTTTATCTGAATATATAGTGCAATATTGTGACAAAAAAAACTTTGGGGAGCATCACCCGTCTCCGACGGTTTCTTGTTTATTTTTAGTGACACATTTGGGCTCTGTATGCAATCCCTATCTTGGCCTCAATGCAAGGTCATCAATTGAGTCTAGGCAAACTTAAGTTATTGACCAGATACGCCTTACTTATGTTAAATACCTAGCAAAAAAAACCAAGACAAAATGTACCTTTGCAGGCAGAAATGATGACGGCATCAAGCACAGGCTTTATGTCATGCTTGTTCCCCGCCAGACCCTGACCTCTTGACCGTTCTTGTGTCTCCCTCGGATTTATGGCTGTTTAAAAATAAATGAAAGCACTTCATTCCACTTAACTAAAAAATATATTTTAAGACAGAAGTTGATCTAAATCAAAATCTGTGAACATTGCTAATCAAACGTTAAATTGAAGCATTTGTCAAAGTTATGTATGCTTTATGATGATACAATCAATGTTTATTTCTCGAAAAGACTAATAAAAAAATACTTTAATGAAAAAAACTTTTACTTTAATACCTTACATACCCGGAAATAAGTTTCACCATCAGGTAAAAGGCAGCACTGCAAAACTTGCGCAATCCAAATCTTTTTATTGTGGTTGGATTATGTTCCATCAGTTGAACCATCTGAAAAATTATAATCATTAATCTTTATTAACTTGCCTGCTAATGCAAATGAAATGAGGGTCAAAGGAAAATATTGAGCTTACCAGTACCTAAGACCCAAAGTAACTCAATTGATTTGTGCAGTTTGTCACTTGTGTTCAGAAGATTTCATTATAGCAATACAAGGAAGAATTACCTTGGTGTCTATGTTTTTGTATGTATAGGAACCATTTCCTAACTTGGCGTATTACCATTAAAACAAATGTTGTTGTTTTTTTAAGATGAGCAAAAGTGCTATTATTTGAAAAAAATGTTCAAAACAAGTTTCATAAAGATTTGACATTAAATATTTCCACAACAGTTTTTACATGGTGAATGTTTGAGGCACAATGGATAAAAGGCAATCACAAAAGCTTACAATAAGAACAACCTTGTGCTCAGGTGATCTAAAAGCCTCCTTAAAAGATCTTATATATACATACATAGACTGACATCATATAGCTCACCATGAGCATTTAGTGCTAAGGTGAACTAAAAAACAAAAGTTCTGCTCAATAACTTGAGTTTGGATGGCGATACTGCATATATCATTTGTATGCAGATTCATTGCTTACATACAGACCTAGCATAGGAGTTCATTCGGAGACCAGTCGTTTCAAGGTCAAGGTCGTTGTTACAAAACTAGGAAACTATGATTTATGCATTATAAGTTGAATATGCACAAACAAAGTTTCAATTTTAAACAAATTTACAAACAAAGCCAAATACTGTCAACAGATTAAATACATATTTTGATGAAAGAAAAAGCAAATTTTAACATACCTCTGGTAATAATAATACTTTCCTCATAGTCTTCTGCGCCCCATTTCATGGAACATTTTGATTTTCACTTGAAAACTTCGAATGTCAAGTCTCTGAGATTTTGTCGCACACTTACAAGTGTACTATCCTTTTCAAAGTAGACTAAACCACCTTTTTAAAGTAGACTAAACCAAACATCTTTAAAACCATATATACAACACTTTAATAATGTTATGTCTTAATTTCTTAATTGTTCCTATTTATAATGGTATTTTTATTTTGTCACAAAATTTGTTATGTTAAAGCACTGGCATTCCAATGAATATTTTCATAAAACGAGAGCCAAGTAAAGTAAATGTGCTGAAATAGGAGTAAATTTATCACACCTGACGCTGGTGTTTGGGTAAACTTGGGTAATTGGATCTCTCTCTATCTTGGATATCATTGAAAATGTCACTGCTGACAAACAGCAGACAAAATGTCCTAGCAATTTTCAGTATTTTGGGACAATTTATCCAGCAATAAGCAAAGAATAAAAACTTTGTAAAAAAATTAAACCTTATTTCACTCCATTGTAGATTTTTCTTGAAGCCTGTTGGATTAAATTGTAACTTTCTATGTTCCTTATGGTATGAACAAAAGGTACTGCTGTTTGTTTTTTTGCTAATAATATGCTGTATTTTTTGGTCATTTTAACTATTGTATGAATTGAACATAACTGTTAGTTTTCGGTGAATAGAGAAATGTTTCCTGCAATAAACAATAAGAAACTGAAATCAGAAGTCTGTTTCTTAAATTTTACAAGTCCCATTTTGAAATGTTGAATCTAAATTTTTTCTAAGTCCAACATTCTGCCTCATTTTTCTACCAAGTACAGAAATTCTGCCTGGCTAAAATGCAAAGTGCTAAAAATCTGTCTTGTAAAAATTATAAGTGTTAAAATTCTGTCTTGTGTAATAATCTTTACAGATAAAATTCTGCTTCATTGTAATTCTGCTTAGAAAATCTGTACAGATTGCAAGGTATATTCTGTGTCTGTGTCCTCTTTGTACAGAAAAAATGAATTCTGTCTTGATTCTGGGCAGATTTTGTACAGACTCTATACAGAATTTGCATAGAATTTTCGTACAGGTATGTTTATCTTGAAAATATCAAGGGTGACTTGAAGCTGGAAGAAGTGCATTCAAAATCTCGGTCATTGGGTCAAATCTTAGAACAAAACTTGTTACCACTGTAGAGGATACATCTATGACTAGATTTTGATAAAACTTGGTCAAAAAGTTTATCTTGACAATATCCAGACAAAAATGGAATCTTGGTCATGTGCATCCAAAAACTTAGTCACAATGTCAAATCTAACAAGGCTATTGTCAAGCAATATAGTCGCCTACCGGCTCCACCATTGTCAAATTTCCACAATTTTCAGATTTTTTTTTTGGTTGCCATAGCAACCACAATTTTTGACGTAGGAACAAAATGAAATGAGGTGCCTAATGTCCATATTGCCATCTATCCATGTTGCAAGTTTCATGAACAAATAAAAAGAACTTTAAAAGTTATCGCAGGATCCAGAAAAGTGTGACAGACAGACAGACAGACTCACAGACAGACAGACAGACACACAGAGTGCAAACCATAAGTCCCCTCCGGTGAAACCAGTAGGGGACAATAAAATCCTTATTATCACTCTAGAAGCCACACTTATGACTCTTGATGAAACTGTTTGATTTTTTATCTTGACAATATCTAGGTCAAGTTTGAATTTGGGTCACATGCTTTCACTAACAAGGTCACCCACAATTCTTTTTCATGTTGACATTTGGTCAAAATGATTATCATTTTAATATCTAGGTCAAGCTTGTATAGGGGTCACAACATTTGAAAAAAACTAGGTCACAAAAACTAGGTCACCTGGTCTTTAAAGCATTTTTTTTTCTTTTAGAAGCTTAATTTATGACTCAATATAGATGGAACTTGATGTTTGTTTTGACAATATCATGGTCATGTTTGATTATGGGTCAAGTATGTTAAAAAACCTAAGTCAACACTGGTCAAGTGTATGACACTGTATGTACTCTGTACTTAAACTAAGGTGAGCTCTAAAGGGTTATATTGCCCTCTTGTTTTACATGGACTGACAGAGTTCAAGTTAAATGTACCTTATACTATCAAAGTAGAAAGGTAGTTGAGCCAGGCCTCGACACTAACAGTGGCCCGGGAACCCGAGACCCCCAAATTTTGGTGAGGGACACCAGTTTTACCCAGGATTTTGCTCTAATTTTTATAGGCAGGGTTCCCTGTGGACACCAATCTGTAGAAGTTAGTGTCAAGCCCTGTGAGCGCAGTGTTCTTCGAAAGCTCCTGTTTATGCCCCCACTAGAATGAAAGCACACCGGATTGCACTGACTTGTACTTACAAAGAAGACCTATGTCCATCTGTCTGTATGTGTTTGTTCACTCTCTTCCAGATTGTAACTCCATCATTTATCAGGGAGATGTGTTTGTCAGAAACACAATGCCCCATATTGCGCCGCTTTGAAGCCATAAATTTGACCTTTGACCTTGAAGGATGACCTTGAAGGATGACCTTGACCTTAACCTTTCACCATTCAAAATGTGCAGTTCCATGAGATACACATGCATGCTAAATATAAAGTTGCTATCTTCAATATTGCAAAAGTTATGACCAAGATTAAGGTTTTGATGTTGCTTTGAAGCCATATATTTGACCTTTGACCTTAAAGGATGACCTTGACCTTTCACCACTCAAAATGTGCAGCTCCATGAGATACACATCCACGCCAAATATGAAGTTGCTCTCTTCAATATTGCAAAAGATATCAATTTTTCACCAAGGTAAAAGTTTTTGGACACAGTCAAATACAATGAATTACAGACAGACAGGCCAAAAACAATATACCCCCGATCTTTCGATCCAGGGTCATAAAAATCCTAAATGAACCACATTCTAGGAAACTCAGCATATTGCAGTTTCATAGTGTCATCCCAGAAAAGCCTGTGCAGTCTGTCTGATCAGGGACAACAATTTCTACTTGTATGGAATTTTATGTTTTAAGGGAGTCTTTTGCATTAAGCCCAGTTTTCCCAGAACAAGGCCTAATGTATTATTGTAAACAATTCATAGTAGATGGGATTTACTGTAATCATCTGTGATATCTGTTGGTCAGTCTGTTTTTCTGACCATCCAGGCAGTGTAATATTTTCCCATAATTATTTTTGTGATGGCGAATAAAAATAATTTGACTAGAAATTTCACACAAGCAAGCTTTTTTATGCCCATGGATCGAAAGATCGGGGGTATATTGTTTTTGGCCTGTCTGTCATTGTATGTGTCAGTGTGTGTGTGTGTCCCAAAATTTTAACCAAAACTTTAACCTTCTTCATAACTTTTGCAATATTGAACATAGCAACTTGATATTTGGCATGCATGTGTATAACATGGAGCTGCACATTTTGAGTGGTGAAAGGTCAAGGTCAAGTTCATCCTTCAAGGTCAAAGGTAAAAAAAAATATTCAAAAACTTTAACCAAAACTTTAACCTTCTTCATAACTTTGGCAATATTAAACGTAGCAACTTGATATTTGGCATGCATGTGTATCTCATGGAGCTGCACATTTTGAGTGGTGACAGGTCAAGGTCATCCTTCAAGGTCAAAGTTCACCAAAAAAAAAGAGGCGCATTAGGGGGCATTGTGTTTCTGACAAACACATCTCTTGTTTACTTTCTAGATCTATAATGTAAGACAATAAATTATCATCTGCCAATCCTACATTTTTGGCCATGCCACAAAAACAAACATTTTTGTGTTTGGCCTAAATGTTGGATGGCGTATTTATGTGCTTCTTTTGAGTGTTGTTAAAATATTTAAAAGAGGATTACCAGTCACTGTACCAGTTTTTCTGTACACAGTCTCCAATCTTAAACATGTTTGAATTTCAATGGAAAATATTAAATTTAGAATATATGTGTAAATGATTTTGTATTATTTGTTTGACAATAGAATATATTATGTCCAATAAATGTAAAAATGTGAGCATCCGTTAACCTTAAATTTTGAAAAAGTTTAATTTTTTTTTGACATTTAGGGTGATCTTTCATGCAGAGAATCGGGGTTTATTTGTTTAACTCTTTCAGTGCTGTAACCGAATTTTGAAGGCCTTTACAAACAGTTTGGATCCAGATGAGACGCCACAGAACATGGCGTCTCATCAGGATCCAAACTGTTTGCTATTCTGATAGTATTCTTTGAAAAAAAAATCGAAGAAAATGCTAATTTAAGAAATTCAGCAGACGACATTTTAGCAGACGACAAACTTTACAAGCATGCAAAGGGTTAATAGTCTTACATGTATGTCCATTTATATCAATTACATTTTGCTTCAAAAAAAAGTTTTCATGATGCTTGATGTGCAAATATATCAGTGTTTTTTTTCTCTCATTTAAATAAGAATACACATTTAGAATAACGTGAAATTGCTTAAATACTTTGACCCAAATTTGTAAAAATGAGATGGTCCATTTAACATTTAGGTGTACAATATAAATGAACACCAGTTAAACAAACTGATTCATCTTTACACTGAAAGATTACATCGGATTTTAAACATTTGGGAAGGCAGTCAATGCAAATATTTACTACCAAGGTCTTTATTCAATCTTTATTATCACCAAATCTAGGTCAGTCTTAATTAATCATGATTTGCAGATAATAGAGAAACAAACAGACATCGATTATTTGAAAACCCATGTTTAATAAATTAGGTGTCAGTTGGGTGTATAATTCCGTTGCATTTGTTATTAATGGAGATTCGAATTTAAAAAGGGTGTGCCTACCAGAATTGGAGACCACATTTTGATAATTCGATATTGTGATTTCACAATTTAATTGAGAAAATTCTGACAGATCATAAAGTAAATAAATTGTCATTTGAATGTTTTAGCCCATTGTAAGTGGTATCGTAAGGTTTAGAGAAACAGGCATTTGCAAAAAGTATTTAATTTCAGAATTAACATTTTCATTTAAGTACTGTATAAATTTCCCTCCCAAATTTTGAAACCATGCTTTAGCAGTCACATATTCAATTGGTATTGAATCTTACATGCCATAATTTTTCAAGTCCAAAACTTGACATTCCAAAAAAATTGACCTTAAAGCAGAACTCTCCAGTCGGGATACCTAAACCCAACCCACGTGACTGACAAACAAATCTTACAGGACATGATGTGCGCTAACTTTTAAAATTTACCGGGCCTCATCAGATTTAACTGGGCCTTGTTCTTTTTTCAAAACAATATAAAATACCTTTTATACATTATTTTTATCATTATGATGTTCATAATGTATAACAATTCTGAATACAATAAGTGGCAATATTTGACTGATTTGCAATAGGAGTTTGTAACATCATCAGCAAAGATAGCAAGTTCGACTGGATGGTAAAAGCTGTTTTATTTAATGGTTAAACAATCTAAGTAAAATAAATATGAACAAATCCATATTGTTTACATATTCACAGTTTCATTGTCATTTTTGATCAACGCATAGTTTTACATATTGTTTTTTATTGGACATGAGGACCTACAGTATCAGCAAATATTATCGGACATGTCCAAGGACTGACATCTTTCACATGGATTGCCTATTGTATAGTTACAATGTTATATCTCTCCTTTACTTTAGTCAGTAGTCAGTATTGTTCTTACAAAAAAGTGTATAGGAATTGAATGATCACAAAAGTTCTCCATTTTCTGGTGCACTGCAATGCGCGTGACACAAAGTGAAATCATGGGATACATCTTTTTGATGTCCAATCGGGACAGGAGTATTCCAATCGAGCGTGTGTAAAATCATGTAACATGATGTGAGTGCATGAAGCACCATTGTTGTTATTCGACCTATCGTCAAATAAATTTCAATTTACCTAGGGGCAGCACGTGTATACTATTTTCTGACAAACAGATGAAAACAAAAGTAGATAAACATCAAAAATAAATTTTTCTTCAATTGATTTATTCGTAATACAAATGTCGCATTTTGACAAATTATACATGCATATTTAAAACTTTGTTGGTATATGTAACATACGATATTTGTATATTTGGACTTGATTGGGCCATAAAATACTAATGCAGTTGGCTTTTATTTTTAATTTATAACAATACATCTATTGATAGCAATAATAGCAACCCTACCATAAAATCACATTCCTGAATGCCTGATAAAATCCCTAATTTGTAGATAAATTGCTTATATAAAATGCAAACAACAACACGCTAGATTGTGGCATTTAGGGTCCTAGGAAGGGATAAGCAATTATAAGTTTTAGCCAAACAGAGCTTGCATAGCCAGTTTAAGAATAAACTTATAGAACCAACATAATTTTGTATAATTGTTTGTACAATCATAATTGTCTTAAATCGGGATTGTGGGACAAACAACCCAAATGCAAGACTGTCCCGCCAAAATCATGATGTATAGCACGTATGATTTAATTGTGAAAAAATAACATAAATAGTTTTTATAATTGTGTGTTTAACCCTTAAAGCGCTGGAGCTGAATTTTAAAGGCCTTTGCAAACAGTTTGGATCCAGATGAGACGCCACACAACGTGGCGTCTCATCAGGATCCAAACTGTTTGCTATTCTGATAGTATTCTTTGAAAAAAAAATCGAAGAATATGCTAATTTTAGAAATTCTGCAGACGACATTTTAGCAGACGACAAATTTCCCAGCATGCAAAGGGTTAATATCTTCTTCATAAGTTTCACTTTTTCTTTTGAAGAAGAAATCTTTTTATTTGTAAACAAGTGTACAGATAAATATAATTATGTCATTAACCTTTTCCCACTTAGAAGCAAGATAAAAATGGCTATGTGCAAACAGCATAAAACCAGAACAGCCTGCGAGTAAATCGCAGTCTTTTTCTGGTTTTATGCTGTTTGCTGCTCATCAGTATGGTAGTGTTGGAAATGAAGCCATTAAAACTTGAATCTAGTAAGAAACAATCAACCAATCAATCAAATTTATTCAGGTACAAGATCAAGGTACAAAATAACAATAATACAGATAAGAACCTATAATAAAACAAATATGGTAAAGAAATAACAGTGTACAAATATATATTGATCTTGCAGACCTGGGATAACCCAATAAAGTACAAGTACTTATTTCCATTGGGGTCCTTGAATTAAATTTAACTTTCTAAGGGACCAAACATGCATCAACATACGTATGTAAGAGGTAAAGGGTTGAGTGAACATTCTTCTCATCAGATTTTATGATATTGACAACAACATGGATAAAATAATTGTTGCCAGATCAAAATCATGTAGTCTTTTACATTTGGGTTTAACAGCCAAACTTAGGTCACTGTAAATAAGGTTTGATAGATTAAGGAAACTGCAGTGTTAAAAAAGTGAGCACTCAACAGTTAACAAAAATTTAATGGAGTGTATTGTTAAACTGTAAAGAAAAGCCCTTACAAAGGTGTCAAAAATGCCTGCAATGGCAATACCTTTTACTCCTTATTTTTGTCATGCAAAGGTCAGATGTGTACTCGGGATTAAAGCGAGCAGAGTAAATACTTTTGACACTCAAGCGGCCTTCCGTAGATAGCGTGAGATAAGTGCTGACACCTGCACAGGGGTAGACCCCCTGTCAATAATCCCCACAGAATCACGGTTTAACAAGTTAGCATGCTAGTCATGATAAGAAAAGACTGGCCCTTTGTTTTTCATCATTGAACTGAACGCAGTCTTTGTAAATAAAGATTTACGCACAATCGAAGAACAATTTCGTTTTAAAACAAAAGGTTAGTTTTGGTGACGGGGTCTAGTGGTCATTTGTCATTCGATAAGATAACAGGATTTGTAGAAAAAAAGGCTATGTCATCCAGATTACCCAAAACTGCCATTGTTGCACAAGTAATACGTCTCCAATGATAATTGTTTATTAGTTGTGCTTTTATAGAAATTTGTCAAAAACAATGAGGTTAATAAAATGTTTGCTTGCATGCTTTCAGTGTATGAAGCCATGTGCCAGCAACAAACAAGAGCTTATGCACAATAAGTGTGACAACGTCTGTGAGGTAACATTTTCTTCAAATTATCATCATCATCAACATCATCATCATCAACAATAACAACATCATCATCATCATCAACATAATCATCATCATCATCAACAACAACAACATCATCATCATCATCATCAACAACGACAACAACAACACTACCATCATCATCAACATCATCATCAATATATTCTTCTTCACATTCAGCATCATCATTATTATTATCATCATCATCATCATCATCATCATCATCATCATCATCATCATCACCATCATCATCAGCAGCAGCATCTTGAATGTCAAAATGTTATAATTACAGACATACACAAATTGTATAATCATTAAAATCATGTTTCTGCTGCCAGCATGATCATTATTTAAGTGTAACCAGACAGTGACAATATTGCCAGCATGATCATTATTTAAGTGTAACCAGACAGTGACAATATTGCCAGCATGATCATTATTTAAGTGTAACCAGACAGTGACAATATTGCCAGCATGATCATTATTTAAGTGTAACCAGACAGTGACAATATTGCCAGCATGATCATTATTTAAGTGTAACCAGACAGTGACAATATTGCCAGCATGATCATTATTTAAGTGTAACCAGACAGTGACAATATTCTATCACAATATTCTATCTAACATAGGTTTGACCAAACTAATTACAGTTTTGCATGTTTATGAGCAATTCTTATTGTTGCTATCAACCCTTGTAACTTCTCCTCTAGGTAAGAAATGAATGAATGAAGCAAAGAATTTATTTCAATATTATTTTTTTTTTATTCTCTCTCAAGTGTTCAAAGACTTACCGGTACATTCTTACAAATGTTATATATTTATCTAGTATGGAGACAAAATTACAAGAATCAATATACAATCTTAGCTTGATTTATTGTTATCTCTGCGAATGTTTGACAATCGGTAAAATTGGGACATTAACTTCATTCACAAGGTTGTAAAATATTCATTCTACATTCAGACTTTATAGCGGTAGGACAATCAATAATGGTCGTATTCGGTTCTTGCAATTGTTTTTGTTTTTTAAATGATTGCAAATTTAAATACGGTCCAGGCTTCAAACAGTAAAAACTTAAACAACAAGTGTTTCATTAAGAAATTTGCAAATCTTTTTTTCTTGTTTGGTCAATGCAATTAGGCTCACATTTTGACTCTGGTCACTGTAAATTTAGTTGATAATGATGATTTTACTCCATCGTAATAGGAGAATATATTCCTTACCACTGGGGTTCCAGGGTTTGATCCCCACAATTGGTAGTTATTTCAAGAGTTTTCCAAAGGCACATAGTACTGATTCTACCCAGAGAATGGACTCTTGGAAGTGTCTCTATATATGTAAACGCAACACTTTGGATGCCATTGGGTTGGAACACTTGTACATAGGTTTTAAGTAGGATTTGTATGATAATTTATTTATAAACATGTGTAAATCATAAGTATAAATTCATATTCTGATATAATTTTCAAGTTGTCATCAATCTGTGAAATAGTGTAACAGTAATCACTTATATTTATATCCACTACAAGGAAGTATGGTAGTGCTGGTAAACGCAACACTTTGTGTAACAGTAATCACTTATATTTATATCCACTGCAAGGAAGTATGGTAGTGCTGGTAAACGCAACACTTTGTGTAATGGTAATCACTTATATTTATATCCACTACAAGGAAGTATGGTAGTGCTGGTAAACGCAACACTTTGTGTAATGGTAATCACTTATTTTTATATCCACTACAAGGAAGTATGGTAGTGCTGGTAAACGCAACACTTTGTGTAATGGTAATCACTTATATTTATATCCCCCTTGAAGGAAGTATAGTAGTGCTGGTAAACGCAACACTTTGTGTAATGGTAATCACTTATATTTATACCACCTGCAAGGAAGTATGGTAGTGTTGGTAAACGCAACACTTTGTGTAATGGTGATCACTTATATTTATATCCACTACAAGGAAGTATGGTAGTGCTGGTAAACGCAACACTTTGTTTAATGGTAATCACTAATATTTATATCCACTACAAGGAAGTATGGTAGTGCTGGTAAACGCAACACTTTGTGTAATGGTAATCACTTATATTTATATCCACTACAAGGAAGTATGGTAGTGCTGGTAAACGCAACACTTTGTGTAATGGTAATCACTTATATTTATATCCACTACAAGGAAGTATGGTAGTGCTGGTAAACGCAACACTTTGTGTAATGGTAATCACTTATATTTATATCCCCCTTGAAGGAAGTATAGTAGTGCTGGTAAATGCAACACTTTGTGTAATGGTAATCACTTATATTTATACCACCTGCAAGGAAGTATGGTAGTGCTGGTAAACGCAACACTTTGTGTAATGGTAATCACTTATATTTATATCCCCCTTCAAGGAAGTATAGTAGTGCTGGTAAACGCAACACTTTGTGTAATGGTAATCTCTTATATTTATACCACCTGCAAGGAAGTATGGTAGTGCTGGTAAATGCAACACTTTGTGTTATGGTAATCACTTATATTTATATCCACTACAAAAATAAGTATGGTAGTGCTGGTAAACGCAACACTTTGTTTAATGGTAATCCCTTATATTTATATCCCCCTTGAAGGAAGTATAGTAGTGCTGGTAAACGCAACACTTTGTGTAATGGTAATCCCTTATATTTATACCACCTGCAAGGAAGTATGGTAGTGCTGGTAAACGCAACACTTTGTGTAATGGTAATCACTTATATTTATATCCCCCTTCAAGGAAGTATAGAAGTGCTGGTAAACGCAACACTTTGTGTAATGGTAATCTCTTATATTTATACCACCTGCAAGGAAGTATGGTAGTGCTGGTAAACGCAACACTTTGTGTAATGGTAATCTCTTATATTTATATCCTTCTTCAAGGAAGTATAGTAGTGCTGGTATACTGGATTCAAAATGGACCATGCTCTGTGAAAAGGGGGCATGTGTGTAAAGTGTTGTCCCAGATTAGCCTGTGCAGTCCACACAGGCTTATCAGGGACAACACTTTGGACTGCATAGGCTAATCTGGGACGACACTTTACACACATGCATTAAACCCCCTTTTCACAGATCACCGCCCATATAAATATCTTGCTGTTTATCTGGACACATTTTAACTCGTGCTACTAAGTTACCTACCTTAACAATCATTTAAAGCTGAAACTTTCATTCCTTGTCCTTTACGCGGCAGAGTTGTGCATGTGAAATATCATAATCCAACATTTAATTTGCTTAAGTTATGCCCCTTTCTGAACTTACAATTTATCTCAAGAGTCTCTGTCTGAGTGCATACAACACATTGAATTCTGTAACTCTTTCAGTGCGGAAACCGAATTTTGAAGGACTTTGCAAACAGTTTGGATCCACGTTCTGTGGCGTCTCATCAGGATCCAAACTGTTTGCTATTCTGATAGTATTCTGTGAAAAAATTCAAAGAAAATGCTAATTTTAGAAATTCAGCAGACAACATTTTAGCAGATGACAAATTTCCCAGCATGCAAAGGGTTAATGGAATAGACCTAAAATGTTGACTCTGCATAACTATTTCACAAAACATCTTACTATTGATTGTTTGGAAAAACTTGCAATACTCTTCAATAATCACTGGTGATACTTATCTGTGAAATGTGCCTTTTTTTCAAATATTTGACTGTTTGTGTTGTTTTAGAAATTAAGTAATCTTATTTACAATAATTGCTAACATTAAGTGCCTGGTTAAGTATAGCTCATTATCAAAATTTAAGTAAAATTGATTATTCATTTTTTATATAATTAAAGAAGCAAATCTTTCCAAAATCTTATTTTTTTCCAAACTCATGTTGAAGTAATGTATAGGAACAAATAGCATCTTTAGATGAGATAAATGTATGCATTTTGTGATGCTTTGAAGACATCTTTTAAAATAGTAACTGTTTATAATCAGTTTTCAGTGTGCATTCTGTACTGGAATTAGCAATTGAATCATATCATGCCAATAAAATATTTGAAGGAACCTGACCAGGGGACAAAAATATTCCTAAACTGCACTCGTCCTGCAGGACGAGTGCATTAAAATGTTCACTCGTCCTGCAAACACACGCACTCGTCCTTCAAATATGTGTGAAATAAAGATTGCAAAGGGCTGATATGACGTTTGAACATCGCCCTCGCCCCCTTTAAACAACGCTTGTATGTTAGACATTTTTCAAACGAAATTCAGACTCGTTTTAAACCGTACTTCGCGCTTAAATAATAACAGTGACTGCAGTCGCATGGTTCCCTGTCAACATGTACGCGCAAAGCTTACAATAAAAAGCCAATATTTACTTGGGACACAAGTCTCGCATAACAACGCGCACCTGCTGTATGAAATTTACAATAACAATTTCCGGTTCATTCGCATTCTACTTTCGGAATAGATATGCTTTTAGAAAATGATTTTATTTAATGAAAAATAGTCATACTGGTCTGAAAATTCATCTTGAACATCAGCTTATTTTCACTCGTCCTGTAGGACGAGAGCTTTAGGGAAATTCACTCGTCCTATCAAGATTTCACTCGTCAATACGAGCGGACGAGTGGAATTTTTGTCCCCTGCTGACCTAAGATACACATGGAATGCATTTCATGATACATTTAATCATTTTTAGCATAGGTGCGTTTACGCACCTATGCTTATGGTATATACCACATTTCGAAAATCCACATCCATCGGTTGCCCTTTATGAAGCCTTACCTGATCAAAAATCAGACGAAATATCTATTTGATTTAGTATATGGTCATTCTTACAATTTTTTTTTGGAAACGTTTTTCTAACGTTTTCTTCCAAGAATATTGCTGACACCGTTTTTAGTGAATTTTTCTAAGACCGTTTTATGTCAAAAAATCTTCTTATAACCTAAAACAAATTTCGTTCGTAAAACAATTCTATCTGCACTATAAATCTCAATCTCCTACGCAGTGGCCTCCCTTATACTAGAAGTTACTGACCGGGCGAAGCAAGGGAAGTAACTGCCGTGAGGAGTTTCTATAAAAATCTGCATTCAGAAATCTGTATTCAGAACTCAATCTGTTGTGCACGTCTGCATCTAACGCTTACCACAAGTTTTACGATAAATTCTTGACGCAGACGAATAGGGTAGCGTCTATTTTCATTTGTGAAAAGAATAGAGAAAAGAATAGATACAGATCTGTCCGTGCTTAAATTTTGAAAGGCTTGGGTAATTATTTTTCATAAGCGTTTCAAACACTGATGTAAATGGAAAGATTATCTATTTAAATAGTCGGTAATTGTTTGAAATTATTGATTTGAGAAATTCGCGGATGGCGATATCGAACTACATTATACCACGTGACGCCATTCTTCCCTGTATCTTGCACCTATGCTTTTAACGCCATCGGCGCTCTCGTTTTGATTGCAGACCTGATTGACATGTTTTGGTGAATCCAGATTTTATTGATAAATATGGTTAAAAAAAAACACAAATATTTATTTATTTTATTTTGAAGGACTGTCCAACCACCCCACCCAAGCTATTGCTATCAAACTTGAAATAAACTCTTATACGTTTGTTTTATGTCTTGACAAATGTTCAATATATTGTGGAAAATATACTTGAACTCGTCTATAATGTACAACTTCTTTAAAACATAAGCGATCAATATGTTTCAATTATGGTCCTCTTCCACTTAGAATATGACAATATTACCTTGACCTTATTGAATATGAACAATTTCCCCATGATGGCTTACGTTATACTGTCAAGCACTCAAATAGTCGAGCGCGCTGTCTTCTGACAGCTCTTGTTGATCGCCTGAGCACAGTTTTTAACCAGGTTTTTTAACCAGGTTTTCCGTAGGAAAAAACTGGTTATGAGATTGGCAAATGCGGGCGGGCTGGCTGGCTGGCTGGCAGGCTGGCTGGCGGAACAAGCTTGTCCGGGCCATAACTATGTCGTTCATTGTCAGATTTTAAAATCATTTGGCACTTTTGTTCACCATCATTGGACGGTGTGTCGCGCGAAATAATTACGTCGATATCTCCAAGGTCAAGGTCACACTTTGAGTTCAAAGGTCAAAAATGGCCATAAATGAGCTTGTCCTGGCCATAACTATGTCATTCATTGTGAGATTTTAAAATCATTTGGCACATTTGTTCACCATCATGGGACGGTGTGTCGCACGAAAGAATCACATCAATATCTCCTATGTCAAGGTCGCCACGACTAAAAATAGATTTTTAAAAAAAACACTTACAAAGGGGGTTAATTTTGTTTGTTCATTTCAAAAGTTCAGTTTGAGTTTTCTCCCTTTATCAGATTTTTTTTTCACAATGAAAACCTGGTTTTGTGACAATTTTGTCCCTTGTTTCCATTGTGTGTAAACATTTGGATTGCAAACACTCTAGAAGCTGCATCTATTGCCCAATCTTCAAAAAACCTGGTCAGGACATACCGGTATGTTCTTTTTGATAGGTCAACATAGTTTTGAAACTGGGGTCAAAAACTCGGTCACTTAAGGTCAAAAGATATATCTTCCAGATAAACATAGATTAAATAAAAATCTTTTGAATGCTCTGCAGGCCTCATTTATTCCCCAATCTTCAAGAAATTGTGTCAGAATAAAAATAACAGGGCACAGTTTAAAACTGGGTCAGTTGGGTCAACCACATTGAAAAATAAATAAAGAAAAAACTTGTGAACACCGTAGAGGCACATTTATTGCCCAATCTTTATGAACCTTGGTCAGAATATTTTGGCAGAATTTGAAATTGGGGTCACCTGGGATAAAAAAACTAGGTCATAAGGTTAAATAGGAGAAAAAGCTTGTGAAACTCTATAGGCTGCTTTTATCACCCAATTGTCTTAAAACTTAGCCAGAACAAATGTCTCAATGTTATCCTGGCTGATTTTGAAATTGGCCTTCCCCTTCAACGATGTATGTACCTTGAACACAGGTGAGCACTTTAGTGCCATCATGGCCCTCTTCTTTAAGTACTTTACACTTGTGTATGCAAGGTATAGTGGTCTTAATAACTGTTATTATGACTCATTTTGCAGCTGTTTATCTAGAGCTACACTGTTTGGATATGTCCAAAGGCCCATATTTGCAAGACACTGTTTTTATGTGTCCAGAGTCACACAAAAGATGTTCAGCTACGTCATAAGGCACATTTTCTCAAGATGCAGCTCAATGAATAGTTTCTATACAAGTGAGATGTCTCTGATTTTGCCTCTCAAGTTGGTGCAGTATATACACTCGTACTATGGAGGCATTGGCATTAAGCATATATTTGATTTGCACCAACCAATTTCAAGCATAAAAATTGTTAAATGCACTTTTTAGCACCAAAAAAGTGTTTCATGAAGTTTAAACAACATATTTGTTCATGACAACTCATGCTGTTTTAAAAGGCATTTAATAATTGGGCAAAATGCATGTGCGTAAAGTGTCGTCCCAGATTAGCCTGTGCAGTCCGCAGAGGCTAATCAGGGACGACACTTTCCGCTTTAATGTTATTTTTCGTTTAAAGGAAGTCCCTTTTTACCGAAAATCTAGTTTAAGCGGAAAGTGTCGTCCCTGATTAGCCTGTGGGGACTGCACAGGCTAATCTGGGACGACACTTTACGCACATGCATTAAGCCCAGTTTTCTCAGAACGCGGCTCAATTTAAAAGCATATCATTGCCTAGCAAGTACCCAAATTAGGGTTATGAGTAGGTGGAATGACCACCACCTTTAAGTTTATAAACCAACAACAGATGAACCAAACTGCTTACTGATGATGACAAAGATGTTGATAATAATGATGTTGGTTGTGGTTTTTGGCATAAAAGGCGCAAAGATGAAATAAGAGCTCTGCAAAAATAAGTGCTTCCGCAGTACCTTTCTAAAAAATCTGTATCACTTAAACTTTGTACAGCTTGATTGTATGCAATTTTTACACTTCAAAGTTCCACAAAAAAGCATTTTGTACCACTTTCATATGAGTACCTAATGGGTTGTACCTGACTGTCTAATGACAGCTTAATGATACGCTTTTGAAGATAATTTCTCAGCAACAATTTTGTAGCCTTCAATATGACATTTGGCATCAGTTGAGATTCATTTTGGGAAAACAGGGCTTAATGCATGTGAGTAAAGTGTCATCCCAAATTAGCCTGTGCAGTCCACACAGACTAATCAGGGACACTTTATGTCTAGATTTGATTTTTTTATTGAAGAAACTTCTTATAATGCAAACATTCCTTTAAGCGGAAAGTGTGGGGACTGCACAGGCTAATCTGGGACAACAATGTATGCACATGCATTTAGCCCAAGTTTTACAAAATGAGGATCATTCCCTGTCTTGATGCAGATTAAACATGTGATTAACTGAGAGTCATATAAGTCAATTTTGCATGACTGTGTGTTATGTTTTCTATTTAACCCATTTATGCCTAGCGTCTAGAAAAAAGGCCTTGGCAAACAGCATAGACCCAGATGAGACTCCGCATGATGCGGTGTCTCATCAGGGTCTTTGCTGTTTGCTTAAAGGAATTTCTGTAAGAAAATATTCTAAATACAGAAATAAATATACTAGACATCCATAATTTTGGAAATAAATTGATCCAATTTAGAAGGATGGGAGAGTCCACTAGGCATAAATGGGTTAATATTTGAAGCTATTATCTGATAAGCTCACATTTGATGCAGCAGACATCTGGTACAGGGTAGTGAGATATGCATAATATTGAGCCAATTTTCTTGTGCTTACAGACCTTTTTAACAAATTTAACTGTATATTTCATAAGGCACCTATCAATATATTCCCAAAACAAAACAAGTATGGCCCTTTGAGCATACTGAGATGCTTTTCCACATGGACAATTCTCTCACCAAATTAAGCCTTATATAAAAAAATTAGCACTTTATTTGAGTTCATTATTGTGCAAGCTGACTGAATTTGGAGAAATATGTGTCCCTGCCTTCCCTCACTTATCAATAGTTTTCCCAATAATTAATCTGGCCAATTTACATTTTCTTGGTAATTTATTGTCTTAAAAGTGACTTCGCAGTACTATTATTAAATGTATTACTATGACAATGTTTTAAAGCACCTAAATTTAATTTAGAAGTTACATAATTAAAGTGTTGTTTAAACTAGATAACAAATGTATCACTATTTGTCTTCCTAAAGTTAAATGACATTTTTTTACCTTATGTAACAGCTCACATGTAATTGATGACTTAGGACTGCAAAAGGTTACCTATTTATACTTGCTTAATAGATTTGTCTTCAGGAATAATGTTTATAAATACCTTGAATTACAGCTTTGTTTTGACAGTATTTTGTACCTTGTTAATTTTTTACAACCTTGACAAATATAAATTATTATTAGAAATTTTATGGTATGATATTTACATAACTCATACAGGATTTAACATAAACATATAGGACAATACCATCTGGCTTTTACACACTGAACAAATATATATAGTTACAAGTCAAATAGCTATCTTGGCTTGTTGAATATGGTGTCTGCCTAGGTCACAGTTACTGTGGGAGCGTTCTTTAGGTCTCCCCCAAATATACCAATTACTAGCTCTACCCATGAAAGGGACTGAAGGTGGTTTCAATAAGAGTATCCGCATCCGTAATTATAATACGGACGCTATATATTCCATTTATCCGCATACGTCGAACGTTACATAATCTTTCTTTTTTGGAAAATCTTCTGAACTGAAAACATTGTATGCAGAAGAAGAGTTTTCCCATTTTTGTTAATTGGTGCTGCTGTTGCTCATGCGAAGAAGTGTAAACGTAAACGAAAGCACAGGTGGTGGGCACGTGCAATAATAAGAAATCGCCAAACATTTGGAACTTACAACCATTTAGTTCAAGAACTTGAACTTGCTGATGAGGAGTTTAAAGGTAACTTTAGACTAAACAAACAACAATTCGGATACGTTCTCTCTCTAGTTGAAGAGTTTATTTCAAAGAAATCGGTTACAAGACAGACCATTGGAGCCAAACAACGTCTAGCTATTTGCTTGCGGTAACTATAAATATTTTGTGTGAATCAATAATTTGAATTTTATATACGTTTATTCAACTTTAATGTACTTACATATTGGCAACGTAAACTTAATCAACAATCATAAGCATAAAACAATATCAAATGATGCATATAATGTATTTAGAAATAAAATGTTCTCGAAAAGACCTGTGTTTCACTGTACTTGAGACATTAAACAAACAAGGAAAATATGTCACTTTAATTTGTCACAAAATTGTGGACAATCGCTCGTTTTACTGTAAGGTTTCAATAGCAGTGCTCAAAATGTTAAGTCCTGTATGTTGTCCGCCGGTCTGATTGTCCTGTGCCTGTGCCACAGGGTAGGCCACATAACTAGCAGTGGACATATGCTGGAAACCATGCTCTTTGTTAACAGATGACAATAACGATTGTTGTAATCTATGCTCAGGCAGGGCAGGCTGTAATTGTTTAGACCTGTAGGATATGTAGACGGTGACAAAATAGTGTTCGACTCCGCGTTATACAAGTCCATAGAAATCTGTAACTCAGGAGCCATGATTGCCTTTCTTTGGACAACTGTTTGGCACAAAGTGCACACTTTTAATTATATGGATAAAACTGAAAATTATAATTGAGATAATTGTTATGAAGGACAAGCGTGAATTTAAGTAGATATAAGGTACAAATCATCATTCTGTCTGTAAAAGAATACAAATGGTAAATACCTGAAACATCTTCTTCTAGCGCCTTTGCTATACTTTTCCAAACATTTCAGGTAAAATCTGAGTCACGTTGATTGTATAGTTCCAGGAAATTTTTCACCAATTCGATAAGTTTTTTGGTTGATTTTTGAGATGACAGCTTTCCCCTCATTGTTCTAAATGCCGTCCATATCTCGTCCGCATCCGCATTAGAATGCTCACTTGAGCGTTCTTTTGCGGATATGCAAATGCGGATGAATGGAATAAGCGCAGTGCATTTCAACTGGTTCTATGTTTTGCGGATGGGGATATGCGGATGCGGATACGGACAGATGGAATAGCAGCCTTGGGCTTTCGATGCAATGGAGCTTAAACTGATTATACGGAATTAGGTGCATTTGGATGCAAAGTGGTGTACTTTTCTTATTTATAGTACAAAGCAATGCATTAGATAGAGTCATTGAGGAGAAGGATCGCTCAAATGAAGTGAGGGTTTACATGACAAATTGTGTGGAATTCTAAAGGGATTTAACCTACAAACAAAAAGTGCAAAAACATGATTTAATTGAATATATCACAAGGTGTATGTTATTGTTCACTTTCAAATTTGAAAAGCTGTTATGATCAACATATTTGTTTAACAGAATCTGATTCGTAATTAATTTTTATAAATATTTATATTCATAGTATTGTAAGTAATATCTTTATTAGCTTTATGAACAATAATGTCACCAGGTTTTTTTACTGTAAAGAGCATTTAAAAAAAAAAAAATTGCATTAAAGAAGTTTGTTTGCTGTGTATATAATAATCATGATTTTTATGGCTATCACAGATAAATGACTTCTCAATAAAAGTTAATTTACATAATTGAAATGATATTAATCGAAACATTATGCCCTAATGTCATTCATAAATTTTGCACCTGTGTCCTGTTTGCAGTTTGAGGATGATCACTTGTTAATGACTGGACTGTATTCCTATGGCTGTTAAAGGGGCCTTTTCACGTTTTGGTTAATTGACAAAATTAACAATTTAAGTTGTAGCTATGATATTTGTGAGGAAACAGTAATACTGAATGTTTACCATGCTCTAAAATATCCATTTTATGCATCTTTTGACGATTTAAAAACCTGAAAATAATAAAGTGTTGCAACGCAAAACGATAATTTGAATAATTTGGAGAGTTCTGTTGTTGTCGTTATATTTTGTGATACTTTGTAGATTGCTTTTATAAAGTATAAAACACATTACTCATTGTATGAGCACGGATGGCCAAGTGGTCCAAGCGATAGACTTTTACTCCAGTGGTCAGTGGTGTGAGCCCAGTTGAGGGTTACTTTTTATGCCCCCGGTAGGGTGGCATATAGCAGTTGAACTGTCCGTCAGTCAGTCAGTATGTCAGTATGTGTGTCAGTCTGTCCGTCCGTCCCAAAAAAACTTTAACGTTGGCCATAACTTTTTCATTATTGAAGATAGAAACTTGATATTTGGCATGCATGTGCATCTCACGGAGTGGTGAAAGGTCAAGGTCAAGGTCATCCTTCAAGGTAAAATGTCAAATATATGGTGTCTGTTGGTCCGAAAACTTTAACATTGGCCATAACTTTTCCAATATTGAAGATAGCAACTTGATATTTGGCATGCATGTGTATCTGAGAGGACGTTAAGCTGCACATTTTGAGTGGTGGAAGTTCAAGGTCAAGGTCATCCTTCAGGGTCAAAGGTCAATAAAAAAATATAAATAATGCGGCGTTCTCATGAAGCTGCACATTGTGAGTGGTGGAAGTTCAAGGTCAAGGTCATCCTTCAAGGTCAAGGTCATCCTTCAAGGTAAAAAAAATATATAAAAAATTTCAAAGCGGCGTTCTTATGAAGCTGCACATTGTGAGTGGTGGAAGTTCAATGTCAAGGTCATCCTTCAAGGTCAAGGTCATACTTCAAGGTCATCCTTCAAGGTAAAAGGTCAAAACAATTTATTTTTTTTTCAAAGCGGGGTTCTTATGAAGCTGCACATTTTGAGTGGTGGAAGTTCAAGGTCAAGGTCATCCTTTAAGGTCAAGGTAATCCTTCAAGGTCAAGGTCATCCTTCAAGGTCAAAAGTCAAAAAAAAAGTTTTTTTTATGTCCCCCACTATAGTAGTGGGGGACATATTGTTTTTGCCCTGTCTGTTGGTCTGTCTGTTGGTCTGTCTGTTGGTATGTCTGTTTGTGCCAACTTTAACATTTTGCAATAACTTTTGCTATATTGAAGATAGCAACTTCATATTTGGCATGCATGTGTATCTCATGAAGCTGCACATTTTGAGTGGTGAAAGGTCAAAGTAAAGGTCATCCTTGAAGGTCAGAGGTCAAATATATGTGGCCAAAATCGCTCATTTCATGAATACTTTTGCAATATTGAAGATAGCAACTTGATATTTGGCATGCATGTGTATCTCATGAAGCTGCACATTTTGAGTGGTGAAAGGTCAAGGTCAACGTCATCCTTCAAGGTCAGAGGTCAAATATATGTGGCCCAAATCGCTTATTTTATAAATACTTTTGCAATATTGAAGATAGCAACTTGATATTTGGCATGCATGTGCATCTCATGGAGCTGCACATTTTAAGTGGTGAAAGGTCAAGGTCAAGGTCATCCTTCAAGGTCAGAGGTCAAATATATGTGGCCCAAATCGCTTATTTTATTAATACTTTTGCAACATTGAAGATAGCAACTTGATATTTGGCATGCATGTGTATCTCATGGAGCTGCACATTTTGAGTGGTGAAAGGTCACGGTTATGGTCATCCTTCACAATGTCAAGGTCATCCTACAAGGTCAAACATCATATAGGGGGACATTGTGTTTCACAAACACATCTTGTTTTTTTTTCAAAACGGCGTTCTCATGAAGCTGCACATTGTGAGGCGTGAAAGTTCAAGGTCAAGGTCATCCTTCAAGGTCAAAGGTAAAAAAATGTAAAAATTTCAAAGCCGCGTTCTCATGAAGCTGCACATTGTGAGTGGTGGAAGTTCAATGTCAAGGTCATCCTTCAAGGTCATCCTTCACAGTCAAAGGTCACAAAAAAAATCAAAGCGGCGTTCTCATGAAGCTGCACATTTTGAGTGGTGGAAGTTCGAGGCCAAGGTCATCGTTCAAGGTTAAAGATCAAAGGTCAGACAATTTTTTTTTTATTTCAAAGCGGCGCAATAGGGGGCATTGTGTTTCTGACTAGCACATCTCTTGTTTTCTATCTTAAATTTTATTCTTGTTTTTTTTAACTGGAGCTTTTTAGATCCAATGTTAACATTTCAAACTCCAACGCATGCCAAAATGTGTGAAAAGGCCCCTTTAAGTTATGAACAGGCACTTACTGATGGTGTTCTATCCTTCAGTTCATACTTCATGCTTTTCTTTGTCTTCTTTCAATCTTAGCTTAGCCATTCCGTCTGCCTAATTGTTCGGTATGTTCTGCAGTGAGAGAGGATCCACTTGTTGAAAATTCTGGAGAACTCGCAAAAATGTTGATACACATAAAGTAATTTAGATGTACATGTCAACACAATTCCGATTGGGTGTGCCATATATGTTATCTTACCGATGTTTTATGTATGCACATGTAACTGGTGTCTATGCAAATGTCAAACATGGTAAGCTAAATAAGAAAAACAAAGGCTTCCTACTCAGCACTGTAGATTGTGCAGTGGAGGCCTGTTGGTATTTCCTCTTCCTGCCACTGTCTGTCTGGGAATAGCATGTAACTTCCCTTAACACCATTCAATTTGCAGGCTTTTTCGCATGCTTTGATGCTGTGGTGTAACAAAATGAAACATATCATTTTCAACATACACTTCTTGGATATGAGCACATCAAATCTATATGTCTGGCTATCCATCAGGTAGTCCAATAGGCCCTGGTTAAAACATGTAAAATATCTACTATACTATGAATGGTAATTGCATGAAACTTGCTATTCTGATTTCCTGACCACATCTCCACCAGAAAAAGCACCACTCATGACTCTTCATACTTAAATCAGTCCTGTCCGTCTGTGTTTCCTGGAATCAAATTTGTCTGACACAGAAAGACCTACTCTTTCCAAACAGATCACTTGATAGTGACAGCACTTATTTACATATTTTTCATTTAATTTCAGAACGGTGAAAAAGCGTGTGAAGATTCCTGTGAGTTTTTGTACTACACGTACATGTACAAAGCGGGAGACTGCCCCAAACCAGAATCTGCCAAAGGTTTTGAGGCCGCCTGCTTAGCATCGTGTAGAACAGACGGCGACTGCGACGACGATAGCAAGTGTTGTCCGAATTTGTGCGGCTACGTGTGCAGGAAACCAGACTACTCTAAATATAGTATGCTATTTGAGCGTTGCTTTTTAACAATGGGGCATACTGCATGTCTGTAATGTGTCGTTCTATATTACATGTAGCCTTGTGCAGCCGCACATGCTTATCAGGGACATTATTATCTGAACTGGATTTTTAGCTCGTCTATTTTTTGAAAAAAAATTATGAGCTATTGTCATCACCTTGGCGTCGGCGTCGGCGTCCGGTTAAGTTTTGCGTTTAGGTCCACTGTTCAAATAAAGTATCAAATTGAATGCTATTGCATTCAAATTTGGTACACTTACTATCATGAGGGGACTGCGCAGGCAAAGTTAGATAACTCTGGCGTGCATTTTGACAGAATTATGTGCCCTTTTTATGCTTAGAAAATTTTGGTTAAGTTGTGTAAAGGTCCATATTATTCCTTAAGTATCAAAGCTATTGCTTTCATACTTGCAACACTTACTAACTATCATAAGGGGACTGTGCAGGCAAAGTTATGTAACTATGACTGGCCCCTTTTATACTTAGAAAATTTAAAATTTTGTTAAGTTTTGTGTTTTAGTCCATCATAGCTATTTTTTTCAGACTTGGAACACTCGCTTACTATCATAAGGGGGCTGTACAGGAAAAATTGCATAACTCTGGTTGGCATTTTGACGGAATTATGGCCCTTTTTTTACTTAGTAACGTTGAATATTTTGTTAAATTTTGTGTTTAGATGCACTTTACTTCTAAAGTATCAAGGCTATTGCTTTCAAACTTCGAATTCTTTCTTACTATCATGAAGGTACTGTACATGGCAAGTTGAATTTGACCTTGACCTTTGAATGACCTTGAATCTCAAGGTCAAATAAGTAAATTTTGCTTAAATTGCCATAACTTCTTTATTAAGGATCAGATTTGATTCATACTTTGACAAAACAACACTTACCTGACATACCACAATAGACTCCACCCAAACCATCCCCAACGCCCCACCCCAGAATCCCCCCCCTCTTAAAAAAAATATAATAAAAATAATTTCCTCCCGGAAGGGTGGCATATAGCAGTTGAACTGTCCGTTAGTCTGTGCGTCCGTCCGAAAACTTTAACATTGGTCATAACTTTTGCAATATTGAAGATAGCAACTTGATATTCGGCATGCATGTGTATCTCATGGAGCTGTAAATTTTTAGTGGTGAAAGGTCAATGTCATCCTTCAAGGTCAAAGGTAAAATATATGGCTTCAGTAGGTTGCATTGTTTCACAAACACAGCTCTTGTTTTTTTCTTATTTTTGAAATATCATGTAATAAATGACCACGCCCCCACATTATTCACCCTCTCCACCCCCCACCCCCCCACACACAAATTTTTATGTCCCCCACTATAGTAGTCTGTTTGCGCCAACTTTAACATTTTGCAATAACTTTTGCTATATTGAAGATAGCAACTTCATATTTGGCATGCATGTGTATCTCATGAAGCTGCACATTTTGAGTGGTAAAAGGTCAAGGTCATCCTTCAAGGTCAGAGGTCAAATATATGTGGCCAAAATCGCTCATTTTATGAATACTTTTGCAATATTGAAGATAGCAACTTGATATTTGGCATGCATGTGTATCTCATGGAGCTTGACATTTTGAGTGGTGAAAGGTCAAGGTCATCCTTCAAGGTCAGAGGTCAAATATATGTGGCCCAAATCGCTTATTTTATAAATACTTTTGCAATATTGTATATAGCAACTTGATATTTGGCATGCATGTGCATTTCATGGAGCTGCACATTTTGAGTGGTGGAAGGTCAAGGTCAAGATCATCCTTCAAGGTCAGAGGTCAAATATATGTGGCCCAAATCGCTTATTTTATGAATACTTTTGCAATATTGAAGATAGCAACTCGATATTTGGCATGCATGTGTATCTCATGGAGCTGCACTTTTTGAGTGGTGAAAGGTCAAGGTCAAGGTCATTCTTCACAAGGTCAAGGTCATCCTTCAAGGTCAAACATCATATAGGGGGACATTGTGTTTCACAAACACATCTTGTTGTTTTTGTTTTTAAACATGGTTATAAAAACCCCACAAATTCTTATTATTTTATTTGTGAAAGACTGCTAACCATCCCACCCAAGCTATTGCTATCAAACTTGAAATATAATCTTATTAGTTTGTTTTATGTCTTTAAAAATGTTCAATAGATTGTGGAAAATATACCTGAACTCAGAATCTTCTATAATGTCCCACTTCTTTAAAACATTAGCGATCATTATGTTTCAATTATGGTCCTCTTCCAGTTAGAATATGACTATATTACCTTGACCTTATTGAATATGAACAATTTTCCCATGATCGCTTATGTGAGACTGTCAAGCAATTGAAAAGTCGAAAGTGCTGTCTTCTGACAGCTCTTGTTTTCTCTTATTTTTGAAAGATCATCTAAAAAATGACCACACACCCACATTATACTCCCCCCCCCACCCCCTTACCAAAAAGCGTAATTTTTTTTTTTTTAAACATGGTAAAAAAAAACATACTTATATTTATTTATTTTATTTTTGACGGACCGTCCAACCACCCCACCCAAGTTATCGCTATCTTACTTGAAATAAAATCTTATTAGTTAGTTTTATGCCTTTACAAATGTTCAATAGATTGTGGAAAATATACCTGAACTCAGAATCATCTATAAAGTACAACTTCTTTAAAACACAAGCTATCAATATGTCTCAATTATGGTTCTCTTCCACTTTAGAATATGACTTTATTACCTTGACCTTATTGAATATGAACAATTTCCCCATTATGGCTTACGTTATACTGTCAAGCACTCGAATAGTCGTGGGCGCTGTCCACAACAACATTATTTTCCCAATTTTATTAAAAACGCCGCGAATTTTCCCAATCCAAAGGGACCCGGCCCCATTCCAAAAACGGTGAAAAAAAACACTGGTTAGGTTTTAGTGGAAAGGGAGAAAATTGTCATATGTTCAGGCATTGTAGAAAACAGTAATTTTATCAAATTGCAGTTTTGATTTATAACATGAACTTGTGGTTAGTGAAACTGGTGTGTTCATGTATGCTTCCTTGTTCTTTATAAAATACAATTTTTCCAAGCTTAATCTTTAAAATGCAAACGTGGACTGTCACAATTCTCAATTTTTTAACCTCGGCTCTTTTTGGAGATTGTCAAAGCCAGCTCGCCTTCTGCTGTCCGCCGTCCGTGGTTGTCGTGCTAAAACCTTAACATTTTGTTAAGGTTTTGAACATTGGCTCTAAAATCAAAGTGCTTCTGTCTACAACTTTGAAACTTCATATGTAGCTGCACATTAATGAGTTCTACATGCCACACCCATTTTTGGGTCACTAGGTCATATACTGGATTTTTGATTAGAAGAGACTTCCTTCAACCAAAAAATACCATACAAGCTGAAAGTGTCATCTCTAATAAGCCTGTGCGGAAAGCACAGGCTTATCTGGGATGAAAATTTGCACATGCATTAAGCCCAGTTTTCCCAGGTTGACGTGGTTTATTTTGTTAATTGTGTAAATACGCTTCATCTTAAGATCTGCCGGGCGTGCCAAAAAACTTCACATTTGAAGAGAAACGACAAGGGAGAGCACTCTATATCACCTGGGATGTGCCGGAGAAAATTGGAGCAGGCAGTGGGGTTAGGGTGTACATTGTAGAACAGCGCAACACCACCAACCTCAAACCTGTCGGTTGGAATGAAGACACCTACTGGGAGATAAAGTCCATTGTAAGAGTCTTGAAAGGAGGCAGATTTGCTTGATTTTTATATCCCTGAACACCAGTTTTTAACCCTTCGCATGCTGGGAAATTTGTCGTCTGCTGAAATGTTGTCTGCTGAATTTCTAAAGTTAGCATTTTCTTTGATTTTTTTTCAAAGAATACTATCAGAATAGCAAACAGTTTGGATCCTGATGAGACGCCACGTTCTGTGGTGTCTCATCTGGATCCAAACTGTTTGCAAAGGCCTTCAAAATTTGGTTCCAGCACTAAAAGAGTTAAATGAGACAGATTGGAGTCACTCTGTCAGTCAATCCTCATAAAATGTTTTTAAGTACGAGCGGCAAACTAATTGCATTTTATAAAAGCAATTGATTCATTATAAACTTTATCACCATTAAGTGCAAGACACTTTTGTTTTTATCGTTCTCTAATTTTATTTAAATATAGTCAACAAAGCTCTAGTTTTGGTGGGAAAAAAGAATCACTGAACTGAAGTTAAAATGTGGAAGCTTAATGCCTTATATATTGCAAGACAATTTTGATGATTGTTATGATGATGTTGATGATTATTACAATGACAGAGATTATGATAATGAGGATAATGATGGTTGTGGCAGTGCAGTTGATGGTGGTGGTTTTTATGGTTATTATAATTATGATGGTGGTGGTGATGTTGATGATGGTGATGATAATGATGATGATGATGATGGTGATGATGATGATGATGGTGATGATGATGATGATGATGATGATGATGATGATGATGATGATGATGATGATGATGATGATGATGATGAAGATGATATTGATGTTGATATAAAGTAAAATTTATATCAATATAAAATAATGTCTATTTTTATTTGAATGTTTTCAGACTGCAGTCTCCAGCCTACTCCTGGAAAGAGTGCACGCAGGTCACTGGTACCAGTACCGGGTTGCCATGGTAACCTCTAGCGGCACACAGGGCTACTCACCCATATCAGAACCATTCAAGTCATCTAGACGTAAGTCATGTGATGTATGATCTTGTGCCTGTGATGTTCACCAGTTCATAATATCGATGTGACATGTGCATAGTTATGTAAATTCTCATTGATAGAATAACATACTGGAAGTTTGCTTGAGTTTTGAGACGTATTTCCATGTGATTTTCTTGTGCACTGCTTTGGACAAGCCCTTAGAGGTTTAAGTTTAAATGTGTTTTTCTTAGTGTGTGTGTGTTTAATAATTAAAATTAACTAATCAAGACCTTTAACTTTATCCAGCCTATAAGCACAATTATGCCCTTTTTTGTGCTTTTTACTTTTTACAAATTTAGGTAAATGTTTTTGTTGCAAACGTGCAGATCTAGCATGAAATTACATTAAAGGTCCAGTTGGGTTCCATTTGCAGGTGTTCAAAGACCAGATTCTCCTCAGAACATCACAGAAGGGGCCACAACTCTGCGCAAGGGTTTGGTGGATGTCACGATACACTGGATGGCTCCCAAGTATTCCGATATTCCAATCTGGAAGTACTCTGTAAGCTGCTGTAGCATAGTCAGTTGTAGCTATATTAGGCGTGCTCTGTGAAAACAGGGCTTAATGCATGTGCATAAATTGTCGTCCCAGGTTAGCCTGTGCGTCGGCACAGGCCAATCAGGGATCACACTTTCCACTTTTTTACATTGTTTGTGTAAAGTAAGTATATTCTAAATGAAAAATCCAGTCAAGGCAATATATTCTAAATGAAAAATCCAGTCAAGGCAATATATTTTAAATGAAAAATCCAGTCAAGGCAATATATTTTAAATGAAAAAATCCAGTCAAGGCAATATATTCTAAATGAAAAATCCAGTCAAGGCAATATATTTTAAATGAAAAATCCAGTCAAGGCAATATATTCTAAATGAAAAATCCAGTCAAGACAATATATTCTAAATGAAAAATCCAGTCAAAGCAATATATTCTAAATGAAAAATCCAGTCAAGGCAAAAAGTGTCTTTCCTGATTAGCCTGTGCAGACTG
Organism: Dreissena polymorpha; assembly: GCF_020536995.1. Classification (NCBI taxonomy): domain Eukaryota; kingdom Metazoa; phylum Mollusca; class Bivalvia; order Myida; family Dreissenidae; genus Dreissena; species Dreissena polymorpha. Next base: position 17,569,057 of record NC_068360.1, read on the forward strand.
TCCTTTAAGCACATGCATTAAGCCTGTGCAGCCTGTCCTTTAAGCACATGCATTAAGCCTGTGCAGACTGTCCTTTAAGCACATGCATAAAGCCTGTGCAGACTGTCCTTTAAGCACATGCATTAAGCCTGTGCTGACTGTCCTTTAAGCACATGCATTAAGCCTGTGCCGACTGTCCTTTAAGTGCATGCATTAAGCCTGGTTTTTATAGAGTGAAGCTCATATGTAAGAGATAGTTTCTTTATTTATCGTAGTTTTTAAGTCAGTTAGTAACAAATTATGAGATTTTTTATTTCTGATATTTTATAAGTCAAAGTAACAATGCTGTTTTTGTGTGTTTACTAATAAATAAACATTTAAAGTTATTTTTTATTGGCAACTAAACAAAAATTAAAAGTGATTGTTAATTTGCCAATTAATAATAAAATTTAGCACTGATACTATGGAATTTATAGCCACACATGAGAACTTTCAAAATTTTATTGAAGGTAAGCAACTAATGTATAAAAAAATTGATTCTCCTCTGTTCTAAAAACACTTGAATGATTGAAATGACAATTTTTTATGATGCTTATTTGGATCAGGACTTTTTATGTTGTTTAGGAAAGGCACCCAGATAATATTTGAATACATTAAGACAGGTTTGCGAGAAAAATCAATGCAATTTGCTTTTACTCTTATCATTAACTCTTCAAGTGCTGGAACTGAATTTTGAAGGCCTTTGCAAACAGTTTGGATCCAGATGAGACGCCACAGAACGTGGCGTCTCATCAGGATCCAAACTGTTTGCTATTCTGATAGTATTCTTTGAAAAAAAATCAAAGAAAATGCTTATTTTAGAAATTCAGCAGACAACATTTTAGCAGACGACAAGTTCCCAGCATGCAAAGGGTTAACAATCATAATCTTGGTGTTTCAGCATTGCTATTCATTATGCATTGTGCATGGACAAATTTGTGATTAAGTGGACAGGGTAGTTGTTGAATTTTTTAAGACCATGTGTATAAGAGTATTCAAAATTAATTGAAAGCATTGGGATATTCAATTTTCTTGGGCTCCATCAAAAAAATTATTGATAAAATTGGACATCAACACCAAAAAAACAAATTTTGACCTTCCTATGCCGAAATGTGGCCACACCGGACGTCATCAGAAAAATCAAATGTATGATCACCAAAGTAAATGCACCAACCCACCGTCTAATTAAGCCATGTGTGAAAGAACGTTTTACACAATTAATCACAAAAATATTGATGAGTGCCTTTGAAAAACAAAAAAGTTCATCAGATTAACATTGCAAAAATTAAGAAAAGCAGGCTTACATGTACATTATGCCAAACAGTTATAAATCTAGTTAAGAGGTGAAAGATGGACAAACTTTGTTATTTCTGATCAGGTTATGTTTTATTAAATTGGGTCCTAAAGGCAACTAAAAATTTCTTACATCAGAAAAGGCACAACAGTAAGCGAAAAATGTAAGTTTGTTATGCGGAACTCTTTGTCCAAGTTTTGCATTGCATGAGCAAGTGTCTCTTAAACCCTCTACCATTTAGATACGTATTTTGACGCAATTGTAGTCCCTTAGAAAGTAACAATTAATTAAATACCTTTCTTAATAGATTCTAATTTTAAAGGCTTCATTTCCAACCCATAGATTCTGATGAGTAGCAAACAGTATAAAACCTGTACAGATTGCAAGTTACTCCCAGGCTGTTCTGGTTTTATGCTGTTTGTACAAAGCCATTTTCACTTTGCTTCTGAGTGGGAAAGGGTTAAAGGAACTGAAGTAAATAGCTGGCGTTCCAAAACTGTTTCCAAACTGTTAAAAGTAAATTGTGTTCCATCAGGACATACCTTAAGTCACACATTTAAACAGACCCTTCAGTTTGCGAAGAAGGAGAGAGTGAACTTTATTGACCTTGACAAATGGATGCATGGATTTTAGCATATGGAAAATCCTTAACCCCCTCTTCAGAGGAGTAATGTTAACCCTTTGCATGCTGGGAAATTTGTCGTCTGCTAAAATGTCGTCTGTTGAATTTCTAAAATTAGCATTTTCTTCCATTTTTTTTCAAAGAATACTATCAGAATAGCAAACAGTTTGGATCCAGATGAGACGCCACGTTCTGTGGCGTCTCATCTGGATCCAAACTGTTTGCAAAGGCCTTCAAAATTCGGTTCCCGCACTGAAAGAGTTAACTCAGCCATAGGTCTTAAAAAAGGTGTATGCTTGTCTTTGCATGTAATTGATCTCATGTTAAACAATAAATTCATTTAAGGTACTAATACAATTCTTATTTTGCATCATTAATTTTGTTCAAATATAATCTGGGCGCCTCTTGTTCTTGGTAGTATAACAAAGAAAATGATTTTACTTCTCTTTTGTTTGGAATTAAAGGTTGTAAATGTGCATTATAGAAATAATAACGAGTTGAAATGTTTAGAATTCTATCAACCTTGAAATACTTTTATCTTCAATTTATGCTGTTTGGTGACAGACTCATGTAACATCTGGCAAAACAAGTATCTGTTTTAACATCAGTCTCAAACTCAATATTTGTAAGTGCTGCATTTTAGGAAAATAGGGCTTAATGCTTTCCACCTCCACTGGATATTTGTTTACGAGAGACTTCCTTTACACAAAAAATTCCATAAAGCGGAAAATATCCTCCCTGATTAGCCTGTGCAAACTTCACAGGCTAATCTCGGTCGACACTTAACGCACATGCATTAAGCCCCATCTTCCAGGAGCATGGCTAAAATAAATAATTGTCATCAAGTCATGTATATATCTACAGTTGACGTGGAGTGAGCGACTTACACAAGCCAGTCCAGTGTTAGTGAGGATACCAGTCCTGGAGAAAACACTGCCGGGGGTAGGTTATAATGCACAACTTCCTAGTAATCTTATGTGACACGTTCTTACAAAAAAAAAAGACTTTGCCCTTTACCCCTTAGATACGTATTTTCACGCATTTGTAGTCCCTTAGAAAGTTATATTTAATTTTAGACCTTTCTTATTAGTTTCAAATTTTTAAAGGCTTCATTTCCAACCCTTAAATACTGATGAGCAGCAAACAATATAAAACCTGAACAGACTGTGAGTTACTAGCAGGCTTTTCTGGTTTTAGGCTGTTTGCATAAAGCTATTTTCACTTAACTTCTGAGTGGGAAAGGGTAAATGCATATGCATAAAGTGTTTTCCCAGATGAGCCTGTGCAGTCTGCATAGGCTTATTAGAGACAACATGTTCCGCTTTTATGGAATTTTGTGTTTAAGAAAAGTCTCTTCTAGACGATAATCCATTTTAGGAGGAAAGTGTTTTCTCAGATAAGCCTGTATTTACTTAACGGTCCTATTTGGGATGACCCTTGACGCAGGTCCTATATGGGACGACCCTTGACGCAGGTCCTATTTGGGATGACCCTTGACTCAGGTCCTATTTGGGATGACCCTTGACGCAGGTCCTATTTGGGACGACCCTTGACGCAGGTCCTATTTGGGATGACACTTGACGCAGGTCCTATTTGGGACGACCCTTGATGCAGGTCCTATTTGAGATAACCCTTGACGCACATGCATTTAATACAGTTTTCTCAGAACACGGCTCTATTTGTCCAGGAGGACATGCCTCTTCAACTCATGACGAGAGTCGTAGCTAATGTTGGTCACAGAAGTTACAACTCAAGGGAGTCGCATCAGTTGCGATCTTCCCTTAAAGCTTGGATATTTGTAATGATCTCTCAAAGTCTGATTTGTTATGCCCCCGGATCGAATGATCGGGGGTTTATTGTTTTTGGCCTGTCTGTCTGTCTGTCTGTCATTCTGTGGAAAACTTTAACCTTGGTTAAAGTTTTGCAATATTGAATAACTTTTGCAAAAATGAAGATAGCAACTTGATATTTGGCATGAATGCGTATCTCATGGAGCTGCACATTTTGAGTGGTTGAAGGTGAAGGTCATCCTTCAAGGTCAAAGGTCAAATATATGGCTTCAAAGCGGAGTCAAAACTTTAACCTTGGTCATTTCTTTTGCAATATTGAAGATAACAACTTTATATTTGGCATGCATGTGTATCTCATGGAGCCGCCCATTTTGAGTGGTGAAAGGTCAATGTCAAGGTCATCCTTCAAGGTCAAAAGTCAAATTTATGGCTTCAAAGCGGCGCAATAGGGGGCATTGTGATTCTGACAAGCACATCTCTTGTTTATGCATATTTTATGCTGCACATTTTTTTGAACCAAAAATGCACATTTGTTGTTCTAAACATGTTAGTAAAAATGTTTATTTACCAAATTTCTTAAATGCCAACATCATATATCATTAATTCTTCATATATGTTCAAGACATTAAAAGGTAATTTTAATGTTTACATAGTATCAAATGTAATCATTACTCAGTGTTTCACATGCTAAATGTGTGAAACATGGCTTAACATAAATATTTGGAATTTGTGTTATGTTATGATGCTACTCATTATCAACAGTTTTTAATATATTGACACTTTTGTAAAAGTTATTAATTATTATTTTTAAGTCATAGCAAGCCTATTTTTATTTTTATTGTGATAATCAGTTAAATTGGAAATGTAACACTTATCTATTTCTCCATGCTGTTAGAACACAAGTAAGGTAGCTAACTCGGAGAGAGTAATTGGCCTTGTGGGTCGCCCAGTGAGAATAAATAAAGATTTGTGTCCTCGTTTTCCAGAAGATGGCTCATAATTATGTGAACATTTTCTTCTTTCAGAATATCCACGAATTTAAGCTGGATAAATTGAAGCCCGGGACAACATATCACATTCAGGCAAGTGGAAACTTTAATTATTATGGGTCCCCTAAAAGAAGTGTGGGTATATTGCTTTGCAACGGTCTTTCAGTCGTTTTTTTGTACATATATTATTCAGTAATATATTAAGCACTTTACCTGCAATTTTTAAAATTGATATGACGGTTGCAGACAAGAGCAAATTAAGTTCCAAAGTGGTTGAGGTAGAAAGTGCAAAGGTCAAATTTCCACATGATATCTAGAGAACACTGAACATCTCAATTGGTATTCGGGTTCCTTGGGAGGAAAGGAAGACTCCTATGGATTTTGAGGTCAAGGGGTCAAGGTCAGGGGGATTATTACAGAAATTCATTTCTGCTTAGTTTTTATACAAATGCTGCCAACTACTATTATCTTAATTGGTATGGTGAATGCTTTTGAGGGAAACCAGATAGCAATTGATTATGAGGTCAAAGGTCAAGGTCATAGGGGCCTGTAATATGAAACTGCATGAGATCTAAAGAATGCCTTGGATTGAAAGAGGCATTGATTATTGATAATGAGATCAAGAGATCAAAGACCAAGATCACAGGAGCTTGCAACGTTAGAAAATCAACTTATGCTCATGCTGTTAGATAATTAAGTTCACAGTAATTGTTTGTCTTTGTTTTTTATTGCCAATAATTAATTTTGTAATAAGTGTGTACTTGTTAATCCTGTTTTGTTGTTGTTACAGATTGAGGCTCTTATTCGCCATGGTAACCGAGAACTGATCAGTAACAGGGCCTCAAAGTACATTACTACCTACTCCCCGCCAAATATGAAGCAAGGTATGTAGGTTACACATCACTACGAACTTCCCACCCAATATAAAACAAGGTACCCTCAGCTAAACACAGAACATTAGTAACATCACTATGTACTCACTGTTAGCCAGTATGAGACAAGGTTCATAGCTAAACACATTACTACTTACTACTGCTTGATATAAAGCATGGTATATAGATCCTTTAACAGTTGTAGAATGGTGACATAAAAGAGAGAGCTAAAAAGAGTGAATTTACCAGCAAGATTAGTGACAGATTATCTTTTATTTAGTTATTCATCCTTTAGTTTTACAGTCAATTAATTTCATTGTACAAACAGGTGACTTTGTATACCACCTAAATTTGAGTCACGCTCTGTGAAAAGGGGGATAAATGAATGTCGTTTAGTGTTGTTCCAGATAAGCCTGTTGCAGTCTACACAGGCTAATCAGGGAGGACACTTTCTGCCTAAACTAGATTTTCATCAAGAAGGGTATCCTAAAAAAAAAAAAAAAACGGAAAGTGTTGTACCTGTGCGGACTGCGACTCTTTATGCATCTGCATTAAGCCCCCTTTTCACAGAGCACTGCCCATATAGAATAATGTCTGGTCTACTCATTACTTGGTTGATTATTGAAGGCTGATACTACAGTTTAATAAGTACAGTTCATCTGCTTATGTTCATTTCTGATTGGAGTCATCATCAAACTAGTCTCCATTTTTATTGAAGCTGAATAAAAACATATAAATATAAAATAACCATGAACAAAGGAGCCTTGATCTGGTAATAACAGGCTTAAACTGTGTGCGTTTATTGTCATCCCAGATAAGTCTGTGAGGTCCGCACAGTCTAATTGGGGATGACGCTTTCCACTTTTAGGGAATTTTTTCATTTAACTGTTTATCATATTGATACGTAGAACAACGTGCTCATGGTGAGCTTTTGTGATCGCCTTTTGTCTGTCCTCCGTTGTCCGTTGTGCGGCGTCAACATTTTGCCTTGTTAACTCTCTAGAGGGCACATTTAATGTCCAATTTTCATGAAATTTGGTCAGAAGATTGGTCTCAATGATATCTTGGATGAGTTTGAAAATGGTTACGTTTGCTTAAAAAACATGGCTGCCAAGGGGCTGGGCATTTTTCCTTATATGGCTACAAATGGCTTTAGTAAAATCTTGTTAATACTCTAGAGGCCGCATTTATTGTCTGATCTTTATGAAACTTGGTCAGAAGATTCATCCCAATAATATCTTGGATGAGTTCGAAAATGATGCTGGTTGGTTGAAAAACATGGCCGCCAGGGGGCGGGGCATTTTTTGTTAATGGCTATAGTAAAACCTTGTTAACACTCTAGAGGCCACATTTATTTTCCGATCTTCATGAAACTTGCTCAGAAGATTTTTCCCAATGATATCTTGAATTGGTTAAAAGATGGTAACCTTTGCTTGAAAAACATAGCTGCCAAGGGGCGGGGCATTTTTCCTTATATGGCTATATAAGGCTATAGTAAAATCTTGTTAACACTCTAGAGGCCACATTTATTGTCCAATCTTCATGAAACTTGGTCAGAAGATTCATCCCAATAATTTCTTGGACAAGTTCGAAAACGATGCAGGCTGGTTGAAAAACATTGCCGCCAGGGGGCGGGTCATTTTTCCATATATGGCTATTGTAAAACCTAGTTAACACTCTAGAGGTCACATTTATTGTCCGATCATCATGAAACTTGGTCAGAAGATTTGTCTCAATGATATCTTGGATGAGTTCGAAAATGGTTTTGGTTGCTTAAAAAATATGGCCACCAGGGGGCGGGGCATTTTCCTTATATGGCTATATATATGGCTATTATAGTAAAACCTTGTTAACACTCTAGAGGGCACATTTATTGTCCAGTCTTCATGAAATTAGGTCAGAAGATTGGTCTCAATTATATCTTGGATTAGTTTGAAAATAATTATGTTTGCTTGAAAAACATGACTTCCAAGGGGCGGGGCAATTTTCCTCATATGGCTATAGTAAAATCTTGTTAACACTCTAGAGGCCACATTTACTGTCCGATCTTCATGAAACTTGGTCAGAAGATTCATCCCAATAATATCTTGGATGATTTCAAAAATGATGCCGGTTGGTTGAAAAACATGGCTGCCAGGGGGCAGGGCATTTTTCCTTATATGGCTATAGTAAAACCTTGTTAACACTCTAGAGGCCACATTTATTTTCCGATCTTCATGAAACTTGGTCAGAAGATTTGTCCCAATAATATCTTGTTATCTCAGGTGAGCGACTTTGGGCCTTTCAGGCGCTCTTGTTACGCATTTGTAGTCCCTTAGAAAGTTGAATTTAACTAAAGACGTTTTTTACTGGATTATAGTTTTTAAGGCTTCATCTCAAAACCTTAGATACTGATAAGCAGCAAAAAGCATAACAACTGAACAGACTGCGAGTTACTAGCCATTTTCCTTTTGCTTCTATGTGAGAAAGGGTTAAGGGAATCTCTTCTAAACAAAAATGCAATTTAAGCGGAAAGTGTCATCCCTGATCGACCCAGGACAATGCTCATATGAGTATGTTTGAGTATATCTTAAGACTTGTCTGTCCCCATCTCAGCATTTAGTTTATATTAATTTTAATCTCAATCTATTTGAGATGCCTCTGGGTAAACTGGCTTAATGCATGTGCGTAAAGTCTTGTCCCAGATTAGGCTGTGCAGTCAACACAGGCTAATCAGGGACGACACTTCAGCCTTGATTGGATTTTCTTTGGGAAGAAACTTTCTATAAACAAAAAATTCCATAAAAGCGTTTTCCCTGATTAGCTCAGCAGACTGCACATGCTTATCTTGGCTGGCACTCTAGGAACATGCTTATAGCCATGTTTTTGCTGAAAGCGGCTCATAACATAGTTTAACTGATCACCAAGTTGCGGTACCACTTTATCCTAATGACAATACATTAATTTGTTCATAAACATGATGTGTCTTCCAATTATTGCTGAAATTAATTTACACTTAGAAAAACCAAAATGTTGTTCAGAACTTACATTAAAAATCAAAGCACCTTTGACAACAAAATCTTCTCATGTGTTGGAAGTACATGGCAAAGGAAACAATAAGTTGTTCAAATATAACCTCTGTTGGTGTAAATGCATTAAGTATGTCATTGTTCCTTTACTAGTAACCTCTAATTTTGGGGGAAATCTTTAAAATATTATTTTCCAACTGTTGAATTACTAGTTAGAACAAATCTAATTTTTCACTTTATAGACTTAGAGGCTTAAAATATTTATACTTTTCATTTGTTATATTATAACACAATTCAATTATTATTTAGAAATAAGTGACAGTTAGTAATAATGAATTTCACACCATTGAATACCATTAACAAATTAGTTGGTAATGATTATTGTTTGGATATCTTGTTGTGTTTCGTAACCTTAATTCCAAAATGTATTATGGGATATATATATATTTGCATGTTTTACATTAAGTCATGCAAGCCATTTTTTAAACTTTCCCATTTTTTACTAACCAATGAATAGCTTATATTATTGGTATAAAGGTATTCATTATGGTATTCATCATTGTTGTATGTAGAATTTGATTGCCAGTTTATTAATTCATATTAGATTATTTTGTCTTTTCTAGCGGAAGCTTCATGCTTTAACTGGTTTGGTTGTTTATTCGATCATATGCAATAGAGATGTACTGAATCATTTATTTACATTTGTTTACAAAAGAACATTTAGTGAAAAGCAGAAGACCATGTAAATAATTGATTTTTATTCCTCAAGTGAAGACGTTGAAACTTTCTTTCTTAAAAAAAACTTTTTTTTCTCAACTTGTAGATGCAACCAACTTTTTCGTAACTGGTCCATTGGCTACTTTTGTTGACGACAAATATAAAGGTAACAGCCTGCAATCAAAAACTTTGTGTTGTTTGATAATTAAATAGGCTTGTAGTTTCACTGTATTAATCCACAATTTGTTTATCCCTTTCAATTAACATTGTAACCATACATTTACTGATTCTAATTGATTGTTGTTGTCAGTTTCTGATTGGTTGATTTTTATTTGATTCCAAAAGTAAATTTTGATTGGTTGCAGTTTTAAATGGTGTATTGGTGATTGGTTGAATATGTTTGAAGGCTTATTGAATGATAACTTTTAACAAGCTTTACTGATAAAACCTGTATAATCTGTATTATGAGTTTTACAACAAAATTAGTGATATCTGAAAAATTACAATGGGTGTTTGTTTAGAAGTTTTATGTTTAGTGGATGTTTGTTTCCTACTATTTCATTTGCATTTTGAGATTATGTTTATGCATACTGGTAATAATTTTAAACTTTATCATGATCATACTCTATGACACTTTGCTTACATGTACATAATTTGAATATTGAGAATCAAAAACGTTTGAGCCCTGTTCTGTGAAAAGGGGCTTTAATACATGTGCATAAAGTGTTGTCCCAGATTAGCCTGTGCAGTCCACACAGGCTAATCAGGGAAGACGCTTTTGGCCTAAACTTGATTTTTGCTAACAAGAGACTTTCTTGAAACACAATATCATAAAAGCAGACTGCACAGGCTAATCTAAGATAATATTATACTTTAGGCGCACAAATTAAGCCCACATTTCCCAGGATGTAACTCATGTGCATAATTGTTCATCATTCCAATATGTAAGTCAAGGATGTTTTAACTAAGTTCATTTACTGAGAATTTTTAAAACAACACATGCATTTCACACAACTATCTGTATGACAGAATAACAGATATAACAGAATTGGCTTTACAAAAAAATATTGATGTATTGGTGTTTATTAGTAAGTTAACAATCTTTTGAGTTTTGATGTGAAGGAATTTAACCATGAGGACATTAGCAGGGTTTGTTTAATACCACATATCCAAATGACATAAGAGAAGTATAATAAAAACATCAGTACACATTTTTACATGAATGACCAAATGTTTTTACATTAGAAATGAGAACTAATTATATTTCACTATGCTGTTATCAAGTTCAGGACTACTTTGTGCATTATGTACTGGGTAGTTAAGCAATAATAATTGTGTTCCTAAAATATATTTTGAGATATCAGCAAATATCATATGAGCAGTATCATGCTAAGATGTGCGTTATTCCATACGTGGTCAGCATAGCTACAGACCAGCCTGTGAAATTGTGCAGTAATGTCAGGAGCTACGCTGTCTGCTTTGAAGTCACACAAGGTGCTGTGGTCTCAGGCTAGTCTAAAGCTACGCTGGCCGCAAAACAAAAAAGACCCATATTTGCAACACCCTGCTCATGTTAGTCTTCAAGGTTGTGGGAGTACTCTTAGTTACCAGATGTGTATGTGGGTTGCACAGATTTTGAGAGTTCAGATTTTGTAGGTAGGATGTGAAATAGCAATCTTACCTTGCGAGAAATTGACCAGTCGCCAAATACGCGATCGCTCCGCCCACTTAGTTGTGTTTTCATAAAACGCTTATTCCATTACTCCGACAGTCTTTGTTTGTCGGACCATGTGGTCGCAAAAAACAAAATCTGATTGATTATTACATGAGTTTGATTGACAGCTGGCGAGTGGTCAATTGTGTGTTCTCTGAGACCATAATAAAATAAAAATGCTCATCCTGTATATCAGTTATGCAATATCATTATTTGTAAGGAATGGTTAAGGAAGCTGCAAGAATGGGACAGGTTGTAAATCCAGACCAATGCTTTTTTGTAAAGTTTTCTTTAATCCAATAAATTGATAAGATTTTCAGTAGTCTTGAAATTTAGAGTTTTGAGCTTAGAGTCCTTTTATTTTCCATTGAATATGTGTAAGTGTACAATTTCAACAGATTTTCATACAATTTGTGTTGACCTGTCAAGGAAGGCAGCAGGGGAAAGCCAAAGGGAGCAGTGCGCATGCAAAATCAGGCTTCAACATTAACTTATTTTTTTACAGGAAGACCATTGGACAAGGTCCATTTGAAATCTATTAGCATGAATCAGATGTCTTCTAGACTATAATTGTATTGACAGAGGCAATAACCAAATGTGTGGCATGCCACTGTTTAATCAGATTAAAAACAATTAATTAACATATGCAAGTTTCTTTGAAGCATAGAGAAAAACAATAAAATAAACTATGAAACTGCTTGAATTGTTTGTATGTCCCCCACCACTATAATAGTGGGGGACATATTGTTTTTGCCCTGTCTGTTGGTTTGTTGCTTTGTTTGTTTGTGTGTTTGTTTGTGCAAACTTTAGCATTTGCTATTACTTTTGGAATATTTAAGATAGCAAATTCATATTTGGCATGCATGTGTTTCTCATGGAGCTGCACATTTTGAATGGAGAAAGATCAAGGTCATACTTCAAGGTCAACGGTCAAATATACGGGTTGAAATAGCTCATTTAAAGTACACTTTTGCAATATTGAAGATAGCAACTTGATATTTGGCATGCATGTGTATCTCATGGAGCTGCACATTTTTAGTGGTGAAAGGTCAAGGTCAAGGTCAAGGTTATCCTTCAAGGTCAAAGGTCAAATATATGGGGACATAGTGTTTCACAAACACATCACCTGTTTATCATTGAACTTAAAGCTCTTAATAGGATTTTAAAACAGAAGTCCTGGGACTCCTAACTCGAAATACGATTCTTTGTTTTATCAATAGAAACCCAAATTGCACTAGTCCTTACTTGAATATTCACCAGTTTTAATCTGGACATGATACAATAAACATACACTGTAACTCCAATTTAACGTGCATAACAGCCCCAAACCTGTGTTATGAACCAAATGTCTATATTTCTTTATTGATAGATTTGTGTATAAACAGACCGAGTTATAAATAACTTCAATGCTCATATATTGTAATGTTCTGTTGTCATTGCAATTGATTCTTGCAAATATTGACAATAAATGTGTTTAAAAAATTCATTAACAAAAAAGAATGCCATTTTCCAAAGTGAAGTGTACAGAGAATTATAGGGACGGGGTTTTTCCAATTGAACATATGTGCAAAGCAGGTCACATGATATTATAACAACCAATGGACGAGTACTAGTAAATTAAAATTAAGATTACATGCAACTTGCAAGAGTAATCCAAAATAATGCCTCCCGAGGACTTTTGATTTGTTTGCAATAAGGGTCCTTTGTAAAACATTTGTGTACAAATGCACTTATTTAAAAAAAAATCTAATTAATATTCATTACAACTTGACCAGTTGAACCAAGCAATTTCTGCAGAGAGCTCTCCCTAACATTCAATAATCGTGATGAATCATGATGCATACTTTGCATTTATAGACTCTAGTTTCAGGTTCATGTAAATAACGAATACAGTAATATTTTTATTTCATACCCGTAAAAACATTCAGAAAATAGGTTTTCATAGCAGTTTGTGATATTTATAAGTGTAGATAGCTTTTTTTTAGCGTGACCAGTCGGAATAGCGTCATGAAGATTTTCTAGCATGACATTTACCGGTATTATTAGACAATCTTATTTGGACATGCCTTAGTGTCGAATCCTGACAATGCTTTTGCACTGTAACTTTCACATGGTATAAAATCCATTTAAAACTTTTTGATAGTATGGTGAAATTTAATGATAAATAGGGTATAATTATAAATATGGTATGATTGTTACATGGTGTAAATGACATATTTTTCCTGGTGTATTTTCAGACAATGCCAAGCAGGTTTACTCCGTGTACGCAGACATCATCAAAGTCGGCAACCTAGAGGTGCTGGATGGTATTCCATATTTCGACAAGGGTTCATTGAAAGCCCAACTTCAGTGGTCCGTAAGTGCAGGTAATTTGCATAGACTTTTCCAAGGCTGTGCGTGACCCTACATCACAGGAGCAGTGTTCAGGGAAAACTGGGCATAATGCATGTGCGTAAAGTGTCGTCCCAGATTATCATGGTTTGTCATGGATGACACTCTCTGCCTCAACTATATTTTTGCTTAGAAGATACTAACTATTAATGGCAAATATAATAGAAGCGGAAAGTTTTGTCCCTGATTAATCTGGGTTTACACTTTAGGCACATGCATTACACCCAGATTTTGTTAAGTGTTGTGTTTTATGTGTTGTGATGCATTGTATTATACAAACTTGTATATGTTGGTACTTTTCTGGAGATTGGTTTTTCCTATATTGAATAAGAAATAGTACAACATGCTATTTCAAATATCACAAACATTACATGTGTTATAATGAATATCACAAACATTCTTACATGTGGTTTTAAAATGAACTAACATGGGATCATGCTATGCTGATTATCACAAACATTATGACATGTGGGCTTTAAATTGAGCAGAAATTGACTTGCCTACTTGCCCTTGCATTGGCATTTCAAATGAATTCATTCATCATGCAGTCTTTAAAATTTCAAAAAACACAAATTTGAGCTCAACTCAGAAAATGAGAATTGAGTTTCCACTCAGCTGAGTACTGAGAATGTCAGTCAGCTCACGAACAATCTAAAATCTTATATAAGATCTTATCTTATCTTATTCTTGCTATAAGAATTATGCACATACACATGTATTTCTCTACAAACTCAACGTTGCGTCAGACTCAAAACCTAAAAAAAAGCTTCTTTAAACACCAAGTTGAGCATGATGATCAAATTTCTCTCAATTTGGAAATAATTTTGTGATACTGGGCCTCGATCTTAAGATCCAGTTTTATGTGTTTCAGAGTTCAGCAGCCTTGTGAAGAGTTTCCTCATATTCTGGTTCCCCCAAAGCTGTGAGCATGGTTCCCCCGTGTCTCGGCATTACTCCGCAACATCAGATGTAAGTCATAACAAACATTGTCCACATAACTTATTATAATAGTAATCATTAGAGGCTAAAAAGATTGGTTTAGCTTGAAAGATAGCGTATTTTACCTCCGCAGCAAGTTGTGTATAGAGTGAACCCTTTAACACTTATATTTGTATTTTGACGTATTTGATGTCCCTCAGAAAGTTGAATTTCATTAAAGACCTTTCTTTCTAGATTCAAGGTTAAAAGGCTTCATTTCCAACCCTTAAATACTGATGAGCAGCAAACAGCATCAAACCTGAAGAGATTGCGAGTTACTTGCAGGCTGTTCTGGTTTTATGCTGTTTGCACATATCCATTTTCACTTTGCTTTAAAATGGAAGAGGGTTAATAGAGGACATAGCTGGAAAGAGAGCTCAATGTACCCTTTCATCAAAGTGTGTAGAGGTTAAATGGAGGGTTAAGCTTGAAAGACAGCTCATTGTTCCCTTGTGTAGAGGGTTCAAAAATGGCAGTCCTTGTTCCCAGAAAAAGTTGCAGTCAGTTTAAATTTGGCCCAATTTAATTGCACAAAATAATTTGGAGTAAAATAATGTAATAATTAAATGAAGAAGTCATTAAACAGGAGCCATTTACTCTTGTAAAACTTTACTCAATTTTTCTTTCTCTGCAGGCGCCAAGGTTCGAGATCTATGACCTCCAATACCAGTGCCAGTACGTGGTGCGGGTGAGCGGTGTTACACGTAAAGGGGTACAGAGCAAGCCTGCCGAGGTCAAACTGCGAACCCCGGTCTGTGAGCGGATACAAGTGAAAGGGGACAGTCTGCCCCCTGAGTGCCCAAAACAGTCAGGTGAGGTGGTTAACTTGGGTATTTTATAATCAACTAGGTTTTCAAAAATGTGGAAAATCGTTGTTACTGCATTCGGTTATGGCAGATGGGAGGTAATATGGTGTCAAATGGGTGGTGTCCAGTCTGTAACTTAAGTTTGCTTGGACCAATCTTCATGAAACTTTTAATGAAGCTAGCTTGCAGGCTGTTCTGGTTTTATGCTGGTTGATTATAGCCATTGGTATTAGTTTTCTTTTGAGTTGGGAAGGGTTAACTCTTTCAGTGCTGGAACCGAATTTTGAAGGCCTTTGCAAACAGTTTCGATCCAGATGAGACACCACAGAACGTGGCTTCTCATCAGGATCCAAACTGTTTGCTATTCTGATAGTATTCTTTGAAAAAAAATCGAAGAAAATGCTAATTTTAGAAATTCAGCAGACAACATTTTAGCAGACGACAAATTTCCCAGCATGCAAAGGGTTAATCCAGTATTTTGTTATGTACCACAGTTCTGCAGTTGCCAAAGACGCCAAGGGAGGTGAGCGCGAAGATTCTTCACAACAACTGTAGCATCGACATACAGCTCCGATGGAAACATCCTCCGTCTGATGCCCCCATAGGTAAGTTGATATTGACTTCATGATATCGACTGATTTTAACCCTTTTCCACTCAGAAGCAAAGTGAAAATGGCTATGTGCAAACTGCATAAAACCAGAACATCCTGCGAGTTACTTGCAGTCTGTTCAGGTTTTATGCTGTCTGCTGCTCATCAGGAACTAAGGGTTGGAAATGAAG
The DNA here is from genome assembly GCF_020536995.1 of Dreissena polymorpha. NCBI lineage: Eukaryota > Metazoa > Mollusca > Bivalvia > Myida > Dreissenidae > Dreissena > Dreissena polymorpha. The sequence continues at coordinate 17,585,037 of NC_068360.1, forward strand.
CCTTTAAAACTTGAATCTAGTAAGAAAGGTCTTCAATTAAATATAACTTTTTAAGAGATTACAAACACATGAAAATTTATATCTAAGTGGTAAAGGGTTCATGTGCTGACAGCCTACTTTTGATGTCAACATTTTGGGAATATGGCCTAAGATAACCTTGCCATTGGGAATTATAATGCCATTTTACTTTGAATTGTGTAAAATGAAAATAGTTAGTTATCACATTTGAATACTTGTTCTCAAACTTGAATACACTGTAATAAAGTTAACAAATGTGAAAAACAACATATCAGTAAAAGTTGTTGTTACTTTTGGATGTCTTTATTTCTAGCACAAGGTCGAATGACAATTCAAGTTTTTGTCTAAATAATAATAATAAAGACAAATATGCTTTGAAAAAGCGTATTTCAATAGTTTTGAAAGTGTCAGGAAATCTGTCCTTAAAAAACTATAGAATGCGATGGTATGATTGTTCCAGTGGGCTGAACTCATAGTATGTATGTAAAAAAAAGAAAATATATTGTAAAATATGTATACCTCTTATTTCAGGTACTGAGCATGCTATATATAGTGTGTGAGCTGGTCTGTGTGTTTGTGTTGCTTGTAACTTAAATTATAGCTATTGTTTTGAGGAACTGAATTCTGCATTTTAATGTCCAATTTATCTCACTTGTGTTTGAAGAGAATAAACCAGTTTAGCGCCCTTGTGTGTACAGAGCACTATGTGACCGAAAATGATATGACATATAGTTGCAAGGGACTTTATTCTGTATTGTGTATTTCTGTGTATTATGTCCCTTGCATTTACAGAGCACTTTGTGATGCATATAAGATCACAGATGGTGTCAAGAAACTGAACTCTTTTATGTTTTTCCTGTTTATCTCCCTTGTGTTTAAAGAGCATTATGTGATAGATTATGAGATGACAGATGGTTTCAAGAGACTTAACTCTGTATTGTATTTCCTGTTTATCTCCCTTGTGTTTACAAAGCCTTGTGGGATAGATTATGAGATGACAGATGGTTTCAAGAGACTTAATTATGTATTGCATTTCCTGTTTGTGCTTAAAGAGAACTATGGGATAGATTATGAGAGGAAACATTGTTTCAAGGGATTGAATTCTGCCTTGTAGTTCATGTTTGTCTCCCTTATGTTTATAGAGAACCATGTGATAGAATATGAGATGACAGATGGTTTCAAGAGACTTAACTCTGTATTGTATATCCTGTTTATATCCCTTGTGTTTACAGAAAATTATGTAATAGATCATGAGATTAGAAAATGTTTCAAGGGAATGAACTCTGTCTTATATTTCATGTTTGTCTCCCTTATGTTCACAGAGAACTATGTGATAGAATATGAGATGACAGATGGTTTCAAGGGAGTCGTGCCTCATACTGAAGCCACTGTATATAAACGCAAACCTATAGAGATAAGGATCACAAAGGTACGAGAAATGCGTTGATAATTGATGTGTGATTTGGCATTATCAGATTATCATTATTATCAATTTATCACATTGTTTTGTTAGTTGATGACCTTCAATGTGATTTTCTTTCCACACATACTGCATGTTAAAATCTGGCAAACACTATTGGCAGTTCATTAATGTTTTTACAAGACTATGTGCAGCTTGCATATGTTTCTCGGATACAGTTTCCACCATGCATGCAGAGATTCTTTACTTGATTCAAACACAAGCTTCGGTTGAATGATGATCTTTCTTAAAATACATTAAGTACTGGCTCTACACAGCTCATAAACAGTTCATATACAGAAGAGTATCCCAATGTGATATGTTTCACAACTGCAAAGATATCAATCGGGATTGCCCTCAGAATGGGTGGAATCAAGGTCACTGTAACTAAAAATAGTAACATTGAAAGATAGTAATGAAGTTTCTACTCATTTACTTTCACCCTTTTCCATTTCGAAGCAAAGCAAAATGGCTATATGCAACCAGCATAAAACCAGAACATCGTGCAAGTTACTTGTAGGCGTCTCATCAGGATCCAAACTGTTTGCTATTATTATAGTATTCTTTGGAAAAAAAATGAAGAAAATGCTAATTTTAGAAATTCAGCAGACGACATTTTAGCAGACAACAAATTTCCCAGCATGCAAAGGGTTAACAAAATAAATGTTCGTAAATTATACATTTTTATTATTCCCAGGTCCGGCAGCACACTTTACACAACCTCACCCAGGAGGAGGTGTACCTTATCAAGCTCCGGGCCGTGTCCCGGGTGGGAGCAGGGGAACCGACCATCGTAGAGGTGTCTCCCAGAATTCAGCAGTGTGGATCGGAGAAAGATGGAGGTACAATTTTGGAGGCATTGAGCATCGCATTTGTCTGTTAATCAATATGTTTCAAAAATTTTGTTTTGAAATATTTTTTTGCACACTGTTGAATATAAAGGGAATTAGTTTTTATGAAGTCAGTGTCTGTGACATGTTTCTAGTTTGTTTCATTTTAAGTGAATATTTCCTGCTGGAAGGCCATTAACTCCAAATTGGCCCAATCTAGGGAGGAATTCTGATTTTAAGTGACTGACTTCCAAATTTACATAGTTAACATAATCTTGTCATTAATAACTATGATAATAATTGACAAAACAACCCTTTTAACTTGTCCATATATTGAAGGATTTTAAAATAATAGGGCTAAAATGTGTATCTTTTTGAGAAGTTGTAGAACGCACAAGATTCAATGTCATACATTGTGATCAAAGGTCAAATATTGAATTAAATTTTAAAAGAATGGCCTAGTGTCCATTCTCAAACTTCCACGTGCATTGATTAAGTTTGATTCAGCACAGTGTTTTACACATGAGCTGCTAGTTAACAACTTTTAGGTCATAATGACATACTTAGAGGTTTGACGTCTGATGCAGCAGTTATTGTATAAGGTTTATGTTTGTGTGAAAGTACATGCAGTTCAAGAAGGTAAAGTAGTTTCCTTTAATGGAGACAATAAGTGATTTCTTCTTTCCAATTTATATTCATTTATTCTCCTTTATTACAGAACCGCCTGATTTGAGGTCCACCATTGCACCGACAACAGTATTGAAATCTACAGAACTTAGCTCAACAGTGGACATTACTACTGTCTCTTTAGAAACTGTTACTAAATATAGAATATCTAAAAATAGCACTGACGTTTATAGGACTACGCAATATTCTAGTACTCAAATAACCGTCTCAAATGTGGTGCATGTAGGTATTTACAAGACAGTGTATTATATGTTTTATTTCTTTTATATGCTGTTTACCAAATCCTGACACATGTTTTTAAGTAACAAAAATATGTAAATAAGTTTTATATAAATCAATGTTGAGCATGCAATTGATAACATTTTCCATCCATGAACTAAAGATTCTGTCCATGGAGAGTCCTGTATGTAACAAGATTACAATTATTGTCAAAAGTATGCTTTGTTTTGCTCTGTCTCAGTTCATGAGCATTTATTACCGTGGAGATGTATACAGCAATTGTTATCATGCACTTTGATATTGTACCATGTACATAACTATATATGTATGTACTCCTCACAATAACTACACAGTCACTATGTTTGCAATATTTACGCATTTCTGTGTTTGTTTTATGTTTATGACATGTTAACTTTTGTGGTTTCTGTAAATGTCAAACTATTCTAACTCTTTTTTTTGTGTTGGAAACTGGAATATTTCTGTCTAGGTATAATTTCAAACAGTAAAAGAACTGCTTTTTATTTTATTCTCTTGTCCATAATTTATAAAGGAAAGCAATTTCTTGTTTGTAGTTTTTAGTTATAGACAGTATTTATTGTATAATTTGCATTTTAGGGCGTTCTTTAATACTTGTGTCTGTAGTTTTGTTACAGTTAATGCCATATTTTAAAATTGCATGCGTAGACATTGTTCTATTTTATTTTAACAAAATCTTTCCAATGTAAAAACCGATACAGTTTCTGAAAGTTTAAATTTTAATGATACAATAAAATAATACTCATTGTACTTATGTCATTAACAAAGTCTTTTCTCTCTTGTTACCTTTTTCTCACATTGCCAACAAATTTAAACAGCAATTATCATTGTTGTTCATTTATTTATCAATTAATTGCTACTGTATTTTGTAAATACAATTTGTAAATATTTGTGTATACATTGTACATACTAACAGCAATTCTAGTTCAAGTCTGGTTATTTGCCATTGTATAATAGACATCAGGGATGTGATGTGCTAAAACTGAAAGAGTAATGTCTCTTCATGAAGAGTTGTCTCTCTTGAAAATGTGCCAAAGATATTGCTACACACAAGTTGTTGAAGATTTTTTTTATTTGATGTTCCTTTAAGGTTACACCTTGTAATGCTTTGCCAGTTCAATTATGTATGCCTTATGCTTAGTTTACTAGAAAGTTAATAATTATGAAAGTTGTATTGTTCTCCACTAGCCATATGGCTACATGTATACTTAATGCTATATATCGCTATGAAATGCTCTCTAGCAAAACCAGGCTGAATACATGTGGGTAAACTATTTTCTAAGATTAGCCTGTGCAGTCCTCACACGCAAATCAGGGATGAAACTTTCGTCCTCACACGCAAATCAGGGATGAAACTTTCGTCCTCACACGCAAATCAGGGATGAAACTTTTGTCCTCACACGCAAATCAGGGATGAAACTTTCTACTTTCATGGATTTTGTGTATTAAAAGAAGTATCTTTTAACTCTTTACCACTTATATACATATTTTGACAGCCTGTGAGTTTCTTGCAGGCTGTTCTGGTTTTATGCTGGTTGCACAAGCTATATTTACTTTGCTTCTGAGTAGGAAAGGGTTTAACAAAATCTTGTGTTGTCCGTGATTGAACTGTACGGACTACACAGGCTAATCTTGGAGAACACTTTATGCACATGCATTAACCCTTTGCATGCTGGGAAATTTGTCGTCTGCTAAAATGTCGTCTGCTGAATTTCTAAAATTAGCGTTTTCTTCGATTTTTTTTCAAAAAATACTACCAGAATAGCAAACAGTTTGGATCCTGATGAGACGCCACGTTCTGTGGCGTCTCATCTGGATCCAAATTGTTTGCAAAGGCCTTTAAAATTCGATTCCCGCACTGAAAGGGTTAAGCCGGTTTCCCAGAGACTGACTCATGTCATATGTAATTATAGCGATTGTTTTGTATCAAAACATGTTTATTAACCAATGCAATAGTTGCATATGACGGCTTATGAAAATAAGTTTATCTAGATTGTTTACAGGAGATTACATACCATGTATATGTAATGATACTAGATTCTAATCTGCAACTACAGTGCTAAATGTTTATATGGGGTGCGATCTGTGAAAAGGGGTTATAATGCATGTGCATAAAGTGTTTTCTCAGATTAGCCTGTGCAGCCTGAATTTTATGTTCAAAGGAAGACAGTTCTTGATGAAAATTCAGTTAAGCCAAAAAGTGTTGTCCCTGATTAGCCTGTGCAGACTGCATTTTATGTTCAAAGGAAGACTGTTCTTGATGAAAATTCAGTGTAGCCAAAAAGTGTCATCCCTGATTACACTACAATCTGGGACGACACTTTATGCGCATGCATTAAACCCCTTTTTTACAGAGCAAAGCTCATATAAGTAAATTTGAGACAAGATTGGACTATTTAATATGCTATGTATTTCTATGTATGAATGGGAGCTTAACAAAAAGTACTCATACACAAGTGTTTGCTTGATTTTATTGAATGATTAATGTTACATGTATACCCAGTTTTGAAATATTTTCATTTTTATGCCCCCCTTCGAAAAAGAGGGGGTATATTGTTTTGCTCATGTCGGTCCGTATGTCCATATGTCTGTCCACCAGATGGTTTCCGGATGATAACTCAAGAATGCTTATGCCTAGGATCATGAATCTTCATAGGTACATTGATCATGTCTGGCAGATGACCCCTATTGATTTTCAGGTCACTAGGTCAAAGGTCAAGGTCATGGTGACCCGAAATAGTAAAATGGTTTCCGGATGATAACTCAAGAACGCTTACCTGTATGCACAGGATCATGAAACTTCATAGGTACATTGATCTTGACTCGCAGATGACCCCTATTGATTTTCAGGTCACTAGGTCAAAGGTCAAGGTCACGGTGAACCGAAATAGCAAAATGGTTTCCGGATGATAACTCAAGAACCCTTAAGCTTAGGATCCTGAAACTTCATAGGTACATTGATCATGACTCGCAGAAGACCCCTATTGACTTTCAGGTCACTAGGTCAAAGGTCACGGTGACTTGACACATTAAAATGGTTTCCGGATGATAACACAAGAAAGCTTACGCCTAGGATCATGAAACTTCATAGGTACATTGATCATGACTCGCAGTTGACCCTTATTGATTTTCAGCTCACTAGGTCAAAGTTCAAGTTCACAGTGCCAAAAAACGTATCCACAGAATGGCTGCCATTACAACTGACAGCCCATATGGGGGGGGGGCATGCATGTTTTACAAACAGCCTTTTTTTAATCATTGAGTACAAAAGTATTATGAGGTATCATTTTTCAACATCGTGCTTTTTAACTGTTCAGCAACTTAAAACATCATCACAAACATGAGTATGTAATTGCAACTATATATATGGGCCAGTATCATTTTCATTGATATCAATAATTAGCAGATTGTAATTCCGTCCTGGATATTTTAATTCAATAATTACACATTTTTGGAGTATAAGTATAGGGCATTTGTAAATACTTCTCTTGTGTAAGAATTCATTGACTCTGTCCTTTCATATGAAGCTTCTTGTAGCTCTACGCATAGACTGAATGTTTAACCATGTTATCATATTATACCTCAATTTTAGATTTATCCTATAAAATTGCATATAAACTTTATCAGGGAACATTTTTTATCCAATTATGAGATGTGCACTGTCAAAATAAACCCTGAGATAAGTAAAATTAACTTTGCTTTATTTCAAAATTGCGAGGATAACGTTTTCATGCGTGAAATATTGACGTCATTTTTGGTATTTACAATGTACATGACGTCCTTTGATGTTTAACTTGTTTTTCTGGCAACTTCAGTCATTTCTTTTGTTTGTTCACCTGAAAATTACCAAGTTTTATTTAGAATTTTGTGGAGAAAATGATATGATCAAAATATTACAAGGTTAGTGGGATTCAATAACTCCAACTTACAAAAGGATTAGGTCTTTTTAGAAAGCTTTTATCTCGGTTTAATACATCGAATATTATATTTGTAGCCCTAGGCAACTGTATTTCCTTGTTTCATTGACAAACATATAAGGATACGTCTATAAAACAGGATTCATATTTAATAAGTGCCTTTTAAATAACTTCCATTATGTAAAATGTAACTTGAATAATTTTGTTAAGATGTTAAATAGTTTATTTCCTGATATTGACATGCTGTGCCTGTGTTCTGTCCGTCTTATTTTTTAAAGTGAACAAATCGTATTGCACATATATTTACATGAATTAGGTTGGCCACAAATTTGTTAAATGCTAAAGGACTGACAGGACTGCTTTTAACCCTTTGCATGCTGGGAAATTTGTCGTCTGCTAAAATGTTGTCTGCTGAATTTCTAAAATTAGCATTTTCTTCGATTTTTTTCAAAGAATATTATCAGAATAGCAAACAGTTTGGATCCTGATGAGACGCCACGTTCTGTGGCGTCTCATCTGGATCCAAACTGTTTGTAAAGGCCTTCAAAATTCGGTTCCCGCACTGAAAGGGTTAAAAAGACCTGGATAGTCCTTATTTTATCTATTGAAAGACTTACGTCAGTGTTTAGACCTCCACTGTTGTAAAAGTCTTTATAAAACAGAATTCAGTTCCATCAGATTGATAAAAAAAAGTATTTCAGTGTAATTCATCAAATGTGAAATGTCCGTTATGTTTATATTCTTTTTTTGTTTCATATACCAATATCTACCGGTATTTCAGTTGTATCTCTACAATATGCTGTTTGGGAAGATGTGTCTGTGTTTTTAGTAAATGCTTTAAAATGGAATTGCATTCCTAAGTAAGGTATACATGCAAGACTATTATTTCATGCTTCATGTATTTTATTCGATAATGTATGTTGTTATTTATATTGTCACTATGAATGTGATAGATACAGTGGAAACCCTCTAAACTGGATCCTCTGTAAACTGGAATTTTTGCAGGGTCCAGTTGGCCTCCATTTTAGAGTGGTTCCACTATTCATAATACAAATCTATACCATTTCATTACACTACATGTACATTTAAATCTTGTTTATTCAATGGGTGCTATATTAATGTACATGTGTGTAATTTATATATACATTTCATTTTTTGTTTGTATATTTTTATGTAGTTCTGTTGTCTATACATACAGAAAATTTTATTTTGTATATTAAAGGCCAGACTTAATTCAGTTATAAAGTTTAAACATTGGTATTAAACTTCAATTCAGTGTGGTTTGGCCACACAAATTATATAATTATAATATGTCAAGTCATATAATGGCATTATATAATTATTATATGAGTCTAGGTTACTATGATATTGTATTGCCATTGTTTTGAAAACTGTATTTTGTACTGTTATTATAATGTTTTACAAAAAATAACCAAATATAAGTTAAAGTTATAAAGTTTATGTTATTTGTATAATGTGTCACAATATCTAGTTAGCTGTAACTCAAACAGAATGTATTCAATTTTTTTGTTTAAGGACATAGTATTTTTTAGCCAAACTAATTACTTTTCTGACACCATTTTTTCAACAATTTTTCCAACAGTTACATTTTATCAGAACTTAAACTATTTGCTTTAATCCAGTGACATATCATACATGTGTTTCATAACTGATGACGGTCATTAGACCTGTCAGCTAAATGCTGAGTCACTTGACCATTACAATTGCCTTTTAGGGATAAACCAGCATGTAAAGCATTATGAGACAATTACTTTACCCGATAATTAATGAAGTGATCATAGTTATGAATCAATGAGTTCTGCTTAATGAAGTGATCATAGATAGGAAAACAATCAGTTCTGCTCAATAATGTGGTCATAGTAAGGAAACAATAAGTTCTACTTAATGAAGTGATCATTGTAAGGAAACAATAAGTTCTCCTTAATGAAATGATCATAGTTAGGAAACAATTAGTTCCGCTTAATGAAGTGATTATAGTTGGGAAACAATTAGTTCCGCTTAATGAAGTGATCATAGTTAGGAAACGTTTAGTTCCGTTTAATGAAGTGATCATAGTTAGGAAACAATGAGTTTTGCTTAATGAAGTGATCATAGTTAGGAAACAATAAGTTCTGCTTAATGAAGTGATCATAGTTAGGGAACAATAAGTTCTGCTAAATGAAGTGATTATAGTTAGAAAACAACAAGTTCTGCTAATGAAGTGATCTTAGGTAGGAAACAATGAGTTCTGCTTAATGAAGTGATATAGTTAGGAAACAATGAGTTCTGCTCAATGAAGTGATCATAGGTAGGAAACAATGAGTTCTGCTCAATGAAGTGATCATAGGTAGGAAACAATGAGTTCTGCTTAATGAAGTGATTATAGTTAGGAAACAATAAGTTCTGCTCAATGAAGTGATTATAGTAAGGAAACAATGAGTTTGGCTTAATTAAGTGATTATAGTAAGGAAACAATAGTACTGCTTAATACATACAATGGTTTTGGTTTATATCACTTCAGGAACAAGTGTGTGATTCCAATTATTTTTGAACTTGTTTATGTTATTACCGGTATGCATATGAAAATTAGTTTTTTGTTCATGAGAGTCAATTTACAATTAAATTTTCTACAGAATTACTTCTTTGGTAAATCAGTTATAAAAGACCCAGATTTATCAAAGATATTACATTTTCTTATTTCATATTGTAAAATGTATGCCCCCACTTTGTTAAATTAAGGCAATCTAGAGAAACATAAGAATAAAAACACACACACAAATACAAATACAACAACAGCTGTATGAGAAAGAGTTATGGTTCACTGCACTGTACTTTCCCAATACAAGTACAAGTTTAACATGTAGAGACATAGGTTATTTATTGGATGTAAATCATTGGGTCAGCGGTCAAGGAAATTTACTTGAAACAATTAGCACTGGAAAACTATTTCGAAACAACACATTGCAATGTTCCTCAGAAGCATAATTGAACAAACAATACCTGTTTTACCGATATGAATCTTCAATAGGTAACTGGATTGTCTCCTACACAAAATTCGTATTGTGTTATGGTAATTTATTCCAAGGTGAAGGTAAAGTGTATAAATGAGATTAACTATCTTATTTATTTTAACTCTTCGAAAACAATTGTATAGAGAATAATTTTGGCGTTAAGGGTCTTCCGAAATATGATTTTTCTTCAAGTGTTTGTTAAAACTATACTTAACCCTTCCAGTGCTGGAACCGAATTTTGAAGGCCTTTGCAAACAGTTTAGATCCAGATGAGACGCCACAGAACGTGGCGTCTCATCTGGATCCAAACTGTTTGCTATTCTGATAGTATTCTTTGAAAAAAATTGAAGAAATTGCTAATTTTAGAAATTCAGCAGACGACATTTTAGCAGATGACAAATTACCCAGCATGCAAAGGGTTAATATAAAATCAGTTAAAACCCTGAATGCTCTTTATTGTAGTTTAATGAGATGACGATATTTAAAAAAAATGAATGTGTGATATGTGCTGGGCAATTGGTTCTAAATACACGATCTAAATTAATGTACTGCAATCGTATTAATGTTGACAATGTGCGTTATAAAAAACATTTATATTTTCAGGAATTTTCAAGAATGCAAAGAGTTTTAAGCTTTTGCAACGAAATTCAACGTGACTTCCGTTATTATGGGTATGAACGTTGTACATAATAATTTGACAAAATTTGGCTATTGTTTTTTAAAAAAAAGACAAAGAAGAAAAACGCGAAGAGAAAAAATGCATCGATCATACTAATCAGCTGAATTTAGTATAACTACTTAACTCAACATCTACTTATTATTCGTTTTCAGTGCATTTTACAATAGCCTATGGAATAACGAACAAAGACTGAAAGAATAGTGTAAACATGTCGAGTCGTTGTTTCAATGCGTCTTGTCGGACGTATTGTGAACGGTTATACACATTAATTTAAATGACTTGAGGTTTTAATCAAACTATTCAGACAATTTATATAAATGCGGATATGAACATATATACAGTAACCGTGACTCGGATACGATCTAGATCGGATGATTTGACGCAATAAATGTCTAACTTTTATGAACAAAAATGTATTTTTACAACCAAAAAACACCCTTATGTAATATAATGCAATTCGTACTTTGTGACTTATTCAGCAAAATAGTATATCATTTTACCAACAACGAGTACGTGCAAAGGCTGAGTTATGTTGACAACCAAAAAAATGAATACAGACTTATAGCTGGTTGTTGGATATCTGTCAATATATAATATTAAATGATTGGTTAGAAAGAACATTCTGCGGCTAGGTACAAATGGACACTTTACATTGGTAGCTTTTATTCTGTATTGTACTTTACTTTAGAAGAAAAACAAACGAAAACTTTTATCTTGAAAGAAATGACAAGACAAAATAACCGATTTGGCACTAAGTCGGGTAAACCTCTACTTGTTGTTGGTGTTGTAACTTATGATTCCAATCTAAAAAAAAACACATTGTCTCTAGAAATTTCCGGTTCCAATGTGTATACAATATTGCACAACCTTATTATTGTCCACACGCATGGGGTCTCTTGGAAACAATGTGAAAAAATCATGCAAATATCTAAAGACACTGAATTATCAATACCTGGTTGTTTACTGAGACTTATCATTCAATATAAACTAAATTTTAAACCTTGCACGTTATAGACTTCCCGGAATCGAAGTCATGTATGTTTGAGATAAAACATGTTTATGTGAGGGCACTTATATGGTTATGAAACATTAAACTTTAAAATAGACCATTCGTTTTGATATGTGTGTTGCTGGGGTAAATATTATCCTTAATGCATTTGATTTTGAGCCAACATACAAGTTAAACAAACAGAGCATGTTGACACTTTTTTCACATCAATGAGATACTCAATTTATGCAACAGAAATACCTGCAAGAAAACACATTTCACACATTACATAAGTGGATCGAAATATAGATTGCTCAAAAGTTGTCCCCTATATCTCCTAATTATCGTACAGACTTATCCCCTCACCAAACAAAAAAATACGAAACGACTTAGATAAGACGAAAGTTTAAAAAAGGTATTAAATGCTCTTCATGAGTGACTCTGACACTCAACAAACATGTATAATGTGTATCCGACATGACATTCCGATTGATAATATTAGACATATTTAAGAATTTAATGAATGTTTTGATCTTGCAAAGGAGGGAGTCGTATGTTATCACCTTTGAAAATGTTCAAAAAGAAACATTATTGAAAACCCTTTTTAAGCTTTTATTTCTTGGATTGAAAAAAATGCTTTATCATTTTTCTTTTTTTTTCTAATGTATAAATGTCCAAGGATCTGAATTATGTGAACTCATTTGTTAGGCGGTCTCATACCAACACACAAGATGTTTTATTTTGCCTTTGTATGGATGGCGAACAATCTCACAGAAAAATTATTTGGATATGTATCTTTGGCAGGTTAGAAACTTTACTGCAAAAACTATAATAAAATAATTATTGTTGTTTTATGATACATATGTAACATGGTTTCAATAAATGTTGTAATAAATGAAACATTTATAAACATTTGTTGAAATGTGACATAAACGAAAATTATACCAAAAATTAAAGTTACCCAGATTATTCTAAAACACATAACGAAAGGTATATTGCCATTGAATAATGAGAACAACCAAATGGTTTCCAAATCCACATGAAACAATAAATCAAACATCTTTTCACATAATCCTTACTTAAAATGCCAATTAAATTTGTTGCAAGTATGCCTAACTTAAATAAGCTTGACGCAATGAAAAGTGTCATACTTGTCTTTGAAAGAGGAGACTTGTTCTAAAAGGATTACTTTAAATGCTTGAAAATACATCCAAACTTTTCAAGATATTCATGGACATGAAACCAGTTACCATTTTCATTACCACAGTTTTCAAGAACAAACAATGGTTGATGATTTGTTTCCTGACTGGGCAAAGATAACTGAAAACTTATTAGAATAAAAAGATATAGCGTCAACAAATTGATATCAAGACATTAATTCTGGCTGGAATACGAGATTTAACAACTATTTAAAGTGACGTTAAGTCGTAAACATCATACATTAAAGAAAACCTCTATATTTGTTATTTATATGATATTAAATATCACTTAATAGTTAATACTAATGCACTCTGTCTGTGTTTGTATCCTGTGATTTCTTTATATTGTATACTGTAAACTATAATTATGAGATAACTTTATTTCTATACACTGTATTCATTTGACAACATTATTGGTTGACAGCATGTTGATGGATTATTAAACATAAATGTTTTAACAAAACTCGATGGAGACACAGCATATCTGATGCAAAAATTAATGATTTATGATTAAAGTTATTCTTTACTTCACTCCTAGCTGGCTGACAATATATATATCCAGGTCGTCTCATCACTAACACATTACAGCTATTAACTATTTAAAGAATTAAAAATAAGTGCATTATCAACATGTGTGCATATAAGACATTAATCATCTACCACTATGTTTGAGGAAATGATCTTGGAACCTTATCTGCTAGGAAAGTGTTGCCTAGCAATGCATAAAAGGGAGTGTCATGCATTGTTTACACATCTGAAGAACATAGCTGGATGGAGGACATTGTAAGCTAGATATTTTGGGTCAGGAAAACATCATAACTTACGTAATAGATTGTAACAAAATACTTATTTAATGCCTTTTAATGCAACATGGATATGCAAGTTGATCCGTTCAAAGCATATCGATGCATAATGGTCATCGTCCAACGTCAGAGTATGAGTTTAGACAGCGTGTTCGGATTGAGAGACTATGCGCCCATAACATGATTTGATCTTACATATAAAACGGGACTTACTGAGTTTCATTTTATAATACTAACCAAGTATCCGGATATCTGAGTAATCGACAGACATTCCTGTTTTTATTAAATGGAAGTGGCCCGCCTGTTAAGACAGGCCCATGACACAGCTTTTAAGGTTAAGAATATCGTTTGCAGATTTCGAAAATGCGGCGCCAACCATGTCGACCGAAATGGCCACCGAGGATTATGCTTGAACAGTTTGCTTCATTGTTTACATTGGAGTAATTGCATTTGAAGAACTATAATCGACTTCTTAGACCGTCACTATTATGAAAGAATATTTCATACAAATGATTCAGTCAGGGCAATAACTTTACGTTTTATCGTGTTTTAATGAGTAATTAAGACGTATGACTGAGAGCATGAAATAATCATGAGGTCCCATGAGCCAGTCAACTTAAGCCAACAAACCCGCGCTGCATAGTGAGTCAAACATGTCTCTAATACCATACGTGCATGTCTGGTCAGTTGAAACTGACCATGAGTTTGATATGCCGAATAAGAAAAGAAAGGTTAGGCAAGTAGCACCCGAAGAAAGAAACTTCTCACAGAATTCTCGCTGCTAATAAAATTGATCCAAGGAATGAAAAGAAAACCCGAATTGTGCAAGCAAACAGCCATTGGACAATTGCTAGGTCATTGAAAAAAATGTGGAAGGTCGAAACGACAAAAATCGTCCTGTTGAACGAATCATACTAGTATTCCATCATTATGCTGTACAATTATTGACCATTGTTTCGTCTTTCCTTAGTTTAAAATACAGTTGTGATATGAGCAATATAATTATTGATAATCTGGTCATTAAACAAATATTGTAGCATGCCTTATTCAAGTGAATAAAAGGTAAATTAACTCAAAAAGTTTTTTTCAAATGATTTGTTTTGCCAGACAAGAACTCTCTTTACAATTTCACGTGATCAGAGTGTCTTATCTGACATTATCTTGTAAAACAAAACAAAAACACAAATACATTTTACAAATTTGTCAGACGCTTTTATTGTTTTATGCTTAACAATTATGACAAATATTAGGAAGATAGTAAACCCGCACTGCGGGGTTTTACCCAAGCTTAAGGAAGTACAGGTACGACATAAAACATGAATAGATAGATTTTAATATTAAAATTAAATATTCTGGAGGATATGTTTAATAAAATGTAATTGCGTGTATAAACTGACTGATATGAAACGAATAAATACTATCTTAAAGTCCCCGTTCGCGGAGATATATATGGTCAAAATCGTAAGAAAACGTGTTTTTATTGAGGATATCAATGAAAATCAGGTTTAAATCGGTTGAAAACAAAAAAATATTGCGAGTTTTATTTTGGGTCGAGTACGGTAAAGTACGAAAACGACATAATTAATATTAATGATTTGACAGGTTAATTCAAACCTAAACAAACAAAATTGCGGATACGGGCGAATTTAGCGGAGAGAAGGTAAGAACAAATGCAAATACATCTGTTACAGACGGATATTTAGTTGCAACGCTACGTTTTTGCTAAATCTAAGTATTTATCTTCCATATGCTTATTATGTAACTATTGTTCAGGGAAAGCTAAATCTAGCTATAATTTGCATACCTTGTGACGCTGCGATGATTTTCGCCTATTTATGATTATTTATATATTATTTAATCCATTCAAAACAGATTTTGACCAGGTTTATGATGTCAACCTGGATAAAGAATATATTTGAATGAATTTATGTAAAGTTAATTTCTCGCTATACGATTTATATGCAAAACAACGATCTATTCCGCGAACGGGAACTTTAAGAAATACACATAGTTATTTTACAACGATTAAACATAGACCCCAAAATAAATCATAATACAGTTTTACACAATACACACTATATTATCCTATTGTTGTGTGCGTTTGTATTATCATTTCATGAGTGCCACAAACAATTTATTTTAACGAGTGGCTCAGATTTTGAATCAAGATATATTGAGTCAATGCAACGGCGATATTTCAGATACAAACATTTATCAAGGCCATACGTGCATGGGAATTGTCATTCAACCAAAGTCATTCTACTACAGCATTAATGGTCATAGACAGGCAGTTTCTTTCCGACTTCCATTGTGGTTCTTCTTTCCACTCAAAAAACAAATAGCATCCGAACAACTTGATAGTAGAGTTTAGCAACCCCACGCCTATATTCTACGTAGTTGTTCCGTGCGGAAGCGATGGTTGAAGTAAGCTTCTTGCTGGTCGTTACGTGTTGTTCTTGGTAGATAACCCTTTGAGTGCTGGATCCGAATTTTGAAGGCCTTTGCAAACAGTTTGGATCCAGATGAGACGCCACAGAACGTGGCGTCTCATCAGGATCCAAACTGTTTGCTATTCTGATAGTATTCTTTGGGAAAAAAATCGAAGAAAATGCTAATTTTAGAAATTCAGCAGAAGACATTTTAGCAGACGACAAATTTCCCAGCATGCAAAGGGTTAAGTATATTTCTACTTATGTCATTCCGGTAAGGACCCTTACCCTTCTTTCTGGTGTAACTATATTATTATGCGTGCTGAAAACTTGTTGGTATCTATTGCCATCAGCTCTACACTCATTGAACGAACGAAAATGAATCAATTGTATGCATTTTGTGGTGATAAATATGTGTTTTGTTAGTCTTTAGTGTCGTTAACGATCATATCAGGTTGTCATAACAAAAAGCCTGAAAATCACTATATAAATGGGAATGTGATGCAATTGCTAACAGCCGCGCTTCTATTAGTGGCTTTATATTTTACTTATACGATTTATGAAAACATATACAAGTATCGCTCAAATTACGGTGCGGTCTATATAAATAATTAAATGTCTAAAACTGTATTCTGTTTTGAATTTTATATAAAACAAACTGGCGAATCAAGTTCAACCCATGAATCATCGACATTAATAATTGTTCTTTACTATTTGTCTTATTCTTGATATGGAGAATACATTTAATCTAATGCATACAGATAAATTGGCCAGCACAGAGAACTTTATTTCCATAATATGTGTATATGATTAACGGATGTAATATACCTTGTACCCGATTCACAAATAACCCGAAAAAACGTTTTGAACATATTTTGGAGGATGTTTGTAAATGCATTCTTGTTGCATTATATATGAGTCTATTTATCACCTTCATAGGGTGCTATACGGTATGGAAAGCCAAAGGGGACCCCCGCTAAAATACATATTATTATATAGTAACTATCGGGATTTTCATTTCTCGCGGAACTTTCACTCTCACCAAAAACCAATGTCAACATGGCCAAAAAAAATACATAAAAATCGAAATCTAAAAAGCGCGGAACTTTCATATATTTCCGTCGGAACAACTATCTTTTAGTATAGAAAAAGCGGGCTCAATTTATCGCGCTGAACCTACTCTGTACAAAAAGTAGTGTATGAAATCGCGCGAGGATTGTAGAACGCTATTTTAAGAAGTCTATATCGTCCGCGAAAATTGTGCATTGAATTACTGTACAAATCTCGGGTTGCTATGTAAATTGCGGGTTGCTAATGAAAAATCGCGCGGAAGATTCATTACTCCGCGCGATTTTTCAATAGGGTATGTAAGTCTCGTTTACTTTCAATTTCGCTTTTGAACTTCCGGGTACGTCAGCTATAGCATTGAAATGGTGTATTGCTTTGCCATTCATTGTGTGCACAGGACTGGGGGCAATGGAACATGTAGTCTGTTCAGGTTCCCCATAAACCCAAAGGAGAAGAAGAAATGGGTTGATAGATGCAGGTATAGTGATTTTGTTTGCACAATCACAAACCAGTTTGTTTACCCTTGACGAGTGTGAACGCTTTCGGATATGATACGTTTCGGATTGTTTACGCCAACTTTTTTGTTTACATACATTAAACATTTATATTTGTAGAGTAAGTATCAAGTTTGAAGCATATGTTTTGAATCATAGACGGTTAAGTTTATTTAGTTAATTGATTGGTATAACATGTATCCATTAACAAGAAAACACATTTTATGACATTATAATTTGTTTAAAGATTATATCAAATGGAATGTTGCAGATATTATTTACACCAATATCATACGTAATGAAAACGATATTAATTATTTCCAGACGAGCGGACAGAGCTGTCAACGGGAATGACCGGATATGCAGTTGTCATTTTGTAGATGGCAAGAAAGAAAATGGCCCAACCATTTTTGAATACCAGAAGAAAGATCTACATTTCCAAGAAATGAACACACCTAAAAGGTAAATTACTAAAATTATATACGGAACAAAATATTGTTAAAGTACTAAAATTATATACGGAACAAAATATTGTTCAAGTTAACTTTCTGTTTTTATTATGTCCCCCACCACTATAGTTGGGGACTTATTGCTTTTGCCCTGTCTGTTGGTTGGTTGGTTGGTCTGTTGGTTGGTTTGCGCCAACTTTATCATTTTGCAATAACTTTTGCTATATTGAAGATAGCAACTTGATATTTGGCATGCATGTATATCTCATGGAGTTGCACATTTTGAATGGTGAAAGGTCAAGGTCATCCTTCAAGGTCAAAGATATAGCTTCAAAGCGGCGCAAAAGGGGACATAGTGTTTCCGACAAACACATATCTTGTTTTAAATATCATAGTAAAAAGTGTAGAATATTTATAATAACATGTTATATTTTTGTTGTTGTTTTTTAACATAAGCAATTAATTTTTTATTTAACAGTTTAAATTTGAGTAAAGAATTTGTAGTAGAATGTACTAAGTATATGTTCATAAAAAACAGTATTAAATCATGGTTCACATTGACCATTCAATGGTGCTGATCCCAGATGTCCTTATTTTATGTTTATAGTTGGTATTCTGTTATAAAAGAAGTGGATAATAACAATAATTTCTCTTCTGATAAGGTTTCTTCAGTTTCAGTTTTTGCTATATTAATTATTTTCTTACAACAGATGCAAAAGGCCGAAGTTGAAGGAAAGGGAAGATGTGAAAGAAAGCATACCAGTAGATGTTACTACAATTTCCGAGGACCATAATTATTACACGCATGACTACAGGGCTTATGATGACATTGATGCTGAACTACCAACAAAATCTAGTATGCTACAGAATTTTTTCAATTATGCTTACTTTAATACTCACACGAACACTCTATTATGTGAAGTTGGAATAAGACATCAACTTGGGAATAAATTGTGTTTTTTCAACTGTGCATAATATACAGTTTTACATGTTGTATTTATTTAGTTTGACAAATTATGATTAAAATAGATACTTGCATATATAATAGCTTCATTTAAATTGATTTTACTACAAAACTGGATTTTTTATGAATTTTTATTATAATCCTCATAAAATAAGACTGTGTCCATGCCGCGCATGAACACAGTTTTAAAATACAGTGAAAATGATCAAAATGCAATCACTGTTAATGAAAAAGTCATGGAAAATTGCTTTTTAAGCTTGAAGTATTGATAAAATAAATTCAGATCTTAAATGATTAGTTTTGTTTGAGAAAATCACTAAAAGGATATCCATTCTCAGTTTGATGTCTTAATCCAAATTCACATAATACAGTGTTCGTGACAAGTGATTTTTTTTTTACAAATTTTCTAATCTGAGTCCTGGGACTCAATAACTGGCAAATCTATGAGCCCCAGAAATGAAAGAATGAGTCCAATGATTAAACGATATTATTTTTTTAGAAATTTCAATGCATTTTTTGGACCCACATAATTCGAAACTTTGCATCTCTAGAGGTTTTTGTGATTACAGGATGCAGGACTTGGGTGTAAAAATCACTGATTTACATTCAATATACAGCAACATCTTAATAATAAAAGTTTTCATTAATTTTTTATTTGCAGTTCAAGAGTTAGAAAGGGAGATAGCCCGTCTAGAGGGTGAACTTGGCCGCATGAAATTGCGCCCATCCAAAATGTCGGTTCAGGACATTATTGGTGACAATGATAAGGTATTTGTTTGTATATTTGTAAAATGTACTCAATGAAAAAATACATAACAACATATATCATTCATTCATTCTGGATATAATACAAGTTTCTTTTTTTGTAATTGTTGTTCCATTTGCAATTCGGTACAATCCATCATTTCGATACTGTGCACAAGTATATGAATGACTTATTATGCCCCCAGTAGGGTGGCATATAGCAGTTGAACTGTCCGTCAGTCAGTATGTCAGTCTGTCCGACCTTCCGAAGAAAAAAACTTAAACGTTGCCCATAACTTTTGCAATATTGAAGATAGCAACTTTATATTTGGCATGCATGTGTATCTTATGAAGCTGCACATTTTGAGTGGTGGAAGTTCAAGGTCAAGGTCATCCTTCATGGTCAAAGGTAAAAAATAAATAAAATATTTCAAAGCGGCACAGTAGGGGGCATTGTGTTTCTGATGAACACATCTCTTGTATACTTATAAGTGTATACATATAAGCTAATTGCTTTTCTTTTTAAGTTGGAACATATAGAATAATTATATCACTGAATCCGAATGATTTTTTGTTACACAAAATATGGAATAAAGTCAGTGGAGTACAAATGTAATGTTTTTTGTATTAAAAAGCTTTATTTGTATATCATATCTAATCCTTTTTATTTCCTACCACAGTTAAAACATTGCTCACTCACAACTCAATATGTTCATGTCACACTGTTTTATTTCAGATGCTGCTATACACATCTTTTCCTGTGGATGTCTTCCAAGTCCTGGTGGGTGTTCTGAAGAGGTTAGCTCCTTTCAACTACTATGCTGGCTGGACTGTTACCTGCTTCAGCCTAGAGGATCAACTATTAATCACCCTTATGAAATTACGTCTGAATTGTAAGGACTTAGATTTGGCAGTTAGATTTGATACAAGCAGAGGAACTGTTTCGAACATTATAAATACATATATTTCTGTGCTTCATGAAATATTGTTTGAAGGAATTTTACTTAAAGTAGGAATTCCAAGCCAACTCAAATGCAAGGGATCCATGCCGAAGTCATTTGAAGACTTTAGTTCTGCAAGAATTGCAATGGATGCTACAGAAATTGTGCAGGATGTTCCTTGTAACATGAACCATCAAACACTTTCTTATAGTAATTATAAAAGTAGACATACTGTAAAAGCTGTTACATGTGTTGCTCCAAATGGTGCATTAGTTTTTTGTTCAGATCTTTATCCAGGCTCTACATCAGATGCAGCTATTGTTGATCACTCGAAAATATTAGAGCAACTTAAACCAGGTCACTTGATTTTGGCTGATAAGGGCTTCAATATTTTTGATAAACTTCCTGCTGGAGTTTCTTTAAACATTCCTCCTTTTCTTTCTAGTAAAGGTCATTTCACAAAAGAGGAAGCTTTACTTTGCTTCAAAATTGGAAGGAGCCGAATTCATGTAGAAAGGGCAAACGAAAGGATAAAAAATTATGATATTTTAGATCATATTCCTGCACAATACAGACATTTATCGACAAAAATTTTTCAATTGTGTTGTTGTCTTGTCAATCTTCAGGCTCCTCTTTTAAAGGAAATAGCAGATAAATATGAAATTGATTCAAACTAGAGCTTTTACACAGTAAAATTGACCCAATGACCGAGTTTTTGACCCGGCACGGCCCATGTTCGAACTTGACATACACATCATCTAGAAAAAAATTCTGACCAAGTATGGTGAAGATCGGATGAAAACTACTTGAATAAGAGAGCGGACATCATGCTGAATGTTAAATAACGCACAAAGTGACCCTATGACCTAGTTTTTGGCTCAGCATGGCCCATATTCAAACTTTGCGGCGAGATCATAAAACTTCTGACCAAGTTTGGTAAAGATATTGGATGAAAACTACTTGAATAAGAGAGCAGACAACATGCTGAATGTTTAAAACGCACTAAATGGCCCAATGACCTAGTTTTTGATCCGGCATAACCCATATTCAAACTTGATCTAGACATCATCTAGATACAACTTCTGACCAAGTTTGGTGAAGATCGGATGAAAACTACTTGAATTACTTTGTGTACCTGAAAAATTCCTTCAAACAATATTTCGTGTAAATGATGCTGTATTCCTAAATCTTTTTGTAAAAAGAATGGATTTAGTTGTGACTTGTATGTACCATAAAGAGTTGATCCTCTTTGCTGAGGCAAGTTTCAGTCTAGCTAGCATAGTAGTTGAAAGGAGCAAACCTCTTCAAACACTCTGAAGACAGTGTGGATGAATGGTTATTACATTTCAGTTGGCAATTTGTATTTCTAATTTTAGCATATGCTTATGCCAATTTTATATGGAATGCTTGTATGCCTGTGAATTTTTGTGTGTATTGTTTATATCACAAATCATGCACATTTGGTTGTTCTGTATTTTTATTCCATAAACATCTAACAGACAGAAAGTATGACTGGTATATTCCACCCTATCGGAGGCATAGTTTGTATTTCTAATTTTAGCATATGCTTATGCCGATTGTATATGGAATGTTTGTATTTTTATGAACTTTTGTGTGTGTTGTTTAAATAACAAATCATGCACATTTGGTTGTCGTTCTGTATTTTTATTTCATAAACATCTAACAGATGGAAAGTATGACTGGTATATTCAACCCTATCGGGTGGCATAAAACACAAAGAAACAAATAAAAACAATTACATTTTATTGATTATGGCAACTCAGTTGACCATGATAAAGCTGCTGTTGAAAAGCATGCATTACTTACGACTTGAACAAATGAAAACGAGCGATGTGTTTGTGAAACACTATGTCCCCATTTATTTGACCCTGAAGTATGACCTTGACCTTTCACCACTCAAAATGTGCAGCTCCATGAGATACACATGCATGTCAAATATGAAGTTGATATCTTCAATATTGAAAAAGTTATGGCAAATGTTAAAGTTTGCACAAACAAACCAACCAACCAACAGACAGGGCAAAAACAATATGTCCCCCAATATAGTGTTGGGGGACATAAAAACAACATTCTGCTGAAAATGTAGAATTAAAGAATATCTGTACTGTCACAAAATGGTTCAGTTATCTTTATATAAACAATATATAAATAACCAACTAATTGGTAGTACATGTATTAACATATTTCTTCAAAGGGGCCTTTTCACAGATTTTGGCACGTGTTGAAGTTTGCCATTCAATGCTTTAACATTGATAAATGTAAACTTTGGATCTAAAAAGCTCCAGTTACAAAAAGATGAATAAAAACAAAAGGTGTAGTCCTCAACTGGGATCGAACCACTGACCCCTGGAGTCCTGGAGTAATAACATCTCAGATTTAATGTAACCTTTATTCGTATAGTGATGGTAAAAAGCTCGAAAAATAAAAATCAATCATTTTTGACAGATTGACCGACCACAAATGATCCTTTGCTATTCTGATCACTTGCAAGTCTTTATTTGTCCACACAACAAGATCGCATGTATTAGTTCCCGTTATGTGTAGCTGTCCTTGAATCTGATGCCAGTAGTTGTGGGCTTGCTTGAGGGAAAGCCGTCCATCAGAAGATTGATCTGAAATGAGTATGCATCCATGTGTAAGAAGGCAATTGTAACCTAGTAGCAGGAATTTCAATTGAAGCACAATCATGCTTTTTTATGCTTTTGATTTTAAAATTGATGGTCTTTTGACTCCTGCAAATAATCTGCATAGCATCATTTTGACACAAATGTAACAAAGAAACTAACTTCAAAATATATTTCTTATCATACAATTATTGTTTGCATAGTATTTCATTTTAGTATATGCAAAACAACATTTACAGACTATATAAAAATTATTCAGGAACCGATAACTTCATTTTTTGACCCCTGATTATTTTATTTGACCCCCGAAAAAGTCAAGCATGGGGTAATTTGACTCCTGGTTTACACAAATCTATTGAAATCCCTGTAGTAGTGTTATATACATAAAGAGATTGTAAAAGCAAGACCATCTTTTACATCACACTGATTTTAATTATAGGAATGGATGTAATTGCACGCTGTATGCAAAATGGGTAATTGATGCATATTTTTTAATTGTTTATACTATAAATGCATTACAACATTGAAAATGTAGAAATAATAGTTTTACCTAGGTAGAAATCCTTGATAGATGAACACGCCTCCTGGATAGTCATGTCTCTGGCAGTGTAGGGGCACTTTACTTCTATGATGTCTGCACTACATGTTGCTTGTCCATGTTGTTGATGAACTAAACCCCTAAACACGCCTTCGACAAAACCATCTGGTGATGCACCCAAGACACCAGACTCATGCAGCCAAATTCCTGTAATAAAATGATAGAACATAAGATATGACCTTAAAAATTACTTTTATTACAAAGCATAACTGCATTAACAGCTGAATAAGCACATTATGAAATTCTATTACAACTAAAGATCAATTCAAACTTATAAAAAACACATTTTTCACTTGCCTGTCGGGCGTACAGCGACTCCTCCAACCTTACAGTATTCAGCTATGCACACCTGCTCATGTGTTACCCCCCACTGCACAGGTGCCCTTTTTTCCAGGTTATACGCGCTCAGAAGTCTTTTTTTCAAGGACACTGTCAGTCTTGAAAAACATATACAAACACTTATTTATCTTGTATGTTTATTTACATTAAACAACAGTATAAGTAACGCTCGATTGGTCATTGTCGGCTCGGGTACTACTTACATGTACCCTGGGTACTCTTAAGTATACATATATGTACCCCGGGTACGGTAAATATACTTAAAAATACCCAGGCTATTTTAGACTGTACCCGAGTTGTTTTCCTGCCCAAAATCTGATGTCGTCATAAATGCTACCGATACCGTTAAACGATATTGTTTATCTTAAACAAACTTCTCTTCAATTAACCCATTCATGTCTAGCGTCCTGAAAAGAGGACATTGCAAACAGCGTAAACCCAGATGAGACGCCGCATGATGCGGCGTCTCATCTGGGCCTACGCTGTTTGCTTAATATATAGAAATAAATATACTTAACATCCCTAATTTTGGAAATAAATTGATCCAACTTAGAAGGATGGGATAGTCCACTAGGAATAAATGGGTTTAAAAAAACACTACATCACCATGCTTTTTGAGTATGAGTTTCGATGATATATAGGCCATTTAACAGAAAATAGGCACTTATGTTAACATAATTAATTTAACAAAAATAGTCAACAACGACCGATTTAGCGTTCAAATTCCCGGGTATGTTTAAGTATATTTACTGTACCCGGGGTACATGCAAGTATACTTAAGAGTACCCGGGGTAAATGTAAGTAGTATCCGAGCCGACAATGACCAATCGAGCATAAGTAACTGCAATGCATTAAAAACATGGCATAAAAAGTAAAGCAAGTCTATTTTGTAATGTCGAGAAACATGTATCAGAAGTTCATATTGACCACTTAGTTTAAATTTATATTAACTCACATAAAATGAAGACATGTGCGTCATATATATTAAAATTATAGCAATATGTACTAGCACTTACTTTTTTTTGTCAAACGCTGACAAGATATGTCCGAAGTTAGAGGCGGTAAATCTCAACTTGCGAACAGCTGCCCATAAGGCATTTTCCCTCTGTCCAATAGTTGCTGCAGCTGTTTGGTTGACCTTTTCGTGCGACACCAGCAACTGTCGTCTCAGCCATGTGCGGGGGTCCTCAGCTCCCAGATATTCAGGATGGATCATCAAGTCATCCAGGAGAGGCACTGGTACATCCGGTGTCTGTGGCTCCTCTGCCATAATCCAATGCAGAGCTTTAAACATAAAAAAGAACAGGTCAAATATTAGCAAAAGACCATTAAAATAATGCTCATGTTTTTTTTTTAATAAACAAGACCATGTAGTATTGATAATTTTTGACATACCAAGGATTTTTTGGAATTATTATTTATAAGTCATACTATCACAACTACATAATTGCCAATGAGATAGCTTAATAAGTAATATCTCACTATTTGTACAGCATATTTTTTTTACGTGAAAATTATTGCTTAACATATACATATATATTCAAACGCTTTAAAGCACATACCTGAAATACTCATACTAACTGGAACCGCTCAACAGTAACCAAAAATGCTAACAGGAAAAAATCATGATAACAGGAACAAAACATTCTAACAGGGACCACTTATGCGAACCTGTAAAGCGACCCAACTGTCCAAGTTGTTTATAAATAAAAGTTCTGTCATCATCTGAGACAGATCTGTTTAGAGCCCTGAGTAACGAGTAAAAAAAGGTACATTGCATTAAAAAATAATTATGAAAACAATTATTCTCATGAGTTAATGAATAGATCTAGGATGGTTCGAAAAAGAATTATATACAGTACACAATTTTATTATTTCAAAATAATAGCTTTGAGATGACATTTTTTAATCATTTTAAAATTCTTTTGCTCTTTACCTGTATCCAGGCTGATTTGGTGGATACATTTCAGCCATCGTCACAGTTTTCTTGGGTGGTGCGGATTTCGGACGCTTGATCCAGGAACACTTAATGTCAGTTTTGCTCGCTCTCTTGTATCTGTATCATGAATTAATTTAATAACAACTTTTAAAAGCTTTAAAACATACAAGACATAATTAATACTTATAGTAACACATAAGCATTTGCCTCTACATTCCCTGTGAGGATATTTGTGTTTATTATGAAAAACTTACAAATGTAATTGTTAGCTGAAAAAAGTATCATGATTAGTAAACAGATAATTATTTTCTCTGAGTATATTTACAGCATGTTTAAAACATAAACAATACAAATATATGTAATTTTATGCATTACCCAAACAGTAAAGCAGCAGCCACATGATGACATTTGAATTCCCTCATTGGACACTGACACGTCGATGATTGTATCACGCCATTGTCCTCTGGTTCAAGGTGAATCTAATGAAAAACATAGAACAAAATCAGAATGAGAAAATAAATAGTGTTTAAACCATTACGAGTACGATTAGCATTTTACTTTGTCATAGTAATTCGGATGTATATAACTAACCTACTCCTATAAATATGAGGTCGATTTGCATAAGCGGGGTAGCTTACGTCTAATTATTTGGACGGTTTATGGACGTTTCGTGCCACTGCCAGTTCGTGCCACTGATATTTGTGTGGAAAAGGGGTAGACGTTTCGTCCCACTGATAATATATAGGCAGATAGGTGTGAATAATGCCATATAGGTGTGAATGATATTGGGGTGTACATTAATGTAGAAAATTCCAACAATGTTAACAATTATAATTATAAATAACAAAAATAAAATGATTTATTGTTAGTATACAAATATGTGTACATAGTTCGTTATGTTCAATAAATATAAAACATAAAGTGTTTTTAATTTTTATGCATCATGTGTACCGGGTATGTGTATGTAAAAATAAAATAAAATAATATTTGTGCATAGTTCATTATGTTTAAAAAATATAAAACATGAAGTGCTGTTATTTTTTATGCTTCATGTGTATGCACTATATACATAAATAATAATATAACACAAATGAACAATAATACATTTTATTCAATAAAGACCTAATAAAATGAAGTTGGTCTTTTACTTGTAGGAAAAGCTTATGCTTTACTATCGACTCACAAACTATCAATTTGCGGTAAGTGCCTTTAAGTTATTAGCAAACAATGAATTACCGACTCGAACCAATTAGTAAACAACTCACCGCTTTAATGATGATTCAAACTGTGTAATGAATATAATGTTAATTTATTGAAAATGTTTTAATATATTTATGTAATCAATCTAGATATTGTTAAAATGTATGTATGCATTCCCTTTTGATATTGTTAATGTATAATATAAAAGAGTATAGTAAATCTTGTTTTGTTTCTTGTAATAATATACCGGTAATGTAAATTTATTGAAAATGTTTGAATATATTTATGTTATCAATCTAGATATTGTTAATGTATTATAAGAAGCATGTAAATTGACTCTTAAACATTTTTGTTCATGTAATTAAAAATAAATCTTGAAATCGCAGAATACTTTTAAAATGAATAAATAATCTTGAAATAAAACAATGTTGATTTAACATTGAACAGATGTTACAATCAAAGGTGCGAAAGTTACCCGTTATGATTCACACCTATACGGTATTTTTCACACCTATCCGCTTATATATCAGTGGAACGAAACGTCCAATGCCCTCCTACACAAATATCAGTGGCACGAACTGGTAGTGGCACGAAACGTCCAGCACCCATTTGGACTAATAACTAACCGTAACATTGTATGATGTATTTTTCATTGAAGCCTGGACGCTGGCACGGATTACACGCAGTTCGTCCATAAAGAATTTCAATACCCTGTCGCTTTCAACCGATGCTTCACTCTTTCGACTTAATTTAACGTGCGATTCAACGTAGTTAGACCAGTACATTATTGATATAGCCATTCTGATTTTTTGTATGTACCCGGAAGTTGGAGATCTCGTGAAATATCGGTGGTCACATGACGAGACTTACATACCCTATAGTGCTTACCTGATACCAGACCGCATTGCCCGAGACAGTGACTTTCTCCCGGAACTGCACAGGCTGCATCCGCAGCACAACCCTTAAGCTCAATCATGGTCTGGCTGACTCTGAAATAGTGAAATCTGAATTTACAGATGCTCATTTGTCTAAAGGTTATGAGTTTATTGCCTATCTTATTAAAAGCAAACACAATGACATGCTTGAAAAGACATGTGCATTTCTGAAAAGACATACAGCTGCCCGATACTTGACTAGGAAAAGGCGCTATGGTCTTCACTCTGAAATTCATTACTCTAAGGGCTTAACAGAACAAAAGCCAGATCTTACAGCTAATTGGCCCCACCTACAGCTAAATATGCTTTATAGGTTGAAAATAAAGTTATTTGTCTGAAGAACTAGTGCTATTAACTCATCAGCTATGTTGCTCCACTGGCCGCAATTCTGTAAACATAGTGTATATATGGAAATACCTAGTCTACCACCTGCACCGCACCACTACGTCCACTGTAAAAATACACAGCTAAGTTAGTACTTTAACCAACAAACTGAAATTCATGTGTTAATTAAACAATCAGTATGATGACTCACATTGAAATCATGTCCAGTGCACCAGTCAGAGCAAGACAGCTAGCGGATTGTTGACCATCTACGGCTCAAGGACAAACGGTCAGGCCTACAAACAAAGAGAAAAATGGCATAAATGGGTTGCATGCATGTAATTTTGCATATTTTTCATCTTGCTCTCCACCTGAAACTTCAATCTATGGACATAATAATATTTACATTTAAGATTTGTTGGAAATGTTACCCTTACTTGTCCATACCAGGTCCCCCAACCATCCGGAACAGTCCAAAACCACCTAAAACATCCATTTGGACCAAAATATTGACACCTCTCATCTATTTTAGCACCCAAATCATCAAAACATTCATTAAAATTCATTTTCTACTTGTCTCGCTTGCAGACGAATCCATGCGACCTTGACATTGCAGTAAATGTGCTTTTTAAAGGTTATATTACACTAATTCCGATTCCCATAGGGTCCCATTATAAAACTGACAACTTTCACAGCATTTTTCTTGCCTTTCCGACGTATCAATTTTTCCGAACCTGGTATCATTTTAAAGATGGATCTGTCATCTTCCAATAATTGCAATCAAAAACATACCGTCTCGCAACTTCTAAGAAAGTAAATCGCTGTCGAATGAACCCACCGTAGAAAAACGTGTTTCGGAATCCTAATTTCGACAAAAGCCCCACACAATAGAAAACACACCCTCAAAAGTTCATCTTTTAAGTTAGCTTCCAATCCAAGGCATCAAAGTACTCCAGACACATACAGGATATTACAAATAACCACAAAAGACATGTCTCACATTGTTAAATGGCTTATATTCAAGAAGAGAAAAGGAACTCTTTAGAAATAGGCACTACTTTCGAATGGACCACGGAGGGATACACAATGATTTAGTGTAATGTAACCAATAAGCGTCTATATGAAGCTATTTCGGACTTGTTACTAAGTTCGGACACGAAAAAAGCACTCGACCCATCGGGCTACCGGCTTAGAATTTTCACTTGACCTACGCAAAAATCACTCGACCCGGTCGACGGTCGAGCGGGTTACGGCCAAGACTGAAAAGTCTAACACAAGGTCTTCATTCATTCATGGTCATTGTCTGAGTCACTGGCATCCAGGTCTACATGTCAGGTATGCTCTTTAAGGTGGCCTGAAAAGACATTGAATAAAGTAAATGCAATGTCAAACTAGCAATAATAACTGTGCATAAGAAAAAGAAGAACAAGAAGGTAACTTTTCGGCCCTAACTTCTGAGTCTTCTTAACCCATTCATGCCTAGCGTCCTGAAAAAAAGGACATTGCAAACAGCGTAGACCCAGATGAGACGCCGCATAATGCGGCGTCTCATCTGGGTCTGCGCTGTTTGCTTAAAGAAATTTCTGTTAGAAATATTCTAAATATAGAAAAAAAATATACCAGACACCCCTACTTTTGGAAATAAATTGATCCAATTTAGAAGAATGGGAGAGATCCACTGGGCATAAATGGGTTAATCTAAAACAAAATTTGCAGCAGTATATCCAGTAAGCCACATCTGATTTGTCGCGGATTGAATTTACTGTCAGGATTTGTTCCTTGACAGATAATCTTTATCTATTAAAACGATACTTGTAAGTTAGTGCATGATATTGTATTGCATGTTTTTATGTCCCCCACCACTATTAGTGGGGGACATATTGTTTTTGCCCTGTCTGTTGGTTGGTCTGTTGGTTTGCCCAAACTTTAACATTTTGCCATAACTTTTGCAGTATTGAAGATAGCAACTTCATATTTGGCATGCACGTGTATCTCATGGAGTTGCACATTTTGAGTGGTGAAAGGTCAAGGTTATCCTTCAAGTTCAAAGGTAAAAAAAAATCAAAGCGGCGCAGAAGGGGACGGTGTTTCTGACAAACACATTTCTTGTTTTACATTACGTTTGAAATGCACACACCAGCCAGTCAGCAATGCAGGCTCAGTATCAAATTCCTCAATACTTGGAGACATCAAAACAAAGCCATGACCGATTATTTTTCCATTACGGTTGGAATTTTCGTTTCCTTGGCTGTTAATATTTTTAACCAGGTTTTCCGAAGGAAAAAACTGGTTATTAGATTGGCGAATGCGGGCGGGCTGGCTGGCTGGCGGGCTGGCGGAATAAGCTTGTCCGGGCCATAACTATGTCGTTCATTGTCAGATTTTAAAATCATTTGGCACATTTGTTCACCATCATTGGACGGTGTGTCGCGCGAAATAATTACGTCGATATCTCCAAGGTCAAGGTCACACTTTGAGTTCAAAGGTCAAAAATGGCCATAAATGAGCTTGTCCGAGCCATAACTATGTCGTTCATCGTCAGATTTTAAAACCATTTGGCACATTTGTTCACCATCATTGGACGGTGTGTCGCGCGAAATAATTACGTCGATATCTCCAAGGTCAAGGTCACACTTTGAGTTCAAAGGTCAAAAATGGCCATAAATGAGCTTGTCCTGGCCATAACTATGTCATTCATTGTGAGATTTTAAAATCATTTGGCACATTTGTTCACCATCATGGGACGGTGTGTCCCACGAAAGAATCACGTCAATATCTCCAATGTCAAGGTCGCCACGACTAAAAATAGATTTAAAAAAAAAAAAAATTACAAAGGGGGTTAATTTTTTTTGGTCATTTCAAAAGTTCAGTTTGAGTTTTCTCCCTTTATCAGATTTTTTTTTCACAATGAAAACCTGGTTTTGTGACAATTTTGTCCCTTGTTACAATTGGTATTGTGAAATGTGATTAACCTTGGCTGTTAATATTTTTTTGTTTTCATTTCATTCTCATTTTGGTTTTGATATTTGTGCGTTGTGCCTTCAAAAAAACTTAGAAAAGACATTTGAGTTAATTTTTTTAATTTCTCCAGCGGGTAATAATAATAGTTGTTATAGCATCTTGCGAGATCAACTTACAACACTGTTTGATAAGCGGCTAAGCAAGGAGTGCTCAAGGCAAATAACTGGTGCAGTTTTTAATAAGCATCTTTATGAAGCTTTTTCGAACATGAAAAAAAGCATTCGACCGATCGGGCTGGGAATTTTCACGGAAGCAAAAATCAATCGACTCATTCGACCGTCGATTGGGTTACGTCCAAAGCTGTTTTAAGAACAACTTGTTGCAAATGGCCGCCGTCTTGAAATTTTAAATTTGTGATAAGCAAAGTTAAGCACTGCAAAAGCATATTGTAAAAAAATATGTTAACCAAATTATATATTGATTGCGTAATTGCTAGGTCACTGGTTACTTGTATTCATTTTCTGCAGTCAAACAATATGCATATTTTATTTAATGAGCAAAAGACATATCTTGATATGTTTTTGGACACTCATTATCGGATATGTTCTGGTTTGTCGATTTTAATTTATTTTCGACCATCTTCATAATTTTATATATAATGGCGAATACAAATGCTGTGTTACGGATGGTCTGGTGTATAAAATTTTGAATTGTACTCACCAGAAATTGCAAATGGAAAGATTCTTTAAAAGACAAATAAGCTAGGGCTCGGAGGCTCTGCCTTTTATCCCCGTTTGGGACCTAAGGCCCTAGGTTCCCGGCTTTATTTTTTCTGGATTTCAAATTTGGGACAATTGACACCCCTGTTTGTATATATGCCCCCACCAAGTGGGATGCATTAAGTTGGAAATTCAGGAAAAAAAGGAAAAAGTGTGAACAAGCCCATTTACTTTCCAGCCAAAATTATCCTAACATTAGTTTAAACATTTATATTTCTTTTGGCAAACACAGTGCACATCAATCATGCAGCATACCATCATTATAAGAAAGGGATTGAAACGGAAGAAATAATTCTTATGTAGTTTCTCTCCTTGCAGTAGTATTAACGCAATAGACGGGTTTGCTTTTAGAAAGCATGTACGCTACATTTGTACATTATGTAAGTAAAAGACGTATTTTCCAAATTAAAGAGGGAAGGCGTTTATAGCAGTTGATTATCTCAATTAATGACCCAATAAATTAATCATTTTTCCTAACCACAGAGCATTATTTTGTCTGTTTGTATTCATTCTCTTTTAGAACGTATGACCATTGTTTCTCTCCAGAAAATTGTCAATTTTTCAAATTATGAACAAGTTCCTTTACAATTCTATGAATGTTTCAGATACAAGGAGAGTTTCAGCTCCATAAAAAGCAAGAAGTTGATGGGTCCAGAAGAGCTGCCAATGATTCGTAATTGCAATCAGATCATCAGAGACGTGTGCAACTGTATTTGGCGCCTGAAAGCTTACACGACGGATGGTGTGTACCTTTCACTAGTAATCAAACATTGCTCTGTGAAAACTGGGCTTAATGCATGTGCATTAACCCTTTGCATGCTGGGTAATTTGTCATCTGCTAAAATGTCGTCTGCTGAATTTCTAAAATAAGCATTTTC
This sequence comes from Dreissena polymorpha, assembly GCF_020536995.1. Taxonomy (NCBI): domain Eukaryota; kingdom Metazoa; phylum Mollusca; class Bivalvia; order Myida; family Dreissenidae; genus Dreissena; species Dreissena polymorpha. Next base: position 17,618,570 of record NC_068360.1, read on the forward strand.
TTCGATTTTTTATCAAAAAATGCTATCAGAATAGCAAACAGTTTGGATCCAGATGAGACGCCACGTTCTGTGGCGTCTCATCTGGATCCAAATTGTTTGCAAAGGCCTTCAAAATTCGGTTCCAGCACTGTAAGGGTTAAGTGTCATCTCAGATAAGCCTGTGCACAAGCTACAAAACTTCCTGCTTTTATGAAACTTTTCATTGAAAGGATGTCTCTTCTTAACTTAAATTTAGTTTATGTGGAGAAAAAATCCCAGATAAGCCTGTGCCGACTGCACTTTTATTTATTGGACGACACTTGAGGTACATGCATTGAGCCCAGTTTTTCCAGAGCTTCAGGGCTTTTTTTCCTTCTGTGATAATGGCCGTTTTTCACAATTTTGGGAAACTTATGACTAAAATTTTCACAATTTCAAGAAATTTGACACTCAAATTTTCACAATTTCAAGAAGTTTACGACTCTTAATTTTCACAATTTTAGAAATTTCGCGACTCATTTGTTCATAACTTTGAACAGCCCGCTACTCATTTTTTCCCAAAATGTGGGGCCAAGGCCGCTTCACACACACAAAAAAGCCGTGAGATTTGCTTAATTCTCTGAACTCTCAGGGCCATTTCAATTTGCTGAAATGTCAGAGCTCCAGATAAGGTTTTGTGAAATTTTTAACGTTACTACCAGATTTTCCAAAATAATTCTTAACTCCGAAAATTTTATTCTTAACGTTTCTACTTAGTTTTGGAAAATAATCCTTAACTTTTCTAAATGACCTAAAAATTAATAAGAATGGTTATTTTCATGCAAAAAATCAAAATAAACATACTAGCAACTTAATTTAAACAACTTCAACAGTGTCTATTCAGTATTATACAATTTTATTTTTCAAGTACCTTCATATGCCCAAACTGTGCTAAGATTGCATGCCTTCGATGAATTTTTACATATTTCACAAGGTCTCCCCTTCAATCTTTTCAATGATTGGCCACAGGTATTGTCCCTTCCACTCGTTCAATGTTTTTTGTTTAAGTTCGGACCGGTTGTGTCGCGTTTTTTTAGCTTTTCCGACTGTTTCGGCAACTGAACATACAACATCGTATAAGATCTTTTCTATAATGTCTTTCTTAACATTCAACTTCGGCTCACTTTGCGGACAATATGTAAAAGCGAAGTTCCTTAAGTAAATCTTAATTTACAAATATTTGTAACTCGTGAATACTTCATTTGCACCATTTTCTTGACCCAGTTCATAAAATTTCCAAGGAAAATCTATATTTGCAGAAGCTGCTAACTTTTAATAGAAAAACATTTCTCTGTCCTTGCAGTTCTTTGACAAGTATATAACAGCCCAGAAATTTGTTGATAACAATGTTTGTTTTATAAGTTTACTATAAAACGTGTTGTTAATGTCACATGGCTTTCAAAAAAAAAAAAAAACTATGTTTGTACTTTAGTGACCAACATTACTGACACTTTTGAACATATTTTTTTTTTAATCGCATACATTTCTTTTGCTTTCGGCGGCCCCTTTTTCAGAAATATCTATTGCATGTTTCTTAAAGTCTCAATTTAAATTCACTTGTTGATTGGTTGTTATAATTAAATGAGTCGCATTCTGAGAAAACTGGGCATAATGCATGTGCGTAAAGTGTCGTCCCAGATTAGCCTGTGCTGTCTGTAACTTGATTTTCAGTAAGGAGGGACTAATTTGAAACTAAAAACACCATAAAAGCGGAAAGTGTCGTTCCTGATTAGCCTGTGCGGATTGCACAGGCTAATCTGGGACGACACTTTACGCACATGCATTATTCCCAGTTTTCTCAGAACTCGACTCAAATAAGAACAGTGCCTGATGCAGGTACATGTTCAGTGGATGCAAGCTCAATAGAATTACCCAAGTAATACAAAAAATAAAAGGTATCCACCACAGTGTTTATTTTCACCATATTGCAAATGGGGCCAGGTCCCTTTGGATTGGGAAAATTTGCTGCATTTTGACTAAAATTGGGAAATTAGTGTTGTTGTTTTGCTAAAAAATGATTCAAAATAATTTGTTGAGCAAACTTACTCCACATTCCTCAGTCATTTAAAGGGACTTTTTCACAGATTTTGGCATGTTTTGAAGTTTTCATTGAATGCTTTAAATTGATATAGGTAAAACTTGGAACTAAATAGTTCCAGTAAAAAAACAAGAATTGAATTAAAGAAAGAAAAAATACTTATTTTCAACTGGGCTCACTGACCCTTTGAGTAATAGTCTAACTCTTAAACCACTCGGCCATCTGTGCTCATGTACTAAGTTGGGTATTTAATACTTGATGTAAGCAATTCTTGCAGTGTCACAATATATAACGATAACAACAGAACTCTCCAAATTATTCAGTTGTTTCAATTTTGTAATGCTTTATAATTTACAGGTTTTGAAAACTCAAAAGATGCATATAATGGATGTTTTAGAGAATGGTAAATGTTCAGTATTACTGTTTCCACGCAAATATCATAACTACAATGAAAATTTGCGAATCTGAAACATTTTTTTTTTGTCAATTTTGTCAATTTAACAAAACATGAAAAGGCCCCTTTAAGCCAAAACTTAATGTTATATGATGACAACGTTCATCCCTACTGCTAATTTATTTCTGTGTTATTTACCCATAAACATAGCTGTCAAAGAAATGTGGCTGTTTTAGTCTTGCTTGTGACAAAGATTTATTATCAGGTTTGCTGTTGTTTTTATGCCCCCTTTCGAAAAAAAGGGGGCATATAGTGATCGGACTGTCCGTCCATCTGTCTGTCTGTCCGTCTGTCTTTCCGTCACACTTTGCGTTTAGGTTTCGAAAAATGCTCATAACTTCTATGTCCCTTTAGATATATGCTTCATATTTGGTATGCATGTGTATATGGACGAGGCCTTTCCATATGCACACAAAATTTTACCCCTGTGACCTTGACCTTGAACTTACTTAGGGTCCGCGTTTAGGTTTCGAAATCTGCATTTAGGTTTCGAAAAATGCTCATAACTTCTATGTCCCTTGAGATATAACCTTTATATTTGGTATGCATGTGTATATGGACAAGGCCTTTCCATACGCACAAAATTGTTTACCCCTGTGACCTTGACCTTGAACTTAGGGTCCGCGTTTAGGTTTTGAAATCTGCGTTTAGGTTTCGAAAAATGCTCATAATGTCTATGTCCCTTGTGATATAATCTTTATATTTGGTATGCATGTGTATATGGACAAGGCCTTTCCATACACACACAAAATTTCACCCCTGTGACCTTGACCTTGAACTTAGGGTCCGCGTTTAGGTTTCGAAATCTGTGTTTAGGTTTCGAAAAATGCTCATAACTTCTATGTCCCTTGAGATATAACCTTCATATTTGGTATGCATGTGTATATGGACGGGGCTTTTCCATACGCACACATTTTTTACCCCTGTGACCTTGACCTTGAACTAAGGGTCCGTGTTTAGGTTTCGAAATCTGCGTTTAGGTTTCGAAAAATGCTCATAACTTCTATCAAGCGTTTATAGGGGGCATAAGTCATCCTATGGTGACAGCTCTTGTTGTTTTTCAGAACATTTCTTAAATCTGTCTTTTAAAGCAAATACATGTATGATTTAAAGGTGGATATCTGTTTAAGCTGTTTGAAATTGTCCATGTGCAACTGTCAACTTGTGCAATAGATTGAATATGACCTCAATCCTTCCAACCATGTTGACCCTTTCCTGTTCAGAAGCAAAGTTGGAACGGCTATATGCAACCACCATAAAACAAAAACAGCCTGCGAGTTTAACTCGCAGTCTGTTCAGTTATTATGCTGTTTGCTGCTCATAAGTACCATAGAGTTGGAAATTAAACCTTTAAAACTTGCATTTATTATCACAGGTCCTAAATGTAACAGGGGTGTCAATTCAGATTTGAGCCGTTCAGGGTCGATTTTGAGATGAATGTAAATCTGACGAGTTTGTTTAAGGGGGGGTGGGTGTTTAGGGACAAATTCTCCTGAGTGGGCGATCATTTGAAAACGAATATTGTTTAAGCCTCGTCAGCTTTCCCGACATTTGCGCTCGGTACTGATTTCGCCTGGTCTTTTATGTATTGATTTCTGATTGGTAAGCGGCTGGCACTGACATGAGCAGTAACTTACAAAACCTACTTTCCGAAAACCATGCAATTTTAGGAATGTTGCAAATGTCTGCCATCTTAAAATTTAAAATATCTATTTGCAAAGTAAAGCATTGCCATATCATATTTTAAAACAATATGTCAACCAAATTATAAATTGATTGCGTATTTGCTAGGTTACCGACTACTGGTTTTCATTTTCTGCAGTCAAATGATATGCACATTTTATTTCATGTGCAAAAGACGTATCTCGACATGTTTTCAGACAGTCGTTTTCGGATACGGTATGGTTAGTCAATTTTAATTTATTTTCAACATTCTTTATAACATTTTTATAGAATGAAAAATACACATGCAGTGTTACGGATGGTCTTGTTGATAATATTTCACATTGTACTCACCAGAAATTGCTATTAGAAAGACTATATAAAAAGAACAATAAGCTAGGGCTCGGTGGGCTGTGCCCTCTATTCCTTTTATCCTACGGCCCCAGACTCTCAGCTTAATTTTCCGGATTTAAAATTTAGGACAATTGACACCCCTGTATAATTAGATTTTCTTAGGTACTGCATCAAAATGCGTATCTGAGCTGTAAAGGGTTAATACGAAAGGGTCACTGCTTTCAGACAAGCTGTCTGTATTCTACTGCAACCCTGCGGACATTGACTCTAAGCTAGAGGACAGGGAAATGGCGGAGAGCCTGTCTGTGGTCCGACACCCCGCCCTGCTGCCGTTCACAGTGAAGTACTCACAAAATATCCTACAGGACTCCTTCCTGGATCTGAAGGAACTCAAGGTGGGGCGAATTTCTCTTGCCTGGCCCCATACTTGTGAAATGTTCTTAAGTTTGTTTTAACAACAACAGCTTAAGCCTGCCTTTCTTTCATATTGCAACAAAGGTGCAAAAATGTAATTGAGGGATGCACTTTGGAATATTGGGCATGATGCATGTGCAATCTCCCTTCTTTCATATTGCAACAAATGTGCAAAATTGTTATTTTAAAAATGACGCAAGCTTCAAATGTCAATTATATATATTATAAACAATACAGATACTAGTTTGTACAATTCCATCAACTTAATACTATACCAATAAATCAGCTACTTAAGTCAGTTTTGAGGTGGGCTGTTCACCAAATAGTGTTAGTTTTACTACTCAACCAATATGTTTGTTTCTGATAAAATGTAATTGAGGGATGCACTTTGGAATATTGGGCATGATGCAAGTGCATTAAGCGTTGTCCCAGAATAGCCTCTGCAGTCAGCACAGGCTTATCAGGGACGACACTTTACACCTAAACTGAATATTTGCTAAGAAGAGACTTACTTTGAAAAAAAAATCATTGAAGCTGAAAGTGTTGTTGTCCGCTACCGGTGAAACCGGATTGGACTTGTGGTTTGCGCTCTGTGTGGTCCGCTACCGATGAAACCGGATTGGACTTATGGTTTGCGCTCTGTGTGTCAGTCAGTCAGTATGTCCGTCACACTTTTCTGGATCCTGCAATAACTTAAACAGTTCTTCATATTTTTTCATGAAACTTGAAACATGGTTAGATGGTAATATGGAGATTATGCAAGTCATTTCAATTTGTTCCTACGTCGAATATTCTGGTTGCTATGGCAACAAAAACATTAAAAAATAAAATCTGACAATGGTGGAGTTTCATTGGTAGGGGACCATATTGCTTGACAATAGTCTTGTTTCTTATAAGTCTGTGCAGATTGCCCAGGCTAATCAGGGTGATACTACGCACATACATTAAGTCCACTTTTTCCTGAATGCAGTGCAAAAATTCTTAAATCTGTTGAATCAAAGTCAGCTTTTGCCTCCTTTCTTTCATATTGCAAATGTGCAAAATTGTAATTATCCCCCGCCATAGGCAGAGGGATATTGTTTTGGCGTTGTCCCGCTTTCTGTCTGTCCGTCCGGCACTTTTGTGTCTGGAACCATATCTTGGAAGTGCTTTGGCAGATTTCATTGAAACTTAGTATGAGTATATATATGGATAAGAGGATGATGCAAGCCAAATGGCATTGTACACTATCTGTTATTAACGGAGTTATGGCGCTTTGTATCTTTAAAAAATGCTTTTTTAGTGTCAAATATAACACTTTAGAAGTCCAGAAGCATATTGGCGGGGGATATCAATTCAATGAACTTACCTTGCTTTTAAAATGTTGCAAGCTTCAAATGTCAATTATAAATATCATAAACAATACAGATACTAGTTTGTACAATTCCATCAACTTAATAGTATACTAATAAATCAGATACTTAGGTCAGTTTTGAGATGGGCTATTCACCATATAGTGTTGGTTTTACTACTCAACCAATATATTGGTGTCTGCATTTGTGTAACTACTCACCAATATGTTGGTGTCTGCGTTCGCATAACTACTCACCAGTATATTGGTGTCTGCGTTTGTGTAATTACTCACCAATATGTTGGTGTCTGTGTTTGTGTAACTACTCCCCAATGGGTTGGTGTCTGAGTTTGTGTAACTACTCACCAATATGTTGGTGTCTGCGTTTGTGTAACTACTCACCAATATGGCAGTGTCTGCATTTGTGTAACTACTCACCAATATGTTGGTGTCTGCGTTTGTGTAACTACTCACCAATATGTTGGTGTCTGGGTTTGCATAACTACTCACCAGTATGTTGGTGTTTGCGTTTGCTTAACTACTCACCAATATGTTGGTGTCTGTGTTTGTGTAACTACTCACCAATATTTTTGTGTCTGCATTTGTGTAACTACTCATCAATATGTTGGTGTCAGCGTTTGTGTAACTTCTCACCAATATGTTGGTGTCTGCGTTTGTGTAACTACTCACCAATATGTTGGTGTCTGCGTTTGTGTGTAAATACTCACCAATATGTTGGTGTCTGCGTTTGCAATACTACTCACCAGTATGTTGGTGTCTGCGTTTGTGTAACTACTCACCAGTATGTTGGTGTCTGCGTTTGCATAACTACTCACCAGTATGTTGGTGTTTGCGTTTGCATAACTACTGACCAGTATGTTGGTGTTTGCGTAACTACACACCAATGTTGGTGTTGGTGTGTGCATAACTACTCACCAATATGGTGACGTCTGCGTTTGCGCGATGTTCTGGTTAAGGTACGTGTGCATCTCCATCTCAATGTTTGTACTTAAAATTCAATTAAAACTTCACTCATAAGTTCAGGGTCATTGTGTGTGGTCACTGACCAAGTTCAATAATTCTCACCTGCAGAAGCAGAATTTCAACCCTTTTTGTGCTTTGAAAACTGGTTAAGCTTTAAAAGCAACATCTAAAAAAAAAACCTGTCTACTCTAGGTCTCAATTGAAACATATGTTTAGGGTCATTGTTTGAGGTCACTTACCAAGTTCCATTACTCTGACCTGTGATTATGCAGAATGTTTTCTCCTTTGTGTGTTTAAAAGATTGGCTAAAGTTAATTTGCAGCCTTTCCATATCACTTCCTACTACAGGTATTCCATTGAAACATTGTTTGGGTCATTCTGTGAGGTCACTGACCGAGTTCCATTACTCTGGCCTGCACAAGGCTGATAAAAGCCCCTTTTTGAACTAGGGGCCCAGAGTGGTCAAGACAATTCTGACCAACTTTTGCATGCAGCCCATTCATATCTCTACATCCTCTAAGGCTAATGAAATAATACTTTGCATATTCGTGTCTTTATGAACATACACTGACCAAGGCCCACTGTGAATGAACTTTAAGCAAGTATATTTTCCCTTTTGTACTTAAAAAGATATTGTTAAAGTTTTCATTGGTGACGAAATTCAGGTCAAGGTTTGCATTCAACACGTACAAAGTTGGTAAGTTCTACAAATATTAAACTTAAACTTCACACACGTGTTCATTGTGTGAGGTAACACCGTAACAGACCAGTGTCCATAACTTGCCAGCAATTTATCAGATTAAAGCCCCTTTTTGTGGTTGGGAAATTGGTTAAGACAAACATGAAGCATCTCCATGTTTCTAGTGCAGGACTGGAACTTCACAAATGTGGTCTGTGTCTTTGTGCAAGGTCAGTAACTGAGTTGCATAAAGCTGGCCTGCAATTTTTCAGCATAAAGCCCCTTTTTATGCCCCTGGATTAAATGATCGGGGGTATATTGTTTTTGGCCTGTCTGTCTGTCAGTCAGTCAGTCATTCATTCATTCATTCATTCATTGTGTGTGTCCCAAAACTTTAACCTTAGTCATAACTTTTGCAATATTGAAGATAGCAGCTTGAAATTTGGTATGCATGTGTGTCTCATGGAGCTGCACATTTTGAGTGGTGAAAGGTCAAGGTAAATCTGCAGCATCTCAATATCACTGTTTTTAGCTCACCTGATTGCTCAGGTGAGCTTTTCTGACCGGTCTTTGTCCTTCGTATGTCTGTCCGTAAACATTTGCTCGTAAACACTCTAGAGGCCACATTTCTTGTCCCATCTTCATGAAACTTGGTCAAAAGCTTTGCCCCAATAAAATCTCGGCTGAGTTCGAAACTGGGTTGTGCCTGGTCAAAAACTAGGTCACTAGGTAAAAAAAAAAGAAAAATCTTGTAAACACTGTAGATGTCACATTTTATGTTCAATCTTCATGTTACTTTGTCAAAATGTTTGTCTTAATGATATCTTGATTGAGTTCAAAAGTGGTTCCTGTGTGTTGAAAAACATGGCCGCCAGTGGGCGGGGCAGTTTTCCTTATTTGGCTATAGAGAAATCTTGTTAACACTCTAGAAGTCTTAATTTTTGCCCGATCATCATAAAAGTTGGTCAAAACATTGGTTTTATTGATTTCTTGGACGAGATTGGTGAAAAAACATGGCCGCCAGGGGGCGGGGCACTTTTCTCTATATTTATATCGTGAGACATGGGAACACTCTAGAAGTCACATTTTTGGTTAGGAAATGGTCCGAAATCGGTAAAAAAGCATGGCTGCTGGGGGGGGGGGGGTCATTTTTCTTATATTTATATAGTAATAACAGCTTTTGAACACTATTAGTTTTTCAAGTCAAGGGAAGTAACTGCAAATGAAAAATTATGTTGAATTGACAAAGTTGTCTCCCTTTGTAAAATATTTGTTTTAAGCACAAGAATATTAAGTGGAATTAATTATAAATGATTGTTTTACATTCTGGAAGAAAGCAAATTTTTGAATATGTTTTTTATTGTTTGATGATTCTCTACAATATGGCATTCTTTTGTCAAACAATTGAAGCGAGACTATACGATTCATATATGTGTTAAATTGTAATATATTGATAAATACATGTTACAATAACACAAAATAGGCAAGATATTGAAGACGAATTTCATAAAATGCAGCAAAGACAAATAAGCGCCCCGAGCTGATGGTGACGAAGATATTTCGTACATATTTTCCTACAATAACCAAAGAATTCGTCTTTTTATTAGGATCAGAGTTAGTGTTCGTGTGTCGAATGAATAGACATCGCTGCAGGAATTTAAAAACAACCATTAAACTAAATTAAGTTTCACATTGTACATGCATGATATACATTCTGGCGAATTCTACTGTACAGACATTTTCGATTTCAGAATTAAATATCTCGCTTATTTCGCATTTTTCGACACATGTTCTTCTTAAGTTATATTTTGAATTATATTGAAATGTATGACCTTGTTAAGACTCTAGAGATCACATTTATTTTCAGATCATCATGAAACTTGGTCTGAAGATTTGTCCCAATGATATCTTGGATGAGTTAGAAAATGTTTTTTGTTGCTTTAAAAACATGGCCACTAGGGTCGGGGAATTTTTCCTTATATGGCTATATATGGCTTTAGTAAAACTTTGTTAACACTCTAGAGGCCACATTTATTGTCTAATCTTCATGAAATTTGGTCAGAAGATTGGTCTCAATGATATCTTGTAGGAGTTCGAAAATAATTATGTTTGCTTGAAAAACATGGCTTCCAATGGGGCGGGGCATTTTTCCTTATACGGCTATAGTAAAATCTTGTTAACACTCTAGTTTTATTTAATTCAGTTGCCCAATCTTCATGAAATTTGGTCAGAACATTTGTGTCCTGTGTACATGCTTTCTACTGGCCCCTACTTTTCCCTACTTTTTTTTCTTTACCATACTTTTCCCTACTTTTTTAAAATATAGCCCTATTATCCCTACTTTTTCATTTTGCAAGTAAAATAAATAAAATGTAAAATGAAGGCTTACATGATTATTTTTTAGATATTTTGCAGGATTTCCATTCATTATGAATCTTTTGTAATGAGTACAGTTCAGACGTGTTTGGGGGATCACCTTGTGATGTCCATCCTTGAAAGCACCATGGTTCCTTGGCTAGTCAGTACAGACATACTGGTCTTTAGGTAAGATAATATCTTTTTACACTGTGAAAATAAACGTATGTTATATTTAATCATGACATATGTGCTTCTTGAAATAGAGGTGACAGATATGCATGCTTCATCTAGACTTTACTCTGTCAAGTTTCTTTTTTTGCCAATGATGCTACTAGCTGAGGAAACCCACAAATGCCATGCTGTGTTTTAAACCTTATGGGTTAAATTCGTAATTGCAGATGCTGCTTTCCTTTCTTACACAATACATTTAAGTTTATATGTAACGCTTGCTTTTCCTAACTATCATATTAATCGTAAATAATTTTGTACGACCCCACAAAAAAGGGAGGGGGTGATTTGCCATTGTCTGTCCGTCCATCTGGCTGTCCATAGCCCAAAGTTTGTGTCGCACATAACTCAAAAGCATAACTGCAAGAGCCATCTTTCTGTGAATAGTTGTCGGCATGAGAACTTGTATACTTGAGTATTTTGATGCAAGTGCATTAGATATCTAAATATGGAGTTATGGCCCCTAATTTAGCAAACGATCGGAATCTTTTTGACAGAGCCAAATTGTGGGGGCATCTGTGTCCTATGGACACACATCTACTTTAAAATTAATAAATTTATAAGAATTTGATTAACACCATGGCATTTGTAGTTTGTTTCAAATAAGCTGAATTACAGGAGCTTCCGGGGGCCTCTGGACCCCTGGCCAGGGCACTTGCCTTGGACCCACCAGGGGCCCAATCGACCCCCAGGCCACCAGATTTTATTTTCAGTATTTTGGGAATTTTCAACTTTCACCCATGTACTTTTGGACTTGCTGCAATTTTTTTGCGATTGTAAATTTTGACAATCATACCTTCATATAATTATGTTGCACTTAAGCAGTACAGTATATGTTGACATCTTACATTTTACTATACTCATTTTAACACCTTTGCAAACGGAATAGACCTTAGTCTCTGTCTGCTTATACAATTATAATAAATATATAATTCTTCAATATTGCCTGTGGTTAGAAAATCCTTGTTTTAGTACTAGTGCAAGAATACTTATATATTCATAGTGGGTGAAGTTTGGTACATATTCATGGAGGAAAGGGTTAATACTAAGGGCTTTTGTACTTTGCTTTATAAGACTAACAGTGTATGTTTTGAATGTTATGTTCATTATTCTATTCCACTGTGTAAATTGATGCTAAATGAGAAATAAAAATTTCAGGTGCCTGTATTTCAAGGATGGGCAGAACAAGGCATTCTCACAGCATCAGATGGACTAGGATTTGTATCAATTCCAGCTGAAAAATGGTAATTCTTTTATTTTTTAGCCCTACTTTTTAACAGTAAAAATACCTACTTTGCCCTACTTTTTGCTAAAATCTTCCCCTACTTTTGCCCTAGTTTTTTGTGGAGAGGCAGTAGAGAGCCTGTGTGTAGTAAAGTTTGGTTTTATTATGTCAGTATTATGTACCATTAACTGTTTATTTAATTTTTCATATCACAGAATTTTCATAATCAACAACTGTTTTAGTCATTATTACTTATGGTAAGCCTATCAACTAAGAGAAAGCTGAAATGAAGACAACATGTACACAATTTTGCAGTACCGTATACTTTCGCTTGTTAGAAGCATTTTTAAGACTCTAATTAATAAGTTACCAGGCTGTCAAGCGGTCATACTTTTTCCTACTATTTCCTACTTTTTCATCATGATCCTACTTTTTCCTATATTTTTACCAAATCTTCCTACTATTCCTACTTTTTCATTTTCAATGAAGAATTATTATCTTTTTAGAGTTTATTTAGTAAACTTGCAGGATGAATGAATCTATGGCATGACTGTATCCCTGTTAATGTGCATTCATCTAGATGAGACCTGACAACCCATGCTAACTGTCTGCTAGCACCTCTTCAGGAAGCATAAATATTTATTTATAATGTAACTTTTAAAATTATTGACAAAGTTTTATTTAAAGTAACAATAGTGCCTTGTTTACTTCCTTAGCATTTGTACACTGCAGACTTCACTACCTTACACAGTTCCCAGTGATGCAAGAGCTGAGGGAACCCATTGTTTATTCCAATTTTATTTTGTTTCCATTGACAACAATTTGACCAAACCTTATGCATGTTTACATGATATTGCTGTTTGGAATGTAGAGATATAGAGATACATGTATTGTATGAGTGGTTATGTAATATGGAATTTATTACACAAGTTATTTGAAAAAGATAAAACTGATGCTTTGCCGAGTTTTCATAATTTACAAATATAATGTAATAAATTCCGTATTACATGACAACAGATATGATGTTCTATTGATATCATAGGTACATCATGTGTAGTAATTAAAGATAAATGCACAGAGCCTAAATGCCCTGATACATTTGTATGCTCCCGGTAGGGTGGCATATAGCAGTTGTACTGTCAGTCCGTTTGTCTGTCTGTCTATCTGTATGTCTGTCTGTCTGTCTGACTTTTGTCCGTCTGTCTGTCTGTCTGTGTGTCCGTCCGAAAACTTTTACATGGGCCATAACTTTCGCAATATTGAAGATAGCAACTTGATATTTGGCATGCATGTGTATCTCATGATGAAGCTGCACATTTTGAGTGGTGAACGGTCAAGGTCATCCTTCAAGGTCAAAAGTAAAAAAATACAATCCAAGGGAAGTAATAAGCTTTAAAAGGGCGATAATTTTAAACCTGCCAAATGATATTTTGAAATTTTATTTCAAAGGGGCACAATAGTGGGCATTGTGTTTCTGACAATCACATCTCTTGTCTAATGATGCCATAGCTAGTGAGGTAACTTCTAGGTGTTACAGCGTAGTATTAAAAATATTAAACGGCATTATTACACTCCTGCGACATCATCAATAATGAAAAAACATTTTTAGCTCATCTATTTTTTGAAAAAAAATTATGAGCTATTGTCATCACCTTGGCGTCGGCGTCGGCGTTGGCGTTGGCGTTGGCGTCGGCGTCCGGTTAAGTTTTGCGTTTAGGTCCACTTTTCTCAGAAAGTATCAATGCTATTGCATTCAAACTTGGTACACTTACTTACTATCATGAGGGGACTAGGCAGGCAAAGTTAGATAACTCTGGCGTGCATTTTGACAGAATTATGTGCCCTTTTTATACTTAAAAAATTGAAAATTTTGGTTAAGTTTTGCGTTTAGTTCCACTTTTCTCAGTAAGTATCAATGCTATTGCATTCAAACTTGGTACACTTACTTACTATCATGAGGGGACTGGGCAGGCAAAGTTAGATAACTCTGGCATGCATTTTGACAGAATTATGTGCCCTTTTTATACTTAGAAAATTGACAATTTTGGTTAAGTTTTGTGTTTAGGTCCATTTTATTCCTTAAGCATCAAAGCTATTGCTTTCATACTTGCAACACTTACTAACTATCATAAGGGGACTGTGCAGGCAAAGTAATGTAACTCTGACTGGCATTTTGACAGAATTATGTGCCCTTTTTATACTTAGAAAATTGAAAATTTGATTAAGTTTTGTGTTTAGGTCCACTTTATTCCTACAGTATCAAAGCTATTGCTTTCATACTTGCAAGATTTATGAACTATCATAAGGGGACGGTGCAGGCAAAGTTATGTAACTCTGACTGGCATTTGGACGGAATTATGGGCCCTTTATACTTAGAAAATTGAAAATTTGGTTAAGATTTATGTTTTGGTCACTTTACCCCTAAAGTATCATAGATATTGCTTTCATACTTGGAACACTCACAAACTATCATAAGGGTACAGTAAAAGGACAAGTTGCATAACTCTGGTTGTCATTGTTACGGAATTATGGCCCTTTTTTGACTTAGTAACTTTTAATATATGGTTAAATTTTGTGTTTCGATCCACTCGAAGTATCAAGGCTATTGCTTTCAAACTTCAAATACTTACATGCTATCATGAGGTTACTGTACCTGGCAACTTGAATTTTACTTTGACCTTTGAATGACCTTGACTCTCAAGGTCAAATTATTAAATTTTGCTAAAATTGCCATAACTTCTTTATTTATGATTAGATTTGATTGATACTTTGATGAAACTACTCTTACCTGACATACCACAATAGACTTCACCCAAACCATCCCCCGTGCCCTCCCCCCCCCTCCCCCCCTCCCCCCCCCCTAATTTTTTTTTTTTTTTTTTTTTTTTTTATAAGATCATCTCACAAATGACCACCACACCCTCACACTATACCCCCACCCCACCCCCCCACCCCCCCCCCCAAATTTTTTTTTGATTTTTTTTTTTTTTTTTTTTTTTTTAAGATCATCTCACAAATTATCACCACACCCTCACACTATACCCCCCCCCCCCCCCCCCCGATTTTTTTATTTTATTTTTTTTTTTTCGCTTTTTTGGAAGATAATGTAATAAATGTCCACAACCCCACACTATACACCCCTCTTCACTCCACTCCTCCCTCCTTTGTGATTGAAAATGAGAGTCCCTTCACCTTTAAAAAGAAAATAGATGAGCGGTCTGCACCCGCAAGGCGGTGCTCTTGTTTGAAACTGAAATAAACGATGTAGTGCAACTGTTTCATTGCTCAATCAATGATGTCATAAAAGATATCAGGTGATAAGGTCCTATCTCCAGTTGCATAATGTGCTCTGCAATGACCAGTCATTTTGAATGTAACTTAAGTCATTATAACTGCACCCTATTGTCAATTTAAAGGTTTCAAAATCAGGTTTTTTTTTGGCCCGATTTTATAGCCGAAATTCGGCTATGTTCCCAATCCCAAAAAGTATACTTTTTTCCCAAAATGTGGCAAAAAATTCCCAATTGAAAAAAAAAAAAAAAAAAAAAAAAAAAAAAATTTTTTTTTTTTTTTTTTTTTTTTTTTTTTTTTAGAAAGAAGTCTTATGTGTATTTTATCTCAATTTTAATTCAATTACATCTAACAAAGTATTATATGATTTTTTCTTTTAATTTGAATGATTATAAAGAGTTAAATCAAATTTAGTATTTCCCTAATCAGTGGACTTTACGTGTGGAAAAAAAGGCTAATGAATTTATTTTCCCAATTTCATGAAAATGCCGATAAAATTCCCAATTCCAAAGCCATGGGCTATCTTCCCAAAAAGTGGAAAAAAAAACCTGAAAATGTAGCTGTAGCAGAGCATTGACATTGCTTTATATACTAGTATTAATCTTGTACAACAAGTTGGTGTATCACTAAATAAATTTTGTCTTCTGCTTAAGGATATAACATGCATAGTGTATTACCATTTTTATATCGATACACAGAAGACCTCTAACCACTTATTTGATGATACACCAAAATGAGCAGCATCTAATTATACTTCTTTATCAGGGTAGCTTTGCTTGAAACTTAATTATCATAGATACACTATACGTGCTAAAATGCCTAGTGGGAGAACAAAGTTTAACCCTTCATGGATTGAGAAGTTGGACAACAGTGGAAAAACACTTGGATCGTGGTGCAATAGAGATACCGTGGTGCAAGAGAGATACCAGCAATTAGTTTGCAGGATAGTGTACTGTCTGAATGAAATCTTGTGTAATACATGTAATTCTGGTGCTTATCAACTGATAAGTCATGCAGATGGACAACAACACAAGGAAAACATGAAATACATGCATGATAATTCACAAAAATGTTTGTTTGGAAGTGCTACAAAGCCAAGCAGCTCTCAGGGGGGGGGGGGGGGGGGATAAATCTATTTGTATGCAAGTACATCCATCACACAAGGAACAGGTACAAAAGGCTGAAATCCTCTGGGCCCTTAAGGTAGCTTCAAGAGGGAATCCATACAGAACATGTGATGGCACTCCTGCTCTGTTTCAAGCTATGTTTCCTGGACCTGTGTCTAAAAAATTTGTATTATGTATTCCTACTTTTGAGGGAAAAGTTCCTACTTTTTCCTACTTTTTTCCTACTTTTTTTGCAAAAGTAGTTCCTATTTTTTCCTACTTTTTGAAAAAAGGTCACTTGACAGCCTGAGTTACAGTTGGGGTCGCGTCTTATAAGCGAGATACTGGTGAATATAACAAAAAAAAATTAAAATATCGAGTTTACTGGGCTTATGCTAGCCAAGTTGGTCACTTGTCAGTTGTTTTGAATCATCGCGGCAGCCATTTGCATTTTCTCTAAAGTCTGTATTGGCCCGTACCGTGTATCGGAACGCTATGTTCAGTTACCGATTTATTTGTAATAAAATGTATAGTTACTGATTTTGTTTATTATTTTTAATTTGAATTTTGTTATTTTTGGGGTATAAGACGTTATATTGTCCGTGAATATTCTTGACAAGTTTGTATCACCTGATTGTCTGCGTGGGACGTCATTAAATGTCATATAAATTGGCCATTATAATAGTATACGTGTGTAAGCGGCGACACGATGCCTATATGCTTAAAACAACAGCAAAATCAATTCTCAGTTTGAAACTGTCAATTGTTAAATAAACACGCTGCCGATTACAAATGCTACTTGACAAGCTTGTATCACCTGATCGTCTTTGTTCCACGTCGTTAATTGTCAATTAAGACATAATTTGCAATTAGGGTATCCTCTTAAAGAAGTTACCAGTTTGCTACTGTCAATTGTTAAATAAACACGTTTATTCAGACGACCCACTAATGCCGATGACACCTTATTTATTAGGGGCCAACAACAACGGGAGCAAAGAGCGACCGCATGCTATTATCCGTATATGGCTTTCTTCTTGACACATGATTTCGATCTGCGCTTCGGAGTCTATCACTCTATCACGCGATTGGCTAATTTTATGAAAGTAGGCGTTTTCTATTGTTAATGGACAATTGGCGTAAAATTTGCATAATCTAGGTAATAAAACGAAACGCTTTCAAAATATCTGCCTATTAGTTTTCAATACCTGTCAAACAATACAATTAAGATGACTGATACGATCAATTTTGCTTGTGCATTGATATTACAAACATAATATGTTTGCAATTGTTTGGGCAAATGATTAAATACGCAATTGTTACAAATTTTGTTAAATTGATAATTATTTTTATTGCATGAATAATACTTAAAAAATAAATTAAAACCCACTAATATATCATAAAATAAACAAATATTATTTACTTTGTTGTTTGATTGTTTTATTTTTCAGACTTGCGTGAATTACTAAATGTATGCAGCTTGAGTTTGAAAAATTCTCAATGTGTTAGTAATTGATGACTTTCTTTAACATACGGCCATTTTTTCGGCCGATGAAAACGGCGAAAATTTGACCGCGTCTTACATGCGAGTCAGTTTCAAATCCACCTATTATAAGGTCCGAAGTTGGGGTGCGTCTTATAAGCGCAAGTTTACGGTATCTATCTCCATTGTTTAACCTGCTGAATCATATTTCCCAATCTAATTTTAGTTCTGCTCTAGAATTCATTAGACCCCAGATATTGATCATTGCTGTGTGTAACTATTTACCACTCAGCTTACTGACCCTCTCACTTTGCTGTATGCCAGATGTTAATATCGGTGGTCAGTTATAAAAGCTGGTTGAACTTTTTGATATATTTTTAGCTCACCTGATTTCTCAGGTGAGCTTTTGTTACCAGTCTTTGTCAGTCGTATGTCCCTCCGTCCGTCCGTTAACATTTGCTCGTAAACACTCTAGAGGCCACATTTCTTGTCCCATCTTCATGAAACTTGGTCAGAAGCTTTGTCCCAATGATATCTCGGCCGAGTTTGAAACTGGGTTGTGCCGGGTCAAAAACTAGGTCACGAAGTCAAAAAAAGAAAAACCTTGTAAACACTGTAGAAGTCACATTTCATGCCCAATCTTCATGTAACTTTGTCAAAATGTTTGTCTGAATGATATCTTGGTTGAGTTCAATCATCATGAAAGTTGGTCAAAACATTGGTTCAATTGATGTCTCGGACGAGTTCGAAAATGGTTGAGATCGGTGAAAAAACATGACCGCCAGTGGGCGGCGCATTTTTCTCTATAAGTATATAGTGGCAGTTTTCCCTATTTGGCTAAAGAGAAACCTTGTAAACACTATAGAAGTCACAATTTTTGCCCAATCATCATGAAAGTTGGTCAAAACATTAGTTTTATTGATATCTCGGATGAGTTTAAAAATGGTTGGGATTGGTGAAAAAACATGGCTGCTAGTGGGCGGGGCATTTTTCTCTATACACTGTAACTCCAATATAGTGCGGTCCGTTATAACGCTGTGTCCAATATAATGCGGGGGGTCCTTGGATCCCGCTTTTTCTCCAACCTTCCATTTTTGATTCAAATCCATGTTATGCAACTTCATGTATTTTCAGAAAATTCAAAGAAGCCGGCGATCACAGCTTGATTGCTTTATCCGTCCGTTTAACTTATTTTAATCGATTAGAGGTTAAACGACACTCGACAGCTAATTGGTGTTAATCTGTTGTGTAATGTCAATAAAGGTGTGAAAACTCGCGAGTCCTTGTTTATTGCATGTATTCCCTATCAGAGCGGTTCGGTGCGCTAATTTCAATAAAGCAAGTGCAATCGGAATAATTATCAAATTAAAGTTATTTACGATTAATCATTATTTACATGCTAACGCAGTGTAATAGTTAACAGAGATGCAATAAATTTCTGCCCGATATCAGAAAGTCTACGGAAAGCACGTTTTCTACATGCTGCGTATGACGCAATAAAATATTTCTTTGTACATGTATCGTATTGCATTCAATCTAAATTTAAATTCGCTCGTCCAATGAAAGCTGTGTCCCATAATGCACTGTACTAATTTTTCTGAAAAATGGCATAGGCATATGAATTTGTTTACAAAATTTGTAAACATATTTCTTGTCATAAATGTTAAACATTATTTTTTCGTGAGTGATATTGGATTATCGGATAAATGTGCACATTAGAAAAGCGGTATGTACAGTACACTCCACGCGTTTTCCCCAAAAAACGCGCTCCCTCCGCGGGGATTTTCTGCTAGCGAGTGTTCACGCGGCGTTGGAAGAGCGAGGTGAACTCGATAAAACGCTCGGTGTTACGCCGCGTTCGCTAATTCCCGCGGCGTGTATTACTTTAGGCTAGTCGGTAAATGCAGACACTTTCCGTTCTTATCAGTGATCGCCGCGCAACGCCGCGTTAGCAGTGTGCTACTGGGCATGCCAAAAAATAAAAACATTGTTATAATAAATTGTTTAAATACTGTAGTACATGTATAAAAAAGATAATTGTATAGAAAATTAATACGTATTAAAATTGTTTTTTAATTCACAGGTACGTCTACAATATGAAATAGTCTAATATAATACATTTGACAAATTAATATTTAAATCAAAACACATATGACACAAGAATAAATGTTCCGTAAAATTTCCAAATGAGAATAATAATTTGTAATCCGAAACACACTACGATTTTTAGTTGTTAACACGACGTTTACAAATGCTACCAATATACAGTCATCATTAGATTTCCCGACAAAAGCGCGCGAAAATTATGCTGCAATGTACAAGGTCAAGGTACAATGTATACTCCTGCAAAGCGTGCGTATATTGATTTTTTTATACAAACTTTGTATCGCAGAGAACATTGAATTTTGTTGATTTCGGTTAAAAGTTTCTTTGGTATTTATTAACGAAATTATATCGCGTATAAGTTGATATTTCCTCTAAAATAATTTCAAATCTAACACGCCGAATCTTTATCGTTACGGTATTTTAGTAGAGTAATTATTTTAACACTAATTGTACTATAAACGGATTAAAGAAGACATCTGGGCGGAACTGGATTTTAACTGTTTGACGTTATGAAAACACGCAAAGCTTGTCTACTGACCTATTGTGTAGACTGCTGTCTGCGGTGTTTTGACAAAAGGGATTATCATGTGTGAATGTCACTCTGCCGATTTGGTCCATAATTACTGGTAAACATTGTTTAGAATGTCGACGCAACAAGAATACAACTGTGAATATTAAATGCAATTATCAACTCAATAGTTACCACCTTTTAGCAATCAATGGAATAACCTACAAACAAAGAGAAAATCAATGCATTAGCGAGCAGAGAATTGACTTTGTTCCGCCAATTAAAACCATTCCTTATGCATTTGTTGAACGTGTTTACTTGAGTAAGTTATGCCTTTAGACAGGAAGCGGCTTTTCTTTGATAACGTCAAACTGTCAATTCACACAGATTTGCGAGATTTTTAAGGTCCTCGGTCATTTGTATACATGTTCAGTATAGAAAATCACCTGCTAACATGAAAACTTTGGATTAAATTATCAAAATAAAAACAATTTTGCAAACTGTGTTTATATTAATTGGTAAGTATTAGTTAAAAGACGACGTTTTGTGTGTCGTAAATCAACGAGTTTTCTATACAACAACAACTTCTTCTACGACCACGTCGGGATCGATCTATCTTGGTTGTTTTTTTTAATTGTAAATATTATACTACATGTACATGGATGTAATTGTAATAAATGTAATTTTATTTGAAAATCAGGAATCAACAAAATATAATTGATCGTTATCTCGTAAAACGCGGAGTTTCCCCCGCGTTGCCAACGCGGAGGGCCGCCGCGTCGGCTTATCAGTTTTGCCGATCGTTAACCGCCGCGTCCAAAATCATGCAAACGCCGCGTCTAGCGGGATTTTCTTAATCTCCCTCCAGGTCGAAACCCGCTGAGTATGGAGGGAAATTGGGGAAAACGCGTGGAGTGTACTGTATACTGTTATCGTTCGATTCGGTTTATATGCATGTATTTGCGGATGACAACACAGCATGACTATACACAGGACCTATATTATAGGATATACTATACCTGTTTTATAACCCCCTTAAATAAATAAGCTCAAAACTTATAACGCTGTCCGTTTATAACGCTGTTGCGTGGCTTGGACCCCGTCATCTGCGTTATATTGGAGTTACAGTGTATGTATATAGTGAAAACATGTGAACACAGTAGAAGTCACATTTTTGGCCCAATTTTCATGAAATTTGCACAGAACATTTCTTTCCTTGATACAAGAGTTGAGTTCAAAAATGGTTCCGGTCAGTTAAATAACATGGCTGCTGGGAGGGGGGCAGTTTTCTCATTATGCCCCCCCCCCCCCTTTCCAAGAAGAGGGGGTATATTGTTTTGCACATGTCGGTCCGTCCGTCCACCAGAAGGTCACCGGATGATAACTCAAGAGCACTTATGCCAAGGATCATAAAACTTCATAGGTACATTGATCATGACTCGCAGATGCCTCCTATTGATTTTTAGGTCAAAGGTCAAGGTCACGATGACCCGAAATAGTAAAATGGTTTCTGGATGATAACTCAAGAACACTTATGCCTAGGATCATGAAACTTCATAGATACATTGATCATGACTCGCAGATGACCCCTATTGATTTTCAGGTCACTAGGTCAAAGGTCAAGGTGACCCAAAGCAGTAAAATGGTTGATGATAACTCAAGAATGCTTATGCCTTATGCTTATGCCTAGGATCATGAAAATTCATAGCTACATTGATCATGACTCGCAAATAACCCCTATTGATTTTCAGGTCACTAGGTCAAACGTCAAGGTCACGATGACCCAAAATAGTAAAATGGTTTCCGGATGATATTCCAAGAACGCTAAGGCCTAGGATCATGAAACTTCATAGGTACATTGATCATAATTCCTAGATAATCCCTCTTGATTTTCAGGTCACTAGGTCTAACGTCAAGGTCACGATGACCCAAAATAGTAAAATGGTTTCCGGATGATAACTCAAGAACCCTTAGGCCTAGGATCATGAAACTTCATAGGTACATTGATCATGACTGGCTGATGACCCCTATTGATTTTCAGGTCACTAGGTCAAAGGTCAAGGTCACGGTGACCCGAAATAGTAAAATGGTTTCCAGATGATAACTCAAGAGCCTTTATGCCTAGGATCATGAAACTTCATAGGTACATTGATCATGACTCGAAGATGACCCCTATTGATTTTCAGGTCACTAGGTCAAAGGTCAAGGTCGGGGTGACCTGAAATAGTAAAATGGTTTTTGGATGATAACTCAAGAACGCTTATGCCTAGGATCATGAAACTTTATCGGTACAATGATCATGACTTGCAGATAACCCCTATTGATTTTCAGGTCACTATGTCAAAGGTCAAGGTCACGGTGACCTGAAATATTAAAATGGTTTCTGGATGATAACTCAAGAACGCTTATGCCTAGGTTCATGAAACTTCATAGGTATATTGATCATGACTGCAGATGACCCCTATTGATTATCAGGTCACTATGTCAAAGGTCAAGGTCACAGTGCCAAATAACGTATTCACACAATGGCTGTCAAGGTCATGGTGACTCAACTTAGAAAAATGGTTTCTGGATGATAACTCAAGAATGCTTACGCCGAGGATCATGAAACTTCATAGGTATATTGATCATGCCTGCAGATGAAATAATGATGAAACTTGACCAGGATGTTTGTCTGGACAATATCTAGGTTAAGTTTGACATTTGGTAAACATTGAATCAGGGCTTTTTTTAGAGAAAGGGGAAGACGCTGGACGCTGGGTGAAAGGGGAAAAAAGAGTGCGAAAGAGACATATTAGGGGAAAAAATAAAAACTGTTCATTTCAATGTCTATAACTCATCAAAAGAGGCTTGTCTCCATCCTTTTTGTTCTAAAACACATTTAACACGTATTAAAGTCAAAGTCTTTAATTAAGTTGCAGGTGTAGATCTAATTATGGGAAATGTTTTCAACTATATTTCTGTACTGGGGCCGGGGGACGATGTCAATTTTGTGATTTCAATTTCATGATGAATGGGTTGACGATCTTGATCTGCTACAGTATTGGAAGGGAAAGGAGCGGCAGCTGCCGATTGTCTACTTTCACTTTCACAATGTTCGATGTTGATTATCTCAGAATCCTGATGGGTTATAACGGTTTTCGATGATTCTTTCTTAAAAAATGCCTCGATGCGTTCAGTATCTTTCGAGTCCGAATGTTTTATTTTGTTTGTGTAAGAACGCCAATTGTGAGACATTTTTTTCTGTTTTCACGTTTATATCTTGGCTTGCACATAGCCCGGATGAAAATTCGACTGGTTTCTGGTAATTTATTGACGAAACACCCTTCTTGCGCAAGACCGGTATCCAGTAAAATAGTCACATGATTATTACGATTAGTTGCCCAGTTTACATAACGTTATTTAAGAGCTATATTTAGAATAACTGGGATTCCCAGATTTTTTGTGTTCGTCTGGAGAGAGAGAGAAAGATCGTTGTACATGGTGCAAATTGGATAATTGTCGAATGCCCAAAGGAAAAATAAACATTTCTTTGAGAGAAAATATTATATTTTGGTGAAAAATGATATTTTTGGTGGGGAAATTGTATTTTGAGGGGAAAAATTCTGGTAGGGGAAGACGCCAAATATCGGCGTCACTTTCTTAGTAAAAAAAAACCCTGTGAATGAACAGACTCCTTTCAGGTGAGCGAACTAGGGCCATCTTGGCCTTCTTGTTTCTGGTTTCTACATGTATTCAATGGAAACACTCAAAGATGTGTTATTGTGTGAGGATGTTAACTGAGTCTTATAATTTTCACCTGCAGTTAGGGATAATTATGCGGTTATGCCTGTTTTTTGCATTGAAAATTATAGATATATACTGCAGCTATTTTTTTGCCCAATTTGGAAAAATACCAGTACAAGCCCAATTGGGAAAATTGTGGGCGAAAAAACCTGAAATCTGGAAAATTTGCATTGTGAAGTCTTCATGTTGGGAATTTGGTGTATTTGATTTTTAGCTCCCAAATACTTTAAATTGATAACTAAATGTTGTCAAGTTGTCAATATTATATTGACTTTGGTTCAAACCATAGAGCTGCATAAGGAAAC
This sequence comes from Dreissena polymorpha, assembly GCF_020536995.1. Taxonomy (NCBI): domain Eukaryota; kingdom Metazoa; phylum Mollusca; class Bivalvia; order Myida; family Dreissenidae; genus Dreissena; species Dreissena polymorpha. The sequence goes on from NC_068360.1 coordinate 17,642,896, forward strand.
TAACTAAATGTTGCATTTTTTTTTTGAAATATTTATTTTTTTAGTTTCCTTCAATTGGGATTTTTTTAGTGCAATTGGGCAATTTGTAGTTTTTGCTAATTGGGAAAGTGCGGTTTTCCAGTACTTTATAAAAAAAAGGAAAAAAATCGCTGTACTGGTTTTCTATAACAGATATTTGAGTAACATTTTTTACATGTGTTCAAGGTGTTTAAAAACATACACTGACTAAGAAATATAACTGTGATCAGTTTTTTAGCAGGACTTAATGAACATACACTGACTAAGACATATAACTGTGATCAGTTTTTTAGCAGGACTTGGTTCACATAAAATGTAGGTTAATGTTTGAGTGCAGCAAGTACATATCTCTGTGAATACTAAAGAATTTCAATTGAAACTCGACACATGTTTTGGGGATCATGGTGAAGTGTCAAACTAAGGCCTATAATTTTGACCTGCCATTGAGCTGAATTATGCCTTTTTTGCACTTATAAAATTATGGTAAACCTTTGAATGCAACAACTATAACTAGCTTACTGTACATGCTGAACTAGCAGGGGATTGCATTTGTGGCCAGTTGAGTTAAGGTCACTGTTAATGAAAATATTAAAATGGTTGCAGCTCAATAATTTTAGTCTTGAAAGAGTTATTGTCCTGTAATAGTCGAGGAAGCTTAAATGCAGACATTGCTTTTAAAGTCGATTGAATTCACAAAAATTATTTGGTTAAATTTCAGAAATCTAAATTCCTGTCATGGTCAACTTAAAATCACCTTTTGGTTTACATAACATTACTCCTGCATGTATGCAACTTCAAATATGTGTCCCTGGTTATTATATGACTGATGACAACATACATTTAACTACCAAAATGGGATAATAGTTGAGTCCACTGTCTTTGGACAGCTATTGTTCCTTAAACAAATACTATTTTATAAGTCTGGTCCAGTGGTTTCATTTATCTTTCTTTCACATTTTCTTGCCATAAAAAGCAATTTAAGGGAAAGATAATGTATTTTTATGTCCCCCAGTCTATACTGGGGGACATATTGTTTTTGCCCTGTCTGTTGGTTTGTTTGTTTGCGTTAAACTTTAACATTTGCGATAACTTTTGCAATATTAAAGATAGCAACTTCATATTTGGCATGCTTGTACCTCATGGAGCTTCACATTTTGAGTGGTGAAAGGTCACGGTCATTCTTCAAGGTCAAATATATGGGTCAAAATCGTCAAACTTTAACATTTGCCATAACCTTTGCTGTATTGAAGATAGCAACTTCATATTTGGCATGCATGTGTATCTCATGGAGCTGCACATTTTGATTGGTGAAAGGTCAAGGTCATCCTTCAAGGTCAAATATATGGGAGGGGGGGACATAGTGTTTCACAAACACATCTTGTTTTTTAAAAAGGCACTGATTGCTGCTCAAAAGTTGGACCAGTTAGTTAACATTTTCTGTTAAAAAAAGGGTAAATATAAGGTTGTTATTGAATACATGTTCCTAAGCATGGATTTCTTGTCATTTGCTTATTAATGTTGTGACCTGAAGGAGCTGTAAGTACCACAGTTAAACTGTAGCAAAATAAAGACAGACAGACAGACAGACAGTTTATTTAGACTTATACAAAAGTACATCGTCTTCATACACAAATATATACATTATTTTCTGTCACATAAATAGGTATTACAACATTACATTACATAACATAACATAGATGGTCATTTAAGAATACGAATATAAATAAGCATACTCAATTGCAAGACTACGTAAATTCCATCAAAGTGGTAATGAAATTTTTTAAACATAACATAACATAAATGGTCATTTAATAATATAAATATAAATAAACACAATCAATTGCAGGAATACGTTAATTCCATCAAAGCAGTGTTTATAAATAAACATAATCAAGTGCAGGAATATGTAAATTCCAACAAAGCGGTAATGAATTTTTTAAACGTAACATTACATAAAAGGTCAATTAAGAATACAAAAATAAATAAACACTATGATTTTTCTTTCTATTGTATGGTTGTTTTTCCATGGATTTGAAGTCAATTGACCGTAGCCAGCTGTAGCATCCATTTTATGAAAGAAGAGTTAATGTAGAAATTTAATAACATTTGCTCACTTTAACTGACTTCAACATGTTCTAATCAATATGAAGTTTGTTATTCATATAAAATGCCTAAATGCCATTATTTTTGGAAATGCCAAGTTATGGGTTCAACAAGTTTGATGTTATTGTTGTATTATTTGGGACCAGACAAACAGCCTTGACCACTGACCTGGTAATCTACATATCTGTCAACTGGAAAATGGGATTCTTAGAACTATTTCTATTAATAATAATGTACCTTTGTGCTCTTGTTCTTATATAAAGCATGAAATGATTTTTTTCCAGTATAGACTGGTTTGAATGTTATATAAATAAAGTAGAGCATGTTATTTAAACATTCTAATTTGATAAGCACGCAGAACATTGCGTTTATATAACGAAAACATAAAAAAATGTGCTTAACTATCTAGAATTCTAAAGAATTTTAGAATTCTATAATTTTACCAACAAAAAAAATATTTTAAAAAGATATTTGGCGTATATCCTCTATTTGGAATTAATGACAGAAAATTGATGTTTCAAAATAAGTGAATTGAAAGCAGATGTTTGATTGTTGTTGTAGTTCCTTTTTAAGTTGTTAGGCCCTTATCCACCTTATAAAATATCCTGTTCATATATGTGCATGTTAATTAAAACTTCACTTATGTAAATACATACTTAAATGTAAAATGATACAGCATCAGACTGCATAATGTGTCCTCACTTGGCATAGTGTGTATTTTGCATTTGTTTTTAGGCCCCGGTAGGGTGGCATATAGCATTTGAACTGTCTGTCCGTCAGTCCGTCCGAAAACTTTAACATTGGCCATAACTTTTGCAATATTGAAGATAGCAACTTGATATTTGGCATTCATGTGTATCTCATGCAGCTGCACATTATAAGTGGTTAAAGGTCATCCTTCAAGGTCAAAGGTAAAAAAATAAATCCAAGGGAAGTAACAAGCTTTAAAGGGAGATAATTTCTATTTATCATTTGGCAGGGAAGTAAGGGAAGTAATATTTTTTTAAGGGATATAATAAAAAAAATCATTTTATTAAATCAAAGCGGCGCAGTAGGGGGCATTGTGTTTCTGACAAACACATCTCTTGTTTCTTCATCATCTGGTATGTTGGCATTTATTTAAGGGCATTTTACTTTCCACACATTCAGATAACAAATCTCAATGATGTTTTCTTATTTAATTGTTCTTGTCTAACAATAAAGAACCAAAGTCAGAGTGGTTTTAAGACCAATTAACAATGAGTTCAATGCTTAAATAATACGATTCTAATATGGCCTAAACAATTTCCAAAAGTGATTTAAACTTTATTGTTTATTATACCCCCACAAACGAAGTTTAGGGGGGTATATAGGAGTGAGCTTGTCTGTCGGTCGGTCAGTATTAAGTGTCAGCTCTCTAATTCAAGTTGTTTTCATCCGATCTTCACCAAACTTGGTCAGATGTTGTATCTAGATGATGTCTAGGTCAAGTTCAAATATGTGTCATGCCGGGTCAAAAAGGAGGTAACGGGGTCACTTAGTGCGTTTTAAACATTGAGCATGGTGTCTGCTCTCTAATTTAAGTAGTTTTTATCAGAGCTTCACAAAACTTGGGCAGAAGTTGTATCTAGATGATGTGTAGGTCAAGTTCGAACATGGGCCATGGCGGGTCAAAATCCAGGTCACGGGGTCACTTAGTGCATTTTAAACATTGAGCATGGTGTCCGCTCTTTAATTCAAATAATTTACATCAGAGCTTCACCAAACTTGGTCGGAAGTTGTATCTAGATCATGTGTAGGTCAAGTTCGTACATGGGAAAACTAGGTCACGGGGTCACTTAGTGCGTTTTAAACATTAAGCATGGTGTCCGTTGTTTTTTGTGAAGACAACATGCAAAATATTCTGTGCCAATGCGCAATGTGGAAGTATTCGTCACGTCTGTGACAAAGCTCTAGTTGTACATGTAATAAGAAGTAATTCACAGAATGAATGTAGACAGGAACAATTTGCTTTGACTCAAAAAGTCAAAAGTGAAAACCGACACAAAAGCTAACTATGAGAGCTGTTAAAATTTTGTTGCTTCTTTTCTTCTTTGCTCATTATAAATTGACTCTTTAACCCTTACCCCATCAGAAGCATGGTGAAAACGGCTTTTGCAACCAGCATAAAACCAGAACAGCCTGTGAGTAACTTGTAGTAAGTTCAGGTTTTATGCTGTTTGCTGCTCATCAGTATCTTAAGGTTGGAAATGAAGCCTTTAAAACTTGGTGCTAGTAAAGAAGATTTTAATTAGATTTTCTAAGGGACTACAAGCGCATCAAAGTGTGTTTACAAGGGATAAAGGGTTAAATGAAAAAAAAAAGAGTATGAAATTTCTTTCTATAATTGCTATGTTGAATTTTCATTTAACTCTTTCAGTGCTGGAACCAAATTTTGAAGGTCTTTGCAAACACGTTGGATCCAGATGAGACGCCACAGATAGTGGCGTCTCATCAGGATCCAAACTGTTTGCTATTCTGATAGTATTCTTTTTTTTTTAAATCAAAGAAAAAGCTAATTTTATAAATTTAGCAGACGACCAAATTCCCAGCATGCAAAGCGTTTAAATAGTTTGTAATATGTATTTCAGAACCATAAAAAGGAGTTGTTAGCACATCTGGCGGATCACAACCTGGATGGACTGCAGCAGTTTGTGGCCACGTTTGTACGCGTGAAGACGTCGACCAGCGGAACACCTCACAGAACTGTGCTCAGTACCCTCTCACAGGGGAACAACTCTGCCTTCGGTTTTTGAGATATATAATGTGTTCTGGCGAGACTGGTTTTAATGCATGTGCGGAAAGTGTTATACAGTCTAATATGGGACGAAACTTTCCACTTTTAAGATTTGTATGCCCCCGGATCATTCGATCAGGGGTATATTTGGTTTTTGCCTCTCTGTCTGTCTGTCATTGTATGTGTGTGTCCCAAAACTTTAACCTTGGTCATAACTATTGCAATATTGAAGATATCAACTTTGGCATGTATAGAGCTGCACATTTTGAGTGGTGAAAGATCAAGGGCATCCTTCAATGTCAAAGGTCAAATATATGGCTTCAAAGCGCAGTAGGGGGTATTGTGTATCACAAACACAGCTCTTGTTTTTATTTTTATTCAAAGAAGTCGTATCTGAAAGAAAATCCAGTCTAGGTCGAGAGTGTTGTCACAGGTTAATCAGGTGTGACACTTTATGCCCATGCATTAGGCCCAGTTTCGGCATAACGAGGCTCAGTTTAGAATATACACACAAAAGGGATAGATCTGCCTTTGGATTTTGAGGTCTAACAGACATATATAATATACCTCTTGTGCACAAGTGTATTGGAGACCCTGCCCAAAGTTTTTAACCCTTTCCCATTCACTGGCAGTTTGTTCAGGTTTTATGCTGTTTGCTGCTCTTTAAGGGTTGGAAATAAAGCCGTTAAAACTTTAATCTAGTAAGTAACGTCTTTAATTAAATTTGATTTTCAAATGGACTGCAAACACGTTTAAATACATATCTAAGTGGTAAAGGTTGAAGTGGATTATGCCACTGACTGATGACACAAGTAAACTCTGCCCACTTTCATTATATAATGCACATTAATGGGAAGCATCCATCAGTTTTACTGATATTCTTGTTAAATTTGTACTGTGCTTGACCTCAAAACAAGTAACACTTTCTTGATTCGAATTTGTATTTATTTACAAAATGTATTGTGGACGTAATTATTTATGATTTTATCGACAATTCTGTATGAGTCATGTTCTTTACACATTTTCCATACAAGGGTCTTTTTTTTTCATTTGTATATTGTGCATAACTGTATATCGCTATTAATGTATGCTCGACATTTTATGTCACTTATTTATTTTTATGTTAAAATTTTGGTAAGTGGCAAAATATAAAGAATATAATGGTAGGTTAGTTTTGATAACATGTGCTATCACACTCTTCGAATATGGCATGTTAAAGGTCTTGCCTTTTGTTAGCTCACCTGAGCGATAGCTCGGGGTGAGCTATTGTGATCACTCACCGTCCGGCGTCCGGCCGTCCGTCTGTCTGTCTGTCTGTAAACAATTTGTAAACATCTTCTTCTACTAAACCATTGAGCCAATTTCAACTAAATTTCATGTGGAGCATCCCTAGGTCATGGGACAAAAAAATGTTAAAAAAAAATTGATCACATAACCAAGATGGCCGCCATGACCATATATGGTAAAAACCTTAAAAAATCTTCTTGTCAGAAACCGCTCATCAGATTTTCCAAAAATTTCACAGGGATGACCTTTGAAGGCTCCCCTGAAAAAGTTGTTCAAAGAAATTTGATTCGTCAAAAAACATGGCCGCAGGAGCTCGTTGAACTTTGCATGTTTATTCGTTTTTGCCTATTTTGTGAAAATTTTCAAAAATCTTCCACATTTTTTGTCGGATCCTTTCCAAATTTGCACAGTGTCTTTATATCAATGAGGACACGAACCCTACAAAAAATGAGCATTATTGGTCCATGAAGTACAGAATTACCTCCCCTTGAATTGAGAAAATGGTGTTTATGCAATAAAGTCCAAATTTTTCATCCAATTCTTTCCAAACTTGCACAGTGTCTTCATATCAATGAAAACTCGAGCCCTGTCGAAAATGAGCAACATCGGACCATTAAGTCCAGAATTATCTCCTTGAGATGGCAGATTTAGAAATAATTATAGTGTACTCTTTTTTTCCAATTAATAGTGCTATTAGAGTAAAGGATTTGCTGGCTACAGGCCAGGTTTCTCTGACACGATTCTCTTCTGATGGCTTTGCTGCAGACCACATAAACCCTTAACCCAGAACAGTTAATTCTTTCTGCAAATGTTTGTGACTGTGGAAATCATTGAAATAAAGGAGAAATTGCTGAAATTAGCATTTTATCCTTTCATCACAATGCTTCCTACCCTATTAAATCAGTTTCTTCTTATTGTAAATTCAATAGAGTTTTAGCAAAATTTTTCACCCCCTACTTTTGAGCTTAATATGGTTTTTCACCCCCGGTGTTAAACTCAATTGGGTTATTTAGGGAATGACATATATAATATAATAAAAATCTACAAAGGTTACTTTATTATTTATACAAATGGAATTCAAAAAGGTATCTGTACATAACAACAAACAATTTCTGAATTTCTGATCAAAGTTCATTCATTTTTGCGTTTAATAAGACCGAGTTTGTGAAAATCGTTGCACAATTGATGAAGTTATTGCTGTTCAAAGCGATGCACCCCGTTATGGGGTCGTTTTGAGTTGAATACCTCGACAATGAAAGTAGATATCGGACGGGTCTAAGTATAATTACAATAATACCCAAAAGATTGATAATCGCTGGAAAGACTGCCTTCTTTTCTTCATAGGACGGCATATAAACTATCCGATACATTTTTGTACCGAAAATAACCAGTCTAAAAAATACGCCCGGTGTTCTTAAGAATTGCATTTCGTGACGCAAGGTTTTTTACGGGAATAACATTATTAAATTTGTATTTGCGTTTTTGTACACTTTATTCTGAATTTAATAACGTTTTTATTAACCAGGTTTTCCGAAGGAAAAACTGGTTATTAGATTGGCGAATGTCGGCGGGCCGGTGGAACAAGCTTGTCCGCGCCATAACTTTGTCGTTTATTGTGAGGTTTGAAATCATTTGGCACATTTGTTCACCATCATTAGATGGTGTGTAGCGCGAAACAATTACGTTGATATCTCCAAGGTCAAGGTCACACTGAGTTCAAAGGTCAAAAATGGCCATAAATGGGCTTGTCCGGGCCATATCTATGTCATTCATTGTGAGATTTTAAAATCATTTGGCACACTTGTTCACCATCATTGGATGGTGTGTCACATGAAAGAATTACGTCAATATCTCCAAGGTCAAGGTCGCCACGACTTAAAATAGATTTATTTTGAAACAAAGGGGGTTTATTATAAACAATCCGTTCAGTTTTAGTTGTCTCCCTTTATCAGACTTTTTTTTCCAATTGAAAACCTGGTTTTGTGACAATTGTGTCCCTTGTTGGCTATTTTAATTGCGTATTAACGCAAATATGCTTGTTAATTATAGCCCTGCCTGCATGATTTGTACATCTACACTGTTTCCTGATAATAAAATGTCACACAAAGCTAAGTCATACCGAAAAAATAGCTTATGAAAAAAAACATTTCATCCTGCAAAATAAATAGATTTTCTTTTTAAATAAACTGCATTAGATAGAATTAATAAAAAGCAAACAAACAGTCACACACAGGCATCGGCGACCACATCATCAAATGACAGTGGTTTGAGCCCAGTTACTTTTTAGCTCACCTGTCACAAAGTGACATAGTGAGCTTATGTGACAGTGTGATTTCGGGCGTCCGTTGTGCGTGCGTGTGTGTGTCCGTGAACATTTTTTTTGTGTAGACAGTAGAAGTCACATTTTTTATCCAATCTTTATGAAATTTGGTCAGAATGTTTATCTTGATGAAATCTGGGTTGGGATTGTATTTGGGTCATCTGGGGTCAAAATCTAGATCACTAGGTCAAATAATAGAAAAACCTTGTGTAGACAATAGAGGTCACAGTTTTCATCCAATCTTTTTGAAATTTGGTCAGAATGTTTATCTTGATGAAATCTGGGTTGGGATTGTATTTAGGTCATCTGGGGTCAAAATCTAGGTCACTAGGTCAAATAAAAGAAAAACCTTGTGTAAACAATAGAGGTCACAGTTTTCATCAGATGTTTATGAAATTTGGTCAGAATGTTTATCCTAATAATATCTGATTTTGGATCGTATATGGGTCATTTGGGGTATAAAATTAGGTCATCGGGCCATTTCTAGTAAAACCTTGTGTAGATGAAAGAGGTCTCAGTTTTCATCATGTCTTAATGAAATTTTGTCAGAATGTATTAATTAATGAAATCTGGCTTGGGATATGGGTCTGATAGAATTTAAGTTGATGTAGCAAGGTTAGTCAGGTGAGCGATTCAGGGCCTTCATGGCCCTCTTGTTGTTTTTTAGCAACAAATGGGGCTTAACTTGCATTTTATAATCTGTATCATCCAACTTCAAAAAGTATTATATATTTAATCTGAAATAACCATGTTAGGATCTTCATATTTTTGCTTGTCTTAAAACTAAAACTGCATATTTTTGAGCCATGTTGTGAGAAAACTGGTGCATAAAGTGTTTTCTCTGATTAGCCTGTGCAGTGTACACAAGATTAGCCTGTGCAGTGTACACAGGATAATCAGGGACGACTAGCCTGTGCAGTCTACACAGGATAATCAGGAACGACTAGCCTGTGCAGTCTACACAGGATAATCAGGGATGACTAGCCTGTGCAGTCTACACAGGATAATCAGGGACGACTGGCCTGTGCAGTCTACACAGGATAATCAGGGACGACTAGCCTGTGCAGTCTACACAGGATAATCAGGAACGACTAGCCTGTGCAGTCTACACAGGATAATCAGGGACGACACTTTCTGCCTTCATGGGATTTTTTTTATTTTGAAGAGACTTCCTTTTAAACAAAAGATTCCTTCAAAGCAGAAAGTTTCGTTCCTGATTGCGCATGCTAATCTGGAATGACAGCACGAACATGCATTAAGCCCAGTTTTCACAGAACGTGGCTTATATTATTTTAAGACTTTGTTAAGTGTACTTGCTATTAATGTCAGCCCCATGTATTACATTGTAAGAGCAGATTTGTCCTTTTACCTTTTGTGAAATCAGCCCCCCCCCCCCCCCCCCCGAAGTTGTTTTTTGGAAAAAAAATATAATTTCACTGAACATACATGTATATATTATTTGAAGGCTTTTGATAGTGTACATGTACTAGTTAATGTCAGCCACATGTATTTCGAGCAGATTGCTCCCTTGACCTTTTGTGGGATCAACCCTATGACGTTGTTTGCTTCAAGAAAAAACAGGGAGGGTGAATCTAAGTTGTCAAAACTGTGACGTAGTTGAGGAGTTCTCGATAATTTTACTGAACATGTATGTAAAGATTGGGATAGAAAGAGAATCCGAGGTTATTTGCCTATGAATCAGTGATATAAGAGGTGAGGTTAGGTAATAAGAACTCAGGGACATGCTAATTTCTGCTAACGTCTGTACACAGCATGGGATGGTCAGTACTGTTTGTCATAACCCTTTCCCACTTTGATACACATGTGATGCATTTGTAGTACCTTATTAATTTAATTTAAATAAAGATCTTTCTTACTAGATTCAAGTTTTAACCCTTTACCACTTAGATACGTTTTTCAAAAGACAAATAGAAAGTAGAAAGTAACATTAAATTAAATACCTTTCTTTCTAAATTCAATTTTTAAAGGCTTTGATTCCAACCCTTCGTTACTGATGAGCACAAACAGCATTAAACCTGAACAGACTGCGAGTTACTTGCAGGCTTTTCTTGTTTTATGCTGGTTGCAAAAGCTATTTTCACTTTGCTTCTTATGGGGGGAATTAAGGGTTAAAGGTTCCATTTTCAACCCTTCGATACTGATGATCAGCAAACGGCATAAAACCTGAACATACTGCAAGTTACTCGCAGGCTGTTCTGGTTTTAGGATGGTTGCAAAAGCCATTTTCTCTTTGCTTCTTATGGGGGAATTAAGGGTTAAAGGTTCCATTTCCAACCCTCAGATACTGATGATCAGCAAACAGCATAAAACCTGAACATACTGCAAGTTACTCGCAGGCTGTACTGGTTTTAGGATGGTTGCAAAAGCCATTTTCTCTTTGCTTCTTATGGGGGAATTAAGGGTTAAAGGTTCCATTTCCAACCCTTAGATACTGATGATCAGCAAACAGCATAAAACCTGAACGTACTGCAAGTTACTCGCAGGCTGTTCTGGTTTTAGGATGGTTGCAAAAGCCATTTTCACTTTGTTTCTTATAGGGGAAAGGGTTAATGTCTCACTTGGCCTATTAGAAGTCCCAATTCAAATGCTAGTATGATATTGTGCTCTTAACTGAAAAAGAGCATTGATCTACTCACAGTATGTTATAACAACGACACTTAATTTTAATGAGAATAATGTTAGAAATTATTGACGAACAAAAACATAAACAATCGCAACACTATTTAAAAAAATTTCTTTTTCATTATTCAATATATTTTCAAAAACTTTCGTTTTCACATTACAACCAATCTAACTTTGAGAAATTTTACCAATTTCTGATCTTGTACTTCACCTTTCATTTTACTCTGAATATTTGTTACAGGAAATAGGCCAGTCATATTTTCTTTTGATTTTGCAGCTTGATTGTTTTGTTAAATTGTTAAAAACATATACTGCTTTAAGTAGTGCAATATAGTTATGTAAACAAGCTAATAATGTGTACCATATTTTTTTTATTTGCAGCATTTGTATACAGCCAAAATGTGTACATGTTTATTTTATTTTTCTCTGTGTTAAGTCCAACTTACTAATTTCCTGTGTATAAAGCCACGTGAGGTTTAGATTTGGGAACACAAATTATTCTGTATGACAATAGTCAAGTAAATTTATCAAAATAAATTCAATCATTTTAGTGACCTATGAATTAAGACTTTGAAAGAGAGAATAAAACAGTCAATTCCGAGTGTAAAAATGCGTTTGAAAACCCTTAAAGAAAAAGGCGAAGCAAAATGAGAAATTTTGATAATTATGTACCTATAAATACAGGTTTGTTATTTCCAGAATAACATTTTTACTTTTTCAATATAATACAGGATAATCAGGTAATGGATAGCATCAGATATGTATGAACAACATCATGTGAAAAAAGGGTCTAATGCCATATGTGGCCTGTGAAGCTCCAAACCAGTCTGCCCAGTCTTGTAAGGGGGCTACACTGTACCCTGTAAAGTCATTCAAGGTTTTGTGGCTATCAGCGTACAGGGTAGTTCCTGGCCTGACTGGGCGGTGTGGAGGTAAGCTCGCAGCATATGGAATTTGACCCATTTTTAGCTCTGCGTTTTCGGAGAAAACCCAAGGTATTGTCATAGCCTGCTCGTCGTGTCCTACGCCGTCAGCATTGTGCTAAAACCTTAACATTTTGTTAAGGTTTTTAACATTTGCTTTAAAATCAAATTGCTTCCACCTGCAACTTTGAAACTTCATATGTAGATGCACCTTGATGAGTTCTACACGCCACACCCATTTTACAGTCACTAGGTCAAAGCTCAAGGTCACTGTGACCTTTAAAAAAAATAATCTGACAAGCTTTCATTTATTCAAAACTGAACCGTAGCCGAGCGTGGCACCTGTTATGCGGTGCTCTTGTTACATTACGCAGCTCATTTGTGTCCAGTGATTTATTATCTTTTCCTATGTAAACAGCATTGAAACTTTGTTGCTGGGAGCTGATGATTGTAATAGGGAAACTTTTAAAAATTTGGACTTCATATTTAAGGTGTTTATACACAGGTGCTGCTTCTGTTTGAGAAATTGCTGTACACATGCTTATATGCCATAACAGTTTGTTTTCGCTATTCGACAAATAAATACTAATAAGAAATTGTTGAAATCATTTGTTGTGTTTAAACTCACCGAGTAGTCATAATGGGTTTTCAGCATGCAAGTCTTTATACAATTACAAGTAAATAATATATAAATTGTACCATAAAACTCTTATTCATAAGCGGACAAATTTCATGAGACAAAAATATAAATAATACAATCCATAATTATTGAGGTTAGTTAATTAAGTGCTGCGACTGATCAGATTTCGAAGTATTTAAATATAGAATGTATCATACTCCTGTTATGCTCATCTCTTGCATGATTTGAATGGAGTGTTGAAAGGAGCATATTGATGGATTAACAAAAAATACAATAACCTTTCAAGAAGTAGAAATTGCTGAACATGGATGTCCCCCAAATGCATAGTGATTGTAAGTTATTTTGCACATTAATGGTAGCTGCGCTGATTATTGAAAAAATCTTTCACTTAGTGATGCAAGCATGAAATTTGGAATAAAACACCTTTAGGTACCCATTTCTTCAAAAAGCACGTTAGCCACTTGAACATTCAAAATTGCGGCATTTTTTCAAGATGGCCGCCAATACTCTGTTTTTAGCAAGAAGTACTAGTAGGGTCACTGTATGAAAAAAATACCTCCAACCACCAAAAAATTGCTACAAAGAGTATTTTAACTGATCCTGGTAGGGTAGAAGGTCCTTTAAAACATATCAAAATTTACCACAATCGGACCTCCGGAAAGTTTTATTTCAAGATGGCCGCCAATTACCTATTGATGATAATATCTATGTAACTATACAATCAAATTTGATGAATGTGTTGTCTATACCTAAGTTTCAAGGGGCAAAGAACACATAAAGATCATCAGACATTGTTTAAGCTTACAATAGTACACACAAATCCAACATGGCGTCCAAAATGGCCGCCAAGATGGCCACCAAAACCTATAAATGATCATGACTATGTAAATATCCACTCAGTTTTATTATTTTGGTCGCTATACATAGTTGTCAAGGGGCAAAATCACATTAAGATCATCATACATTGTTTAAGTTTATTATATTACACAAAAATCCAACATGGCGTCCACAATGGCCGCCAAGATGGACACCAAAACATATTAATGATCATAACTATGTAACTATCCACTCAAATTTGATGAATTTGGTGTCTATACCTAGGTTTCAAGGGGCAATTAACACATAAAGATCATCAGACATTGTTTAAGTTTTCAATAGTACACACAAATCCAACATGGCGTCTAAAATGGCCGCCAAGATGGCCGCAAAACCCTATTAATGATCATAACTATGTAAATATACACTCAAATTTGATTATTTTGGTGGCTATATAAAGGTTTCAAGGGGCAAAGAACATATTAAGATCATCAGACATAGTTTAAGTTTGTTATATTACACACAAATCCAACATGGCGTCCAAAATGGCCTCCAAGATGGCCACCAAAATCTTTTAATTATCATAACTTTGTTACTTTCCACTCACAATTGATGATTTTGGTGTCTATACCGAGGTTTCGAGGGCCAAAGAACACATAACGATTGTCAGACATAGTTTAAGTGTATTATGTTACACAGAAATCTCACAAAGAGTCAAACGACACAATAGGAAGGACCACAAGTCCATTACTTTTGACGTTATGCTTGTTATGTGAAACGCCATAGTTTGGACCTGTCGTGATTTTTGGATCTTGACAAGAGGACCGATATTTTTCAGCTTCAGGCAACATTGAATTTGCAGGGAATGATGCGTATCTTGCACCAGAAAATACAGTACCCTGGACTGTAATTGTCATTCAAATTCTTGCATATGATTGATATGTACAATGGGGACAAAGCGTGCATTCTGTCAACATCAGCCTTAGTTTGCAACCTTGCCACAACCTTCACACCATTGTAACGTTTGACGAACGCTTGTATTGGAAGGCTTCCGAAATCATCACTGATGCGCCACAAAGTAGTTTAAAGTGTTGATAAGAATTTGGGATGTTTCATAAACGTATGAACTTGCGGGGGGGGGGGGGGGGTTAATGATGCTATGTGTAAGGACGTGATTTCACATGCCCATGTGCATGAACATATAAGTTTTTTCATTTGATTATTGTTTTTTTTTCTCTAATTCAATAAGCTTAGGAATGTTTGTTCGTTAAGTACGGCAATAATTTCATGATGATTCCCGAAAGTAGGTATGAGCGGATAGTCATAAGAGCACTTGAATACGTGAGTTCGCCCATGAGTAACTCATGGTAAGGTTAACTAAATCTCCGCGATATGACCATATGTGTTTAAAACAGCAAACAATATCCAACAAACGAATGAATTATCAAACATAGTGTGTGCACTGATGTGGCTCTGTAATTTCTGTTGGAAAACTTTATTAAATATGCAAAATGAGAAAGCACGCATAAGAGCGAGTTTCACAATGTCGTACAGCTATTATGCGCTTTATATACCATAGTCGCTACAACGTTTACAAATGGCAGGTTCAAAATAATTCGTTTTCTTTACATTCATGATCGCTTTGAAAGTTAATTATACACGTTTTAATTCGCAATTTATTTACTGAATCACGACAAATGTCAGATAAAATACAGAAAATGCATAGTTTTTTCATTGATCTATAAACATATAATGGATTGAATATAACTGATTTAAAATTAACGTTTTCAAACTATTATTAAATCTTTTCCCCATTATATATCAGAGTTTATTTACAGGTCCTACCGGCCTCTTCACGAGGTCTTTGAGGTCCGACCTGGGTCAAAATCTTTTTCCCAGAATGTGCTGTCCTATTTATATCTTAATCGGACTGGCTCTGTCTTTTACATAGGTCGCCATTGTGAAGATTTTTTTCATGGTATGATAACATAGACGAGCTGCTCTGCAGCATCGTCAAAAAGGGCGCAAATATCGCACAAACTTTGGCTAAACTTCAAGGTCAAAACTGATACTCGTATAAGTAGTAAACTACAATACGCAGAAAATCTCTGAAGTGATCACCTTATCTACGAGGTACATATTCCAAAGCATTAATGAATAATCCCAAAATATTTATTTTTTTTGTTTCGGGATGTCTTTCAACGAAATTCTTCAGTTTTGATGTGGTCTATGAACATCGATTGTTCAACTAAAGCGGAAATCTAGACGATTATTTACAAAATTATAATATTATTGTGCATATGAAGCCATATGTGCTGATTTACATTAAACCCAACCGTGATACGTGCAGTCACTGCCTTTTTTTGATTGTCACGCCATATGTAACTGCTAAATATGACAAAATCACTTAAAACTGTTCGATTTCTTAAACAAATATATACAAATTATGATATTTGGAATATATGCTCAAAGAACCTTCATTAAAATATCAGTGGCTTTAAATTGTCAAACAATATGGCATAGCTAAAATAATTCATGTTCATGCCACATTTAGTTTCATTACTTATATCCTTATGCATTATTGATATATATATATATATATATATATTGGAACCGATTTGTCTATACATATAAATAAAAAAACATGTATATAAATCAACCCTTTCTTCCTCAATCAAATCAAAACCTATGTCATGACTGTAACTGAACGTTTTTTTTAAGATAAGTGGTACAGAAAATACACGTCGAATATGTTTTAAAAGATATTTCTTCTTATATTTGATCGTGAATGTTACCCGCTTCCCAGTTTGGCTGAATGGATCAAGTTCCATACGGGTACTATTTCCCCGTACCCCGATTTTTTTTTCGTACCCTACATTTTTCGTACCCAAATTTTCTTCGTACCGAAATTTTTGCTCGTACCCAAATTTTTTTTCGTACCCATTTTTTTTCCTACCCAAATTTGTTTTCGTTACCAAATCTTTTTTCGTACCCAATTTAATTTTTTTTGCATAATTTTTGTACCCAAAATTTTCGTACCCATTTTTTTCTTACCCAAAAGTTTCGTACCCACATACACAATTGTGGTGATGTAGATAAACTTAAAAAGTTGCTTTTATATAGATCCTCTTCAAAAGCATCGTCACACCAGTACTGTCAGTACTTTGATTACCCCGGTACTATTCTTCGTAAAAATACATTATCATTTGTCTACTACTAAAGAGAAAGTTGCGAGTTGTTTAATGATCGAGCGAACGAACGAAAAAACGAATTAACGCACGATCAAACAAACGAATGTAACATTTGACATGAACGTGGATCAATTCAAGAATGGAAGTTATAAGGAACAGATGATCAAACGTTTATGGTGTGTAAAAAATGGCATAAACTTTCAGAAAAGGTCGTACAACCGAACGCATCACACTACTGAAGCCAAACAAATTAGCACGGTATGAGTAAACAAGGCCAATAACATTTGCAGCGCTAATATGCCACCAAGGTCCGCGGTTGTTCTAGAAACGGCAACAGATGTATTGGAAAATATACGTCGTCTTGTGTCTGTGGCGCTGCTCGTTGCTCGAAAAGATTATCATCAGCAAGAAATCAAGCCTCAGCATGTGGTTTTGGAGACTGTCATATAAGGAATCAAGTTGACAAGCATGAACGTCGCGACGAGATTAAAGCGGGTATATACGATTTTTTATATGTGTTAAATTGTAATAAATTGATAAAATATATTATAATAACACAAAATAGGCAAGAAAAATTATACATTAAAGCCGAATTTCATAAAATGCAGCAAAGACAAATTAGCGCCCCGAGCCGATTGTGACGTACATATTTTCCTACAATAACCGAAGCATTCGTCTTTGTATTAGGATCGGAGTTAGTGTTCGTGTGTCGTATAAATAGATATCGTTGCAGGAATTCAAATAAACCGTTAAACTAAGTTTAGATTCACATCGTACGTGTATGGTATACATGCTGGCGAATTCGGCTGTACAGCCGTTTTCAATTTCAGAATTAAATATCTTGCTTTTTTCGCATTTTTCGACACATGTTCTTAACTTTTATTTTAATTTATATTGATATATATATATATATATAAGTTCTTTTACACATTTTATATAAATTCATAAATATTTGACAAAATCGTATATACCCGCTTAAAAATGAACAAAGGCTGTTTGTAAAACATGCATGCCCCCCATATGGGATGTCAGTTGTAGTGGCAGCCATTGTGTGAATACGTTTTTTGTCACTGTGACTTGACCTTTGACCTAATGTAAGTTATCATCCGGAAACCATTGTACTATTTCGAGTCACTGTGACCTTGACCTTTGACCTAGTGACCTGAAAATCAATAGGGGTCATCTGCCAGTCAAGGGGGGAGTGAGAGGGGGGTATAATGTGGGGTGTGGTAATTTATAAGATGTTTAATAAAAAAAATTGGGGGGGGGGGGGCGGGGATGAGAGGGGGTATAATGTGGGGTGTGGTAATTTATTAGATGTTTAAAAAAAATTACTTTTCTTTGGTGGGGGGGGGGGGGTAGGGGGAGTGAGATGGGTGTAATATGTGGTGTGTGGTTATTTATGAGATGTTTAATTGGGGGGGGGGGTGTGAGAGGGGGGTATAATGTGGGGTGTGGTAATTTACAATATGTTTAAAAAAAATTGGGGGGGGGGGGGGGGGGGTGGGGGGTGAGGGTTAGAGAGGGGGGTAATAATGTGGGTGTGGTAATTTATAAGATGTTTAAAAAAAATTTGGGTGGGGGGGGTTAGGGGGGTGAGAGGGGGGGTATAATGTGGGGTGTGGTAATTTATTAGATGTTTTGAAAAAATTTGGGGGTGGGGGTGGGGGGGGTAGGGGGGGTGGGGGTGGGGGGTTGAGAGGGGTTATAATGTGGGGTGTGGTTATTTATTAGATGTTAATAAAAATTGGGGGGTGGGGGGTGGGGGTGGTAGGGGGGGGAGGGTGGAGTGAGAGGGGGTTATAATGTGGGGGGTGGTAATTTATTAAATGTTTTTAAAAAATGGGGGGGGGATGGGGAAGGTGGGGGTAGGGGGTGGGGGGAGGGGGGAGTGAGATCGAGAGGGGGGTATACATGTGGGGTGGGGTAATTTATTAAATGTTTAAAAAAATTGGGGGGGGTGGGGGAGGGTGGGGGGTAGGGGGTGTGGGGTGGTAGGGGGTGTGGGGGTGGGGTGAGAGGGGGGTAATAATGTCGGGTGGGGTAATTTATTAGATGTTTAAAAAAATGGGGGGTGGGGGGGTAGGGGGGGGTGGAGGGGTGAGAGGGTGTTGTAATAATGTGGGGTGGGTAATTTATTAGATGTTTAAAAAAATTGGGGGTGGGGGGTGGGGGATTGGGGGGTAGGGGGGAGTGAGAGGGGGTATAATGTGGGGTGTGGTAATTATTAGATGTTTAAAAAAATTGGGGGGTGGGGGGAAGGGGGGAGTGAGAGGGGGTATAATGTGGGGTGGGGTTATTTATTAGATGTTTAAAAAAATGGGGGGTGGGGGGTTAGGGGGTGGGGAGGTAGGGGGTGAGAGGGGATTTAATGTGGGGTCTGGTAATTTATTAGATGATGTTTATAAAAAATTGGGGGGGGGTGATATCCTCTATTCATTAAACATGAAATTTTAACTTATTGCATTTGTTTCCCCTGTATATAAGAAAGATATAATAGTGTATTACCTCCCCTTTCCTGCTTATATTAATATTAATCAACAAAATTAAACATTAACACAATATTTAATATACAAAATATACAAAAAAAATCATATTCTGATAATATTTTTACTGATCCACTTTATTTTACTCAAAGTATGATGTTTCATTGGACTGATAATTATAGATTTAGGATTACAGACCAGTTGCTTCAGTTATATTGTTCAGAGTTCGCCCTGTTGGTCGCGTTTGCATTCTTGAGTTATCATCCAAAAACATAATACTATTTCGGGTCACCGTGACCTTGACCTTTGACCTAGTGACCTCAAAATCAATAGGGGTCATCTGCGAGTTATGATCAATGTACCTATGAAGTTTCATGATCCTAGGCCCAAGCGTTCTAGAGTTGTCATCTGACAACCACCTGGTGGACGGACCGACAGACCGACATACCGACATGAGCAAAGCAATATACCCCCTCTTCTTCGAAGGGGGGCATAAATATATATCATGTTCATCTCTCCTTTAATACATAAGACGACCGATAATTGTTTAAATCGAGTAATCGAGGTGTGGGCAATGTAGCGAAATAGTCATATACAATTATAATATTTAAGACCGGTGTTTTGACACCAATCTTCTAAACGCTTTCTAATGATAACGCGCGTTCTTTTAGATACAAATTACCGTTGTGACTCAAGGATAATATAAAAAAGACTGACAAGTTTAAAAGACGCAAGTTGTAAATTTACGGATGGTTTCGAGTTTTGCAGAAACCATCTAAGGAATATATATGTACCGGTAGCCTGTTCTGGACCCTCCGAGATACTTGATGGTCCCCTCGTTCAAAAATAGTATTTCCTACAAAACCCGAAGCCTGTCCTAAATTAAAAAGCAATTAACAGCAATTATTCTCTTAAGAATACTTATTACACGGCAAGATAGAAAGAGGAACAATCAAGACAACATATTGTTGTTGATCATCCGCCAATATTGACATACATTCTGTACTATAATAATATCGAGCAAAGAAGCTCAGACGAACGTTTTATCACATTGTTGTATTTGCAACAAATTTCTAGTAGTACCGTCAGCTCTTTACACTTATGATCAATTTGTAATAACGATCAGTAGTTTCAAGTGATGGTTGGTCGGAAAAGCTTATTCAACCATGGAGTTCATATTAGTTTTGTGTAAATCTGCCTTTAAGGCGAAGATTATTGCGTGTTTTTCCGACCTGCTGTCATTTATGTCAGTGTTTAATCCATCATAAAATATCTTATGTAAGTCACTAACCATTTCTCCTAACAGGTACAGTAAACAGGGGTGCATTAAGGGTTATGGCACTGATACTTTTACTTTCCCAATTTTAATAACAACATAGCAGAATATTTTTTCATGCAAAGCAAAAACATGAGTACAAAAATTGGACCAAAACTTTGTATCTAAAATGTTTCATGCAGACAATTATTGTACGGAGACGTAAGCTACATTAATCCTTCATATTGAAAATTGTGTTGGTAGTGTTTCGTGTGCCAGCATTTTGAGATACCTTTGAAAGTTTATGTTTTGCTTCTCTTAAAATAAATACAACATTTGCCCATTTAACGCCTTTCATGTTTACTCCAGAAAAATAACAATCAATACTGCAAAGGCAAATCAAACAGTTTTGTTTTTTTTATTATCAAATACATTCAGTGCGAGGCAACGAAACATTCACTCACAATATCAAGCATACGAAAAAAAACAACATGAAAACAAAATAACACAGTTGAGGCACAAATAAATTGTCAAATTAACAAAATAATACATGCAAAATAATACATGGTAGTATATATAGAGAGAGAGAGACTTTGATATATATATATATATGTAATGAAATGTGGACCTAAACATCTTTCACTGGGTAGTACATGACAGTAACGTTGTTGCCATTACACGCAATGAACTTCATTTGCTTGATTAATAATTGACCAGGAGGTTTGCAGTTTGCATTCAGCGCTGTATTGTCGTGTCTCCTTGTTCTTTTCCTTAACACTGTTTCGTTAAAACTGACCCTGAACTTACGTCCGAACGCGTAATATATAACAAAGTTAATCGCTGGTGACAGGTAAAATATTAACTGCGCAATGGCCTGAAAAACAGATTTCGTTTTGGAAAGCTGGGTTCCAACCATCGCATGCATGTGTATTAATCGAATACGCGAGGCATGTGCAGGAAGGTTTAAAAGAATAAATGTCAGAGTCACTACAAATACCATGAGTGTCGCCTGTCTCAGAAGATCTTTGCTTGTCGTTGAAGATGCACTGCGTTTTCGGCGACGCTCGCGTGATTTGCTGAACGATATTAAAGCTGAAGCAATTAAAGTCAATATCATTATTGTAGAAGGTACGAACATTGTCAATGCGGAATCCACGTGCGCCATTGCCTTTATAAGGCCATGATAGTTTTCCATTGGTATGCAGTCCTTTCCCACGGTCCAAAACGGGTAAGAGTAAAAGCATCCTATCGCTATGGTCATGCAGGCAGTTATAACTTTTGCATTTCTTCTCTTGCATATCTTTTTCGTATAGAACGTAGTGTATAGCCGGAGGCAGTTTTCCGATGCGAACAAGGTAACAAGCCATACTGATAGGCATGCAAAGACATAAGTCAAGGAAACGAAAATTTGACAAGCGCGATACATTTCGTTGAGATGGAAGTCGAACACTGAAGACGCCCAGTGGATTAGAAGCACGGTAAGGAATCCTATGTCCGATAAGCTCCGGCACAACAAAAGGAAACTCGAAGAATACTTATTGAGCGGCTTTGTAGAAAATATAGCGCATGAAAATGCGTTCCCGATAATGCCGAAAACCGCTATTACAGGAACCGAAAATAATTCTACTCTAGCCAAAGTTTCGTCGAACTGTGGAATGTTCGTAAAGTTTTGCGGAAGCGTCTCGTTTTCTAGCGTTGTTATATTGGTCTGCATTTTATCCATCGTGCCTGCACAAAATATGAGAAAATAACATAAGCATATGATATACTCATTTAACAGTGTGCATGACGTTGACGCCGACGAAATTTAATAAAGTTACCCCAGGCGGGTTTTTTTACGAAATGAAATTATCGCTCAACTATTTCACTACGTTAAACTATTGTGTGGCCACGATTGCGCTTCTGTACGTCAGGCCTCCGTCGTTTGAATGTACAATTTAATAGTGTGTTTAAAAAAAAAATTATTGAAAAAACGCTTGCGAAAATCATTTCCATAAACAAGAAGTACACATGTTTTTGATAAACAATTTGATAAGTAACACAAACCTTAAATTGTGTGCAGAAAGTTATTCATAATTTAATTTAAAACTCATCATTTTTATGTCATGAAATAATACAACTATATCGTTCGCTTACTAATTGTAATTAAGCAAATTAACATATATTGTATGTTCATATGCTTGGTATAATTTTTTATATGCATCAGATTTCCAAATAGTTGTAATATTATTATATTAATTTTAATATACTGACAAGTAATGTTATACAAAAATATTTACCTTTTCACCGAAATTTCCGAATGAAACTGCAACAGCTAATGATTTTCGTTTTACAGGACAGTCTATTTATGCCCTTTTCAAGATAGATCATTTTATGCAACACCTTTTCTTAAAACCAAGGCAAACGATTGGCTAAGTAAGTCTTGAGATTTGCCATGTGGGGAGTTGATCATATATTTGTTTCTCCGAGTTAGCCAATCGTAAAGGTACCTGGTAGTCAATCGCCGAGCTGTATGGTTAGCAACATCTTCAGGCACCAGATATAATGTATTTCATAGTATGTATTATATCGAAATATAGAATCGGATGTTGTGTGGCTAACAATAATTGTATAGGGCTTCGAAGTTCAGTCTCATAGTGTTGTCATCGGCGATTTAAACATGTGTCAGTATGTTTATGTTTTAGAACATGTTAATCATTAACGTTGAATAATTTCTTGATTAAGTCTGTAAATATTTCGTTATCAGACACTTGACAGATACCGGTCACAGATTTAATAGTTTCTTAAATAATATATCTTTTTGATGACATCTTTAATAACATCAGGTCTTTATGTCTACTTTATGTAATGGACAACATTTAAGACACATGTATTACAATAAACACTCATCCGTATTGTCTTCCCGCGTCATTTATATGAACATTAGATTAAACAGTCAATTATGTGTCATAAACGACTACATTAAACCCTTTCTGTATCTGCATGGCACCGTATATTGCACTTTTACTGTATCAAACGGACACCATCCTGTGGTCATTCTTGTTTTTCGTTTGAGAAAATACACATAATAAACGCTTTATATCTGGTTCGTCTTTAAATATGAATGCGATTTAAAACTAGACACAAAAGCACCAGAAGAAAAATATGTATAACGACTGAGACCCTCAAATGGACGCAAATTCGTTAACAAGATCCAAACTGACCTAGAACCTTTGGGTTAATGTCTGTAAAACACAGATGTTTGAAAATTCTGCTTTCGTTAAAAAAGGGCATTGTCAGGAAGATGAGCAACAAAACAAACAGATGCACACGTACACATGCTCTAATAAAAATTGATTGTTATATTGGAATTGATAGATTGACCTAAATGTTTACTTC
This sequence comes from Dreissena polymorpha, assembly GCF_020536995.1. NCBI lineage: Eukaryota > Metazoa > Mollusca > Bivalvia > Myida > Dreissenidae > Dreissena > Dreissena polymorpha. The sequence goes on from NC_068360.1 coordinate 17,666,711, forward strand.
TGAGGGGGATAGCAAAAAGGACATAAGTTTGCTACGGTTTACTAACGACTCGCCCCCTTAACGATTCGCCCCATAACGACTCGCCCCACTTTTTATAACGACTCGCCCCACTTTTATAACGACTCGCCCCACATGTATAACGACTCGCCCCACATAGATAACGACTCGCCCCATCATTACTTATATGGTAGGATTTTTATTTAATTTCGATTTTATTGTGTTTTAAGTCGGTAAAAACTGGTGGGGTATTGAAAAAAATATCTTAAGATTTGGCAAATTAGAAGTTTGATGAAATTTGTTAAAATGCTTTACTTTAACTTTCACCTTTTTCAGGAACTTTCAACAGAAACTGGAATACTGCATCGCATCCTGCATGATATGTTCAAGATTTCTACACCTGGAATTTTATCAACTCTTGCAATTAATATTATGCGTTACCACAGTAACATAACTATGTTTTTGCGTATATAATATATAACGACTCGTCCCATCATTGTTATTGTTACATTTTTAGCATCTATGTTAAATGTAAACAGTACAGATGAATAGAAAGAGAAATATATAAGAAAAACTTTTTTTGTGTTGATGGTTTATTAGATACTTATGTACTTATATACAACAACAACAACAACAACTTATAAAAAAAAAAAGTTACGCAGTGTGTAAAATAATATCAATACATTGATATAATAAGAAAAATTTACAAAAAGACAGTAATACATCAGTACCGGGTAATCAATATAATTATATCTTAATATTATCAACATTGAATTTATGAAAATGATTTTATTCAAACGTTTTATTCATAACAAATTTAAACACTATTTACACAAACAACAACAACTATTTGCACAGGTCCGTACATGGCTGAACACAAGTCCAGCAGCTGCGCTGCAAATACAGAGTGCAAAGCGCAGGCATGGTGTTAGTCGAATTATCAATTTAAAATAATGCTATACTAACTAATGGGGTTATTTACCCTCGGGACTTCGGTTAAAAACCATTGCCCGATCACACTGCTTAACATAGAACTCTGCATAAAAAGCCGAAAACGGCCATAAAATGGACAGCCCGATTTTACTGGGCTGTACCATTGGTATAAATATAAAACTTTGCAGTGTTGGTGCGGTGCCTTAATAAAAATCTATTGGTTTAAAAATATATAACCTTTATATAAAGCGTTAAAAAGACGCAGTGCTCTACAGTGGATAGGCCTAACGCGGTTAAAAAGCGGCGTTTTAATTGGTTGATGCGCTTATATAACGATGGCGCTGATTGGCCGAAATTTCTTATTAAGGATTGCCAGTAGGTCAATCCGTTTATAATGCTATAATCATGTATACATCTTTAAATACTAAACTCCGCAGTGGCACGTATTACTCAATTAAAGTTATAACCATTTAAGTAATTAAACAAATCGTGGAATTAATTGATTTATCACAAATGGTTTCTTGTTTATTTGAAACCATTGCAAATTTTCCGCGGTAATTGTTCACACCTACAAATTAAAAGGACCGCCATTTAATTACCGTTAAATGTTTATTTGAAACCATTGAAAACTTTCCGCGCTAATTGTTCACACCAAAATTTAAAAGAAACGCCATTTGATTAGCATTTTAAAGTAAAGTTTGTGTGAAAAACACAAAAGGACTGATACGCATTTTTATAGTATGAAAAAAGATTTTTAAAACGTGTGTTGTGTATTCAGATCAACAGGTAATAAATAGGTAGATTTAAGATTATAATGGTAATTTTACAATTATAAATAAAAAATTATCTTACAGATGAATTGTGTCCGTAAAAATTCTGCAAAAAATAAATTTCGGCAAAGACCTTTTTTCATTTTTCTTACCTTTCAATACCCGTATATATGAAAATATCTTTACCACGAAGCAAGGTATTCACGCTTTCGCGATTATGACACATGTAATGTTGATTGTCATCACCCGCCCGCGGTAATATGTACCTGTCAATTATGTTGTTAATTCATCGGTCTCTTTATAACGATAATCCCTAAATTCTTGAGTAATTTAACCTGGGAATCTTTAATTGTCGATATGATCTTAGCCTTTGCTTCTTTGTATAAATATAAAGGAAAGTATGACATGAGACAAATGTACCGATACCCAATAGTCTTGCTTTATGATAATATTGTCACTGAACAAAGATGTAAAAAAATCATAAAATAAAAATTATTACTTTTCAGAATATGCCTGCAATAGACGTCATTAAGGTCAGGTATAAGGCAAAAAACCGCTGAACGATGGTTATCAAACAATGCCGAACCTTAAATTCATATTATGAATTGATTTCATTTATATTACCATAAATAATATAACATTTTATTTTGATAGGGCGAGTCGTTATATATGTGGGGCGAGTCGTTATACAAAAGTGGGGCGAGTCGTTATGGGGCGAGTCGTTAAGGGGGCGAGTCGTTACATTACCGTTTGCTACAAAGTTATCAAACCATTCACTTACCCAAACTGCGACTTTGTTCTTCTACGTATAACTGTTTTAGAAGTATTTATAATTAAAAATAGAATATTTGAATATTTATTTTGGATTCGAATATTCGAAAAATTTTCGAATATTCGGTCCCATCCCTAATAATAAGGCATGTGTGGACTCACACGATGTGCACTCCCGTAGTAAATTTTTTATCTACTTACACTAATGTGTGGTTTGACAATGATAACACACATTTCATGCGGTGAACATGCGACTTACAAGTGATAAAAACCCACAATAGTGTTCAACGTTTTACAAATTGAGAACTGTGAATATAAACAAGCTTAACCTTCTACTATTTTGTTGTTAGCACCCGTAAATACAAACGATCGCCGCTATCTGTTGAGAACAAAAGAACGTTTCCGAGAAATATCAAATTTACCCCGCTGTAGAAGCATGCACTATGAGTGCTTAATATAAAAGCATTGAATACAAAATATATCATGTTAGTAAGGATGACTGAATCCCTTAATAGGTAGACTTTTAATCCAAGGGTCAGAAGTTCAACCCATGGGATGTTTACTTTTTCTTTCTTTATCTTTTTTGTTATTAGTTTTATACCAAAACTCTTTAGTTCCGATGTTTAAATTTATACATTTTAAGCATTTAATGACACACTTCAAAACATGTCAAAATCTGTGAAAAGGTCCCTTTAAGCACTGATAACAGAGTTGTAGTGTTGAAAGGAGCATATTGATGGATTATGCAGTATTGTATTAACAAAAAATACAATAACCTTTCAATAAGTAGAAATTGCTGAACATTGATGTCCCCCAAATGCATAGTGCTTGTAAGTTATTTTGCACATTAATGGGGCCCTTTCACGTTTTGGTAAATTGACAAAAATTAAAAAAAAAATTGTTTCAGATTCGCAAATTTTCGTTGTAGTTATATTTGTGAGGAAACTAATACTTAACATTTACCATGCTCTAAAATACCCATTATATGCATCTTTGACCATTTAAAAACCTGAAAATTATAAAGCGTTGCAATGCGAAACGATTGAATAATTTGGAGAGTTCTGTTGTTTTCGTTATATTTTGTGATACTACAAGGGTTGCTTATGTAAAGTATAAAATACATCAATCATTCTATGAACACGGATGGCCCAGTGGTCTAAGCAATAGACTTTTACTGCAGGGGTCAGTGGTTCGAGCACAGTTGAGGGTTACTTTTTTTTCTTTCTTTAATTTTATTCTTGTTTACTTGACTTTTTAGATCCAATGTTTACATCAATATAAAGCATTTAATAACAAACTTTAATACCAGCCAAAATCTGTAAAAAGGTTTCTTTAAGTCTATAATTCATGCAACCCCTGGGGCGTGGCCATTTTGGACCCAGAGGACACTAGACTATATTACGCACCAAATATACTTCTGACCCTCTGGTTTCAGAAATGTTTCAGGTTTTCTTATGTGTAATTCATTTCTAGTCTGGTGACTGACATATGCAATGAAAAGAAAGATTTGAACTACTTTGAAAGAGTCACTCGATGATCATTTCTGTGAAGTTTTGTTGATATCTGTCCTGCAGTTCAGAAATCATTAGTAGAAAAAGTTAACTCACAGACCTCCACCACTCACGGACAGATAACATAGTATCTTAAAAGCTCCACATGCTTCTTACAATGTAGGTGAACTTCAAAACTTCTATAAGGATTAAAGTAACCGATCAACAAATTATCCATTGCTCAGTCCACTTGTACTTCTGACATATATTGCTCAATCTGTAACAATATCTTCGTTGGACAAATTTGCTGCGATAAAACACAGTATCTGATTGGCTGATGCATGATCAGTAGTAGAAAGGCCATAGCATTGTGTTTTACAGTTTTGTGACATGCGTCACTACACTGGTAATGTTTATTGACGTGTGTACGCAAATAGGACAGAGCTACAAAAACGAATTTTATTGTGTAACTTTATTTACAAGTTTATATAATAAAGAGTATTTTCTATTGTATATTACATGTATATTATATAAAAACTACAAAGTTTTGCTTAGTTCTGCAATGGGTAAATCACATAACAAAAATAACATTTTTATAAACAATCCCACTACACAAAAACGTTTAACAATGTCAATAAAGAAATATAAACAAAATTCTTAACGAGAACTATGCATCAAACATATTTTCATTAAAAAAAAGATATAATATATTTGTACAGCTGTATTGTAATATTACCACTATAAGAAATCTACTCTTAATTCATTACACAACAATATTTTGACTAATAAAGTTTATATGATACTCTACCACAAACGCAGATAAATGCGCAGCTGTTAGTAATCTGTGTAACGTGAGTAAATTGATGCAAAATACTTTTAAACTCTTAAAGTGTATAAACATAATATCAGCGAATAAACTATGGAATGTGTTTGATAATCATATACATTATTATACATGTACATACATTATTAAGCAAATAGTGAATTATTCAGCAAAATAACCATTCTGTTGCCTGTATGTTGCATAAACAATGACGATGGTAAAGTAAAATTAAACAAACACATATAATACATGTATTCTTTAAACAAACTTTGGTAACTTTCAACATACATGATGAATTGTCACCACTTTAAGACCGATCAGCATCTGATATTTCTGATTGTAAACATCTAATATCACACATTACATTATGTTTCATTTATATTTAATTTATGTTTGACCAAATAAATATTACATGTATCGCAAAATTTCAAATTGTATTGTCACATCCATTATACATTATTATTAAATATGCATTTCTGAAATTGTGTTCTATTGTCAATCATTTTCTGACATATTCATTTGTACTTGGTGTGGTATACTAATATGTAAATTTTGGCATCTTTTGATGTGTTTATTCCAGTCGGAAGTTATATATTCTCCCTTCACATTCCAGTTTTAAGCAATTATGCTCCATTTTCTCTCCACTGTACCGGTGTTCCACATTAAACATAAACAGTCCAGTTTTGACACAAGTTTTTCTTCCATTTTTCCATCCATATTCCCCGTTTCCACATTTCCCTGTCTACTGCCCAGGATACACCTGTCCCCTCCACTGTCCGTACTGGGTCCTGGGTGCAGGGAGGCTCCCTCCTTGGTGTACCATGCGGGTGGCAGGCCGGTTACCATAGCTACTCTGGCTTCGCGGTGTACCAATCGAGTATGAGTTCTCATTCAGCACCTGAAAAGTGGCACAAAAAAACAATTTTAGCAAATAACCATGGCGAAATATTGAAACAATATTAGCAAACCAGATGGGTGAAATATTGAAATGATATTAGCAAATCAAATGTGTGAAATGATGAAATCAAGTTTGTGAAACATTCAAAACTTGTTTTCAAAACTGAAATAAACGTTTTCGACAGTTAATATAGGGAAAAAAAATTGTTAAAAATACCGAAATCAGTACCAGCAGGAATTTCAATGTTTAGGACGTTATTTAAGGTTCAAGTTTAATCAGCCATTTTTTAAAGTTAAAATATAGATAGAACAAGAGATGTGTTTGTCAGAAACACAATGCCCCCTACTGCGCAGCTTTGATACATGTTTTTTTTACCTTTGACCTTGAAAGATGATCTTTCACCACTCAAAATGTGCAGCTCCATGAGATACACACGCATGCCAAATATCAAGTTGCTATAATCTTCAATATTGCAAAAGTTATGGCTAATGTTACAGTTTTCGGACGGACAGAGACTCCTACCGGGGGCATAAAAAACCTAAGACGTCATCTTGTGTAAATTTAATTTTCACTAATGAACTATCTGAACAAACATGAACATTACTTTGCTGAATGCAATCTTTTGTTCTTATGATAATTAAAAGCTATGCCAAACTGTGAACAAAACCTTGAAAACCGCTACCATATATTAGCAAGAATCTTTGCTTGACGCACACACAGGCATCTGGTTGTTCACATGCGCTGGTACCAACCAACATGTATAATTTATTTTCAATAGCTTGATAATCCTATGTGAAGGGACATAGAAGTTATGAGCAATTTTGAAACCTAAACGCGAAACCTAAACGCAAAGTGTGACGAACGGTCTGATCATTATATGCCCTCCTTCAGGGGCATAAAAATCAAGGGACAAATACAAAATCAGGTACAGAATACAATTGTTTACCTGTTCTAACTCTTCTGTGGTATCAAGGATGTGCACATTGAATGGTGACCCAGGCACGTCCACATTGGACCAGCGCACCTGGATGATGTACATCCCACACTCCGTGGGGTCAAAACGGCACACAATCGTACGGTCACGCTGACTGTCACGGTACATCTCCACCTGGAACGCCCCTGGAAATCATAGGAATATATGAGCTGTGTTCTAGGAAAACTGGGCTTTTGGTTAAGTTTTGTACAAGATAAGCCTGTGCAGTCCACACAAGCTAATAAGGGACAACAATCAGCCTGAAATGGAGTATTGTTGAAAAGAGCATTTCTTTAACCCTTTGCATGCTGGGAAATTTGTCGTCTGCTAAAATGTCGTCTGCTGAATTTCTTAAATTAGCATTTTCTTCGATTTTTTTTCAAAGAATACTATCAGAATAGCAAACAGTTTGGATCCAGATGAGACGCCACGTTTTGTGGCGTCTCATCTGGATCCAAACTGTTTGCAAAGGCCTTCACAACTCGGTTCCCGCACTGAAAGGGTTAAACCAAAAAAATCCATAAAAGCGGAAAGTGTCATCCCTGATTAGCCTGAGTGAACTGCACTAATCTGGAAAATTTATCGTCTGCTTAAATGTTGTCTGCTGAATTTCAACAATTAGCATTTCTTCGAAAAAATAATCAAAAAATATTTTTAGAATAGCAAACAGTTTGGATCCAGATGAGAAGCCACGTTTTGTGGCGTCTCATCTGGATCCACACTGTTTGCAAAGGCCTTCAAAATTCGGTTTCCGCACTGAAAGAGTTAACCACATTTGATTTGGTGATGAGGAAGTTAGCATTCAAAACGTCTGTAAAGTTTCACAAAGTACTCGAGGGTTGAAAAAATATGTGTTATTTATAAAAACCAACAACAAATCTTTCTACCTTTTTAATTGGAAGTTTTACCTTGTGATGAAAGATCATGTCTTCATTTTTTATATCATTTTACTGTATTTAAAATAGTTAAAAAAATGTTCAACAAAAATATGATTGAAATAAACTTTTAAAATGGTATTTTCTCTTGTTTGTAAACAAGAATATCAAGGTCAGGTAAAATCTGGTGAGATCGAGTAACTTTCAAATGTAACCTGACCGCATGTCCTATAAGATTTTTTTCTTTGTCATTGGTTGAGATAGAGGCAGGTAATGCTACGTTTGACTCCAAATTAAAGCAATTCTTGAATATTCCACTTTAAAAAATATTCTTCATTCGTAGATCTTACAATGGGTCGGTGAACACAGGCTGAGGACTTGAATACAGGCTGAGGACTTGAATACAGGCTGAGGACTTGAATACAGGCTGAGGACTTGAATACAGGCTGAGGACTTGAATACAGGCTGAGGACTTGAATACAGGCTGAGAACTTGAATACAGGCTAAGAACTTGAATACAGGCTGAGGACTTGAATACAGGCTGAGGACTTGAATACAGGCTGAGGACTTGAATACAGGCTGAGGACTTGAATACAGGCTGAGGACTTGAATACAGGCTGAGGACTTGAATACAGGCTGAGGACTTGAATACAGGCTGAGGACTTGAATACAGGCTGAGGACTTGAATACAGGCTGAGGACTTGAATACAGGCTGAGGACTTTAAAGTGGCCTTTTCACGTTTTGGTAAATTGACAAAATAAAAAACAGTTGTTTAAGATTCGCAAATTTTAGTTATGCTATTTGTGAGGAAACAGTAATACTGGACATTAATCATGCTCTAAAATTGCCATTAAATGCATCTTTTGAAGTTTTAAAAACCTGAAAATTATAAAGCGTTGCAATGCGATACAATGGAATAATTTGGAGAGTTCTGTTGTTGTCGTTATATGTTCTGAAAGTTTGAGGATTGCTTATATAAAGTATAAAATACATCGGCTATTGTATGAGCACAGATAGCCAAGTGGTCTAAGTGGTACACTTTTACTCCAGGACTCCAGGGGTCAGTGGTTCGAGCCCTGTTGAAAGTAACTTATTTTTCGTTTTTTAATTTAATTCTGAATTTTTTAATGGAGCTTTTAAGATCCAATGTTTACTTTTATCAATATAAAGCATTTAATGACAAACTTAAAAACATGCCAAAATCTGTGAAAAGGTCAATGATCCCTCATTTTTGGTATTAGCAAATTATTTACCTTTGGGTCCCCTAATTCTCACAGTGAGCTGCCCGGCCCCTGCCCCTTTGGTTTCCACGATGAACTTGCTGACGTAGGTTGCGAGGATACCATTCTCCACGCCGGGGCCATGCACACGCACCTTGCTGGCATCTGGACGAGAGTTCACCTTGAATGTGAATGGGCTACCTGGAAAGTAGAACACCATTATGAACTAAGAGAATTAACAGCAATTTGAGTGGACCTGATCTGTTTACAAATCTATGCAATGGTGCTGCAATGTGTCAGTGAATGTCAGCCATACTCAATTCAATGTTAATTCAATATATCGGGCTTAATCCAACTTTGTACTTGGTAAAATAAAAGTACTTGAAGTCTCATTGGCTTATGCTTTATAATTTTACTAAACACTTTTTATAGAAAAGTCCATTTTAAATATTCATTCTGGGGGGGGGGGGGGAAATCAGAACTGTGAGCTTTTCACCACAGCTCCAAAACATAAAAATAAACCATAATTACTTTCAAATGTCCAATCTGGTATCGAGTCAAGTTTTTACCTAGTATTTTTTTACTGAAAATTTAGATACAATATAATTTAAAGATGTGAATGAACAAAACTGTGTATAAATACAGCAAAATAATACAAGAACATATTTTGTAATCAATATATAAAAATTAAATTTCAAGTACATTACATATAAAAAATATCCCAAAGAACTGAACAAGTATGCCACTCTTACAGGCAATACAAAACTGCTGTGTGGAGTTTATATGAGAATACACATATATTTCGTAAATTCCCAAATCTTTGCACACAATCAACAGTGATGGAAACAAGCACGGCTACTGCTAGTTAATGGCACCTAATATCTGTTTTGGACACCTAGATTTTCTGACAAAGCTTATCTCCCCTGTACAGAAAGCATTGAACAAATAAAGATGGGGCAACATGGTCAATAGGTAATTTCCAAGCCTGAACCCAGCCCACTCGCCAACCTAGTACCGTTGAGGTCGCGGTGGCATAAAAGGAATGGCAGGGCCAAAACACCAAACTTTGGGGAAAGGGCCACAGCCTTTTTTTCTGGAACCCCCCCCCCCCCCACACACAATTTTCTGGCTTTGGGGAATGTAAAATACCGAGGTAGATTGAAATCTTAGCGAAAAATGCATTACTTTAAAGAAATTTCTGTAGGGGAAAGGGCCTTTTTGGTTAAGAGGAAGAAAAAAAGGCCCCTTGCGCAGAAGGTTTTTTTGGCCCAGAATGGTGTCCACCTACTGCCAAGAAAGTCATGGGCTCCATCCCCACTGTGAGAGCATTCTTTAGATCTCCCTCAAATAAACCAAGATACCCAGGAAACAGACTCAAGAGTGTTTCAATAAGACTTAGGTTTTGATGCCATGGAGCTTAAATCAATCGGTTTACACTTGCTGACCTACCCTCTACATGCTCGCCGCCATATTTGATCTGTAGAACGTGGCGGCCGGACTCCTGAGCCTTGATTCCCAGGTTGAATGTGCCGTCCTTGCTGTCTGCCAGCTCACAGAATGCCACCTGGTGGGGGCCCATGCAGTGCGCTGTCAGCTCACCTGGGAATAAAAAAGCATGAAGAGTGTGCAAAAAATGAGGTCGACATTCTTTAATTTTCCGTAGTGACTTAAGTTCTAGAGCTCACCAGACACAGTTTTGAACTCGCCAGAGAATGTTTTGATCAATTTCATGAAGATTGGGCAATCAATATGGGCTGTAGTGTTTACAAGTTTTTTTTTCTATAATTTGAAGTATTGACCTAGTTTTTGACCCCACGTTACACAGTTTCCAACTCAGCACGTTTCCAAGATATAATTTGCATAATGTCCTTACCAAGTTCAATGAAGATTGATAGGGCAATATAAGTGTCCTTTAGAGTGTTTGTTTTTAAATTTAACCTTGTGACCCAGTTTTTTAGCGCACATTTCCACGTTGCAAACTCTGCCAATTAATAACTGGGACAAATGTTTTGACCCAGTTTCATGAAGATAGGGAAGTAAATGTGGCCTCTTTAGTGTTCACAAGCTTTTTTCATTATATTGACCCATTAACCTAGTTTTTGAGCCAAGATGACTCAGTTTCAAACTCAGTTAAGATGTTAAAGATGCATGACTAACAGATAAAAGGCAGTCATAAAAGCTCATCATGAGCCCATTGTGTTCAGGTCAGCTCAAAAAGTTTGTTGTGAACTCATTTAGGAGTGAACATTATTTTCCTCTCCTACTGTGTTTCTAAAATTACAACTGCTAAAAATAATGTGTTTACAAACAAACCTACATTAGTGCAAGCAAGTCAAACAACACTGACAGTGTAAACATGTTTGTTCTTACAAGGAAAGTCCATCAAACGAATGAGCTCTGGTAAAGCCTGGCTGTGTAAATGGCATCAAGGACATGTTTACAAGCCTTTGATGCATATCAAATACAATATTTATATACTTGACAATACACTTGCTACAAACATACTGTACTACTCAAATTTATCAGTTAAAATGTCCGTATGAAACATGTTCTGCAAATTTTAGTATTTGAGCCGCGTTCTGAGAAAACTGGGCATAATGCATGTTCGTAAAGTGTCATCCCAGATTAGCCTGTGCAGTCCGCACAGGCTAATCAGGGACGACACTTTCCGCCTAAACTTGATTTTCGGCAAAGAGGGACTTCCTTGAAACTAAATATACCATAAAAGCGGAAAGTGTCGTCCCTGATTAGCCTGTGCGGACTGCACAGGCTAATCTGGTATGGCACTTTACGCACATGCATTATGCCCAGTTTTCTCAGAACAATTCTCATATGCAACCAGCATACAACTACAACAGCCTGTGAGTAACTTGCAGTCTGTTCAGGTTTTATGCTGTTTGCTGCTCATCAGTATATAAGGGTTGGAACTGAAGCCTTTAAAACTTTAATCTTTAGATCTTCTAATAAACTTCACTTTAAGTGCGTAACTAAGAGTTTAATGGTTAACCTTTTGTGGACTGAAGCCTAAAACAGATCAATAAATGCTCATACCTGGCCCAGCCTTTCGTGTATCGATCACCACGTCAATACGTTGACCGAGGATTCCTCCGCGTAGACCTTCCCCACTCACAACGACACGGTTCGGGTAGAACGCTCCGATCACGTTCACTTTGTAGGGGGAACCACGGAGTTGGCGCCCATTCCACGTGATGTGGAGAAGATAGGCGCCTGGTACTGTTGCGACATAGTTACAGCGGAACTTGCCATTGCCCAGGGGGCTTACTCTGACATTCACTTCATCACGGACTCCGCTGAGAACTACGTCAGGTGATCCTGAAAACAAAATGGTTATAAGGCTTTAAATATACACGAATTAGTGCATACATGCAGTTGTAATTCATTAATAAGATTTAGAAAACAAAACGTTTACTAGAAGGAAATTATGAGAAAGAAAATGCTTTTTGTAAATTCCCAAATAAGAGAAACCTTGTAAGCAGGGATCATATTTTCCCGCAACATCAATCGGTCCGGATATAAATGGGGAAAAGTATCCGAAAATGTACATCCGAAATCATGACAAATTACGTTAAAATATATACCATTGATTTTGCAATTCATGAAGGTGGTATAATACATGTACAAGTAAAATTCCCTTTGGCATTTTTTTAAACGTAACGAGTTTCCTCAACTGGTTTTATCATTTGGTATTTCATTGTTGTTTCGTGTGCTGTTTTATCAGACTTTTATCATCGTTGTCAATATTATTAATCTGTGTAAGTCTATACCGATGTTTTAAATTGTTGTCGACTCGATAATAGCTTACAAACATGCACTGAACCAAACAAATGTCTGTGCGTAGGTTAGCTACTGACAACAACAAACCAAATAATTAAGAAATAAATTGTTGTCAAATAACCCACGACCGATAGTTTAGATGCGTAGGGATTTAATCACGAGAGCAAAGCATTTGAAACCACGCATCTAATTTTCCGGTCGTGAGTTTTTCAACAACAAAATATATAGTACACGAATTATTTCGATTCTAACACGGTTTTACTACAGATTTATTCAATGTATATTATTGTTCTTGTGTACTATGTTATGTGAAGTTCTGCCCATAAAAATAACTTTCGGCTGTTTTGTCGATCAGATCCGCGACTTTCATTCATAATTATATTACCGGATTATTACGCTGGTGGAAAATGTATTGGCATGTTTCGTTTAGTTACAAGCGCGTGCATTCAGACGCGTGTTTTCGGATGCGTCTTTAATCCGCTGTTCACAAGTTTTTTATTCTTGGTCTGACGTGCAATAAACCGGTCCTGACCGGTTTAGAGCCTGCAGCGGATGGTTTATCACACCTAATCGAGATAAGAATGTCATTAGGGTGTGTTAGCATGTACACTGTGTAATCGATTTCATGACAACATGGGAATTTTAATAGCAAACAGAATCGGACCGACTGTTTGGGATTTTCAATCGGTCTTTCATGACCCCAAACGGTCTAGGACCGACAAAACCGAAAAAAATATGATCCCTGCTTGTAAGATATTCAGTAGGTTGTCAGGAGAATCCTATGTTGGGAATAGGTAAACAACACAGTTATCACAACACATTTGTTAAAGCTCAATGTATTTTTGAAGATCAATCTTTTTTATGTTGTCAATTTTATAAAGGAATTTTCTTATTTTATCCAACAAAATCTGGGTGATGCTCGGAGATTATGACTATTTCCCCTGAAAATTTGCTATTGTTGTTTTATGTCAAATGTAATTTTCTTTAAAAAGTCTATTATTTTCATTTTGAGTTCAGTTGAAATTCACTTAATTATTATTTAGTTCTTTCTGCTTGTTTCAATCTTAAAAATGGTTCCATTTTCATCACAATAATTTGCCCTACCTTTTCCCGCCTGTGAGCCGTCGATGACAAACTCCGCCTCCTCCCTCACTGTTGCCTCCTTCAGGCCCCGCCCAGTAAGGATGAGCTTGCTGGCGTCGGGCACCTGCTGAATGGCGTACCCGTGGAATGGGGAGTTAACCAGCGGCAGGTCAGACCAGAACAGGTGAATGTAGTGGGAGCCTGCAAGCATGAATATCATTTGCATGGAGTTATCTCCTTTACTCTTTATGACTTAGATACTTGTTTTTATGCATTTTTAGTCCCTTCAAAAGTTAGTTTTTTATTTAAGACATTCTTTACTAGAATCGAGTTTTAAATGCTTCAATTCCAACCCTTAGATACTGATGAGCATCAAACAGCATAAAACCTGAACAGACTGCGAGTTACTCGCAGGCTGTTCTGGTTTTATGCTGCTTGCACATAGCCATTTTCACTTTGCTTCTGAGTGGGAAAGGGTTAAACTCAAGCATCAATAACTCATTAATTGTCGGTCTATATTCAAACGGGACATTTAATGTTTGTTTTTACAGTTGCACAAACATTCTATTCGTTTTATTGTAAACAAGCAAATTCATTGAATTGATATCCCCTTGTGTAACTAAAAAGTTTGTGACAGACAGACCAACAGACCATGACAAAACTATATATTCTCCGCCTGTGGCAGCGAAAAAAAAGATGTTTAGGTTTTAATTGCGTTGTTATAAACTATTTATTACAAGAATATATTATTAGAAATTTGAGTGAAGCAGCTAAAGTAGTTGGCTCATTTTAGCTAGGATAAATGTTAACTATTCATAGTAATTGGAGGGTTTTTTAAATGTCATACTGTTAAATATATGTTAATTGGTTCAATGGCATTGAAATATCTAAACATTGTTGAAGTCTGTCGGCACCAAAACACGGGTGGAAAAAATTTTATATACAAAGGAAAGTGAAACAAAATATGCTCATTCATGAATTGGAAATTATAGTTGTTATAATTATATATGTTCTGAATAAAACTGGACATAGAATTTGCCATGAAAGTGTTTTTTTTAAAAATTACATAATTGATTTACCTTCACTGCCTGTATGCCGAATTACTCGAAACATTCAATAACTCGAGATTTTTCCTCATACAACGATCACCTAGGGTAATCAAAGTTTTAACTATTTAGCTCTATGGGATCAGTACGGTAGAGTAATTTCACTTGATTGGTCATTGTTGGTTCAGGTACTACTTTCAAAAACCCCGGGTACTCTTATGTAAACTACAAAGTACCTGGAGTCCAGAAAATATACTTAAAAGTACCCCAGAGTATGACCAAGTGCCTGTAAGTTTATTTTCTGTATGGGTACTTTTAAGTGAACCAAACAAAGACAAATAAAAAGAGAGTAGTAATTTCCACTCACCCTCCTCCTCAGGTATGAACTCAACAACTGACTTGCCCATCGTATGGTTGTCTACAGACGCGTGCAATGACCCAGAGGGACCCTTCACCTCCGCCCTCAGTGTTCCTGTGGTAACAGAGTGGCATTTTTATATCAAGTTTGCCTTGATAATAACAATTACCTTTACAAACAGAGTTGGCTTCAAAATGGCAGTCCCTAACAAGAGCTGTGTTTGTGAAACACAATGCCCCTACTGCTTTGCTTTGAAGCCATATATTTGACCTTTGACCTTGAAGGATGACCTTGATCTTGACCTTTCACCACTCAAAATGTGCAGCTCCATGACATACACATGCATGCCAAATATCAAGTTGCTATCTTCAATATTGCAAACGTTATGACCAAGGTTTAAGTGTTGTGACAGACACACAGACACACACATACAATGACAGACAGGCCCAAAACAACAAACCCCCGATTTGTTGATCCTGGGGCATAAAAAGTGTGTTCCCGCACTGACAGGTTAGCAGAGTTTTGAATAAGTGCAATAATAAATTGAACATAGCAATAAAGGACTTAAATTTAATTTGATTTTCTTAGTGACTACAAACAGGTCAAAATGTATATCTGAAGGGTAAAGGGTTAACCTTCTGCATGCTGGCAAATTTGTCGTCTGCTAAAATGTCGTCTGCTGAATCTGTAAAATTAGCTTCAATTTTTTTCAAAGAATACTATAAGAATAGCAAACAGTTTGGATCCTGATGAGACGCCACCTTTCGTGGCGTCTAATCTGGATCCAAACTGTTTGCAAAGGCCTTCAAAATTTGGTTCCAGTACTGAAAGAGTTAAAACCTACCTGGTCCGGCCTCAGCGATATCAAATGGCAGCTGTTTACGCTCTCCCACCACCAGGTTGACCCTCTCATTGCTGTCCATGAAGTGCTGCCAGCCCCCGATCACGCGCACCTTGCGTACGTCCACCACCTTCGGGTGATATGGGCTCCCTGGAATGTGAAATAACACACATGTCTAGACCATAGAATTTATTAGATAAATCAGAAATGAAATAATAATTATTTTCTGACCATGTAGACTACAGGATGCATCGGTAATTAACCTTTTTTGACCTGATCACATAATTGTACAGCAAATTTTATTAGTAATTTAAATAAATTATCAAAATTTACAGTGAAACTAGTTTTATTGCTTACAAAAACAATTTTGTAATGAAAATACATGCAGTATGAAATATACAACAAATCAATGATACGACCACATGCACTTAAGTACCCTTTGGACAAAAGCGCACCCTGCTCTTTTCAAATCCTAGCTAGGGTACTAATGACCACTGCCCCTGGTTACAGTTTACCTGGTATGTCAGTGCCATTCCACGACAGGTTCACATTAAATATTCCAGTCTCCACTGGCACGTAGGTGACAGTGTAGGAGCCGTCTGTATTGGGGTCCACAGTACATCTGCCAACAGAGGTGGGGCCTGAAGGAAAACGATAGCAATTTTCTCAATCACAGATTGACCAATTAAAAAAAAAAGTGAATTCTGGGCAGAAATATACACTTTTTACAGTTACACATTCTACCTTCGTGAAAAGAGTCCACACTTTATGTACATGTATTAAACCCTGTTTTCCCACATATTAACGATATTATTCAAAGTTTGACAAATATCCATCTTTTTCAATATGTGGTGTCTGGAATGAAATGTAACACTGAAAACTGAGAAACATATGAGGACATCGTTGACACAGAAATAATATGATGTATATTGAAATTTAAATATGTATAAAGTGTTGCAAAGATTTAAAACAAGAGCTAGGCATTGCCAACGCTCGACTGCGGGTGCAGTTTTGAATAAATAAAAGCTTGTCAGAAGAATATTTGATGTCAAAGTGACCTTGACCTTTGACCTAGTGACCCAAAACTGGGTGTGGCGTGTAGAACTCATCAAGGTGAAGCTACATATGAAGTTTCAATGCTGTAGGTGGAAGCAATTTGATTTTAGAGCCAATGTTAAGGTTTAAGCACGACTCGGACGGTAGAAGCCGAACGGCGGACAACGAGCTGGCTATGACAATACCTCGGGTTCTCCGAGACAGACAAGCTATAAATACTTTTGGAGACATGTGTATTAATTCAATCATGTCCCTGGCTACCTACCATTGACAGAAACTCTAAGGTCTCCCTTGCGTCGTCCAACGTCCACGATGAATTGGGCTGGTTTGTCTTGCTCAGCGAAGAACAGACCACTCCCACTGGCGCTAGGCATTCCGCCATCAGCTATCTCCTGCGTGAATGGGCATCCTGAAATGTGACAATAAATAAATTGTTATTGATGTTAAAGGGATGATTTTTTAGTGTGTTATTGTCATTGATATTGATATTTACCCTTTACCACTTAGATATGTATTACAACGTGTTTGTAGTCCCTTAGAAATTAAAATATAATTGAATACCTTAATTACTAAATTCAAGTTTTAAAGGCTTCATTTCCAACCCTTAGATACTAATGAGCAGCAATTAACTCAAACTTGCAGGCTGTTCTGGTTTTATGCTGTTTGCAAAAGCCATTTTCACTTTGCTTCTTATTTGGGGAAGGGTTAAAGAATGCTTACAAAGTATTAAATATTGGTAATTAATTTTGAAGCCCAGTTAATTTTGAAGCTGTCTCAGTTTATATTGTTATATACTTTTTGTTGATATTTTGATGTGTTTGAAAAAACAAGGTTTGAGAAGCATGGTGACTGTGCAAAGCAAGGGTATAGCATTTAATAGTGGAGTGACACATCATGTCCAAATGTACCCCTTCAAGGAATAACATCAGCTATCAACTTCTGCAATTTTTTGTCCATTTTTACAAAAAAAATGTAAGTGCAGGCCATAACTCCCAAATATTCCTGAGGTTAATTGTCTGATATCACATGTCCCATTATGCCTTCAGACAATTTTATGATGGTAAACTTGACTAGAACATTCTTGTAATTCAAGCACCTTGTTGGCCAATCATTGGTTTATATTGGTCGTTTTCAAGAAAAGCCCAGGGTAAATGTAACAAACACATGCACAAATAACAGACAGTCATGGTTATAGTTTTTTCTACTGAAACACTGCTGACAAGCACTAGCTCACAAAATACCCCCACACATCTTTTATGTGGGGGGGGGAGGGGCATAACATAACAGACCATGAAGCTTCAAAACAGGCCTTAAAAAACTGTACCAAAGCTAATAGGTGTCACATGTAGAACCAAACTGTTACCATTTTCAACTCACATAAAAATACAAAAAAGGTAAAAACAAGAGATGTGTTTGTCAGAAACACAATGCCTCATCTATAATGCGCCGCTTTGATTTTTTAATTTTTTTTTATTGTTTTACCTTTGACCTTGAAGAATGACCTTCACCTTCACCTTTGACCACTCAGAATATGCAGCTCCATGAGATACACATACATGCCAAATATCAAGTTGCTATAATCTTCAATATTGCAAAAGTTATGGCCAATGTTACAGTTTTCAGACGGACACACAGACTCCTACCGGGGGCATAAAAAACCTAAGACGTCATCTTGTGTAAATTTAATTTTCACTAATAAACTATTTGAACAAACATGAACAATACTTTGCTGAATGCACTCTTTTGTTCTAATGATATTTAAAAGCTATGCCAAACTGTGAACAAAACCTTGAAAACCGCTACCATATATTAGCAAGAATCTTTGCTTGACGCACGCACATGTTAACCCTGAGTACTAAACAAAACAGGTTATAACTAGAAATATTATGTTACGTTTAAGACATTCAGAATCAAGGTTAAAGGCTGTTATATCATTAACTTCTGAAATGCAAATAATTATAGATCAAAACAGGGAAGAAACCCAAATAATTCAGCCACACTCTGGACAAAACAGGCTTAATGCATGTGAGTAAAATGTCGCAGATTAGCCTGTGAAGTCCGCACAGGCTAATCAAGGACTACACTTTCCGCTATCATGGAATCTTCATTAAAGCAAATGGCTTCTATAGGAAAATCCATTTTGGGTGTAAAGTGTTGTACCTTAGAGGCCTGTGCTGATCAAACAATCTAATTGGAGATGACTCTTAACATACATACATTAAGCCATTGCATGCTGGGTAATTTATCATCTGCTAAAATGTCGTCTGCTGAATTTCTAAAAAATTAGCATTTTCTTCGATTTTTTTCAAAGAATACTATCAGAATAGCAAACAGTTTGGATCCAGATGAGACGCCACAGAACGTGGCGTCTCATCTGGATCCAAACTGTTTGCAAAGACCTTCAAAATTTGGTTCCAGCACTGTAAGGGTTAAGCCTGTTTTTTCCATGGTGAGGCTCATGTGTAGTCAGTGCTGATGGACAACTTTTATGCAAATAAACAGGAAGGAAACCAAATACAGTAAATTGGACTGAGAGTACCATAAAGTTATCTTGTCGACATTTCCATACGAGATACAACAATTGCATGCTCAACACATTCTTTCCTTTTTTCTACATCTTGAATGTAATTTCTTTTAACTGGATGACAGGAAACACACTCACCAGCACATTTAACAACAAAGACCCGTTACCTTTATTTAAACAAGTGATCTGAATTATAATTGAAACATGTGAAGTCGTTTTTTTCTTTTTTAAATGTCAAGACCTCAGTTGAAACCTTTATTAAAATTTATCTATGAAGTGCAAACCAACCTTCTTTTGAGCATGTGAAGTGGGTTTGTTTTCATTCAAAGCCCCATTGCAAAACAAATTGTATTAATTTTTCCCAAATGGGATTTAAAAATTCCCAACTTAAGGTTTACCTAATATTTTTACATGTTTTATTAAATAAATAATATTGAAAACACTGTTATTCTCAACTTTAAACTATTTGGTCACCAAAAAAATCAACAAAACCAATTTCCCAATTTTAGTAAAAACAGGATTTTTCCAAATAAAAGTGACCCAGCCCCATTCACAAAATGGTGAGAAAAAAACACACTGATGTGGCTAATGAAATTAGCCACAAATTATGATAAGACACATATTATTGTGGTAAACAAGTGCAGACAACACCAATATAAACACTTTCATTTACCTTCATCTATTGTATTTTTCTCTGCCACAATATTTATACAAGTTAGATATTTCCTCGGTCTTCCTAAAGAGTCTCTTGTTGATTCACGTCTCTCCACACTACACACTACACCTTCAGTTTTTCCATCACGCTCAAAAGCATAAACATACAGTTCCTGATTAACATCCACCACTGGCATTAATGATTCATTATTTGATGTTGTCATTTCTGATTGGTTGGCACTTGGTTTGAGCTCCCCATGAGTATGGTCTTTGTCAGAAAGTTTTTCTGAATCTAATATCAGTTTAGCACCAGGTTTTTGAAAAGCTGCATTTGTAATGTTAACAGTTTCTGATTGATCATCAGTGTCTTTTACCTCAATCGTTTCCAAATCCACTACCCTCAATTTCGCCCTTTGAAAGACTTTATTCTTATGTAGAGTTCTTTGCAACTGGTTTTCAAGAGAGGCAAGCAAAGCTTTGTTCCCTAGAACCTTGTTTCCCTTTGCAGAACCCCGTCTCCGTGGTATTTTAGCTGGATCTCTTACCCCAGGTTCATTGTCCGTACTACCTTCTGTATCCTTGTCAATACCATCATCAATATTTTTTCCTTCCCTCTTCTTCAACACTGTTCCAAGCTCTTTAACTAGCTGATCATGGAGTTTTGAACCTGGATCTTTCTTAATTGAAGTCTTAAAAAATATTGGTTGCGAAAGAGGCACTAGAGGACTAAGCATAGGTTTTGGAAGCCCTTCTCTCTTTTCAACTGACTCTTGGTCCTCGCCACTGGCTATTGCATTGTCCAGCATTTCTGTCACATTATCAATATCATCATTCATTCCAGCTGATTCAATATTAGAGTCATCATTTACTGAAGTCAAATTTACAGGCACCACTGGACCAAATCTTTTTAAAAGGTATTTTTGTAATTCATCAATCATGTTTTCTGGCTCTTGTCTTACTTCTTGCGCTTCTTTAACATCATCTTCTGTATGCCTCTCTTCTTCAAAATCCATCTTCTTTACAAGTTCCACAGATGCACTCTCAGTTCTTTTTTCCATTTGTGCAAACCTGGCTTTCAAACCTTGATTAAGAAGCATTTGTTCCCTTTCTAAATTATTCATCTTCTTTTCAGTTACCATTTTTAAGTCAGAATGTGCAGGCTCCAAATAATTTTGCTTCAACACAGTGACATTGTTATCTAAATCTTTCACAGCAATATCTTTTTCCTCATTAAGCTTATTTTCCGAGCGAATATTATTTTTCACTTGTAGATTACACAAACTTAACCCATCTTGGGACTTTATTTGTTGGGCTTTTTGAATTATCACACTTGGCTTTATTTCAGTATTTTGCTTCAAGCTGGAGTCTAACTTTCCAATTAACAACTTATTATCCTCTATTAATTTCTTTACCGTATCTTTATTTATTGAAGTGTCAAGTTGTGAACTTTTCCGAATTAAAGGTTCTGATGTACTAATCTCTTTAACATTATTGCTTTTGACAATGCCTCCTTTTGTATCACGATCACTATTTTGTGTAACATTCACTGTACCTGCTTTTTCACTATTGGCTAGTTTATCCACTTTCCCAGTGTTTCTTACATTGCTCTTATTATAAGCAGGCTTTACAGTTGTACCTTCTTGTAATGTTCCAGCTACTTCATCCAATTTTTCAGCAGGTATCACTTCACTTATACCAGCATGCTTTACAGTTGTTAATGCCTCTACACTTTCAGCTACTTTATTATCTTTGTCAGCATTTTTCACTCCACTTACAGCTCTATGTTCTTTTTTGTCATCAGCTTTCGATACTACTTTTTCAGAGACGGCAATGTTTTTAGATGAGACCAGTGCAACACTTGCTTTAACCAGATCTCCACTTTTTATGTCTCCAGTTTCATTGCAGATACTTTGTAGTGCTGATGCCTCAGTTCTTTTATTACCACCGGCTTTCTTTGCAGAAGGTTTTATCTCAATTCTAATTTGCGTCACGGTCGACATGTTTTATTTGCACACTTTAAAAGGCAGTCTACTAAAAACAAATATGAAAGTTGAACTCCCACACTTTTTCCAATAGCCTGCTTATGTATACCAACCTACATAGAGGTTGTTATGAAATTCTTATTTCAACACTACAATCATTGGCAGGAAACCACTTTCAACATGCACATTTAAGTCCAATTAAATTTTTGGTAAAGCATTAAATATTAATCTATACCACAAAGAATTGCAACACAGAGATTATTTTGTTTACTATCATATAATAACCAGGCAAGACACCACTTTACACATTTCCATAAAGCCTATGAAAATAAATCTCCCATATGTTCATAATTCCAAAGTCAACATTTACTGTTCAGATTCTGTCCCACTTATTACATATTCAAAGAATTTATATATAACGCAAAGTTTGCATAAAAGATCTAACATGACAGCTTAAAGATATATTGTCAGCACTGTTCTGTTTTGCTTCATCATAAATATATCAGTATGATGGAAATAACACCAAGACAGCAGTAATTTCCTATGAAAATACTTCAGCTATCATTATCAACAGTATTATCAGTGGATAGTGTTGACACTGCCAAAATAAAGCCATATACTGCTATAATTCTGTATACAACAGACTATAAACACGAGTACAGCTATAATAAAGGCAGAGAAGATAGGCAACTTAAGGATATAAAACTTATCTTGTGTACTTTATTTACTTGGCCCTGTGTCCACTAGATTAAAGATTCATTTGTTAATTAAATTCTCACCCAAACCAAAATACCAGTGCAAATGTGAATCACTTGTGCTAGTTATCAAACAGACTTTAATTAACAACATTGAGCAATATGCTGTTTAACCCATTGCATGCTGGGAAATTTGTCGTCTGCTAAAATGTCATCTGCTGAATTTTAAAATTAGCATTTTCTTCGATTTTTTTTCAAAGAATACTATCAGAATAGCAAACAGTTTGGATCCTGATGAGACGCCACGTTCTGTGGCGTCTCATCTGGATCTAAACTGTTTGCAAAAACCTTTAAAATTCGGTTCCAGCGCTATAAGGGTTAATTTACGTATTATTTGAGCCTACCAAGTGAACTGAGCTGATTAAATCAAGCTGTATGTTCTTATATATTTGTCAGTGTTTTGTGTGTTCAAAATCGGGGACGGTATCCGGCTCCATTCCCAATGATTAAAAGTATAAATTTTTCCCAAATGGGACCTGAAAATTCTTAATTGAAGGTTTCAATTTTGAAGCATTTGTTGGAAAAAAACAACACTAATTTCCCTATTTTGGTCAAAACGCCACAATTTTTCCTGGCCCCATTACCAAAATGCTGAAAAAAAACCAATGTTTAATTTCTTTCTGTTTTTATATTTAATAATGTCATTCAAACCAAATTTTATTAATCTCAAAGTCATGTTGACATGCAGACTTATAATTACAAGAGGCTCCCATAAATTAGGAGCTAATCCAATACAGTCCCATTCATATCGTATAATCCGAGTCAGATGGCCACTTAATTCCATATACAGTCTTGTCACACACTGTGATCAATTAATCCAGCAATTAATCCAATTAAAAGGTCAATTAATTATTACATTCACAAACTATCGGCAGCACACAAAATGACGAACTTTATAGCACATTAACACACTCCGTTGTTTATATGTAAAAATAATGTGTGGGCTATACCGGTACACCATAAAAACTATTTATTCTGGTTAAGGTGCTTTGTGGATCACTAGTACATATTCCAACAAATGCTTGAAAGAAGTTAAATATGATGGATAAACCTTAATATTTTAATAAATTTGCACAGAAAATATGTATTTTTAACACAATGCAAAAACAGGTAATATTATGCAACATGGTGCATAACTTACATAACAAAGAAATTGTAACATCAATTATTCAGAGCACAATTGCCACTAAAGAGTTGTTGCAACCAAGTACAAGAAGTTTTAAAGAGCAATTATTTCAATACTGACAAAAGGACAAAAAGCAACAAAATTCCTGTTCCTATTCAACAAAACTGCTTGCTTTTTATTTTATTGTGTAGGTTTGGAAATTAATTCTTCAGTCTCATTGGTGTTGTAGTATGTCATTTAGCCAACCCAAGCTTTTCTCCCAATGTATCCAATATACGGCTTAGTATTTTTGCTATTAAAAATTTAAGTTTTTTGCTCAACGTCATATTAATACACTCGGGAAACTATTGAATTCTGACCTGAATTTTAGCAAAATTGTAAGCCTGTGCCTTAAATGACAAGTTTCCAAAGCTCCAATAAGGAAATTTTAGCTAAGTTGTACCTATAGGTAAAAACTTCAGACCTAATTTTCGATTAAAAACCTGCTTACAATCCATTTAGCTTGTGTTTGAATGTGTAAAATGTCTCAACAGGATATTATGTAGCCAGAGACTTTACAATTTTAAATTTTTACAGAATTTACAGTTTTCCTTATGGAACTTTGTGAATACAGGCAAATTAAGACATATTTTAAGTTCATTATAATGATTCACAGTATTTTGCTTGAGTACAGAATTTCGAAGATGTTCCTTACTTCTACAGATTTCAAATACAAGAAACTGGTCTAAACACAGCCAACAACTGTAATACAATATTTGAAGACTTGGAAGTTAAACCTTTCCTTAAAAATTAAGTGGAATATTGCAAAACCTAAAGTAGCGCTCAAAATAAAGTCAGTATTTCTAATTAAAGAATAAAAGGATAAAATAAATTCCATTTTCAGAAGTCCACAAGAGCAATCTTTATCCAAGCAAATGTTCCCTGTGAATGGACACAACCAGGTTTATGATGTTGTTTCATCACCTGCTTCGGTGATCAGGATATTGGATATAAAGTCTTGGATAGGGCCCATGAAAATTAACAGAAAAAAAATCACAAATATTGATTGTATGATCGAAAACCATTCACCAGCAGTTTAAATATTCAAGAGACATTTCAGAGACAAGACCCGGGAGTCATTAATTTTAAAATGTAAGGCAGCCAATGAAATATTCAATGTAAATACAACTGTATTTTTTAAGCAAAACATTATAAGAGAATATTTAAACCTTTATTTTCAGATGCTCAGTTGAATATATAGATGTAATAACAATTGAAGAAGTATTTTTCAGATGTGTGAATAGGCAATTTAAACAATTGTATACATATTACATGCCCAATTATCACATACAATATCCCTGCAAAACGTAAGGCATGCACTTCTTGTAAAATTGATGTAGCTTTGCAAACTCGCTAAAAAAATCCAAGTTAAAACTATTGACCCTTTCCCACATAGAAGCAAACTGAAAATGGCAACAGGCAAACAGAATAAAACCAGAACAGCCTGCAAGTAACAGGCAGTTTGTTCAGGTTTTACCCTGTTTGATGCTCATCAGTATCTAAGATACGGAAATAAAGCTTTGAAAACTTGAAGACAGTAAGAAAGGTCTTTAATTAAATTAAACTTTCTATAAGACTTTAAATGCGTCGAAATACACATCTAAGTGGTAAAGGGTTAAAATGTAATTCAATTATTTACATACAAACTTTGTAAACACTTAACCCTTTAAGCGCTGGAACCGAATTTTGAAGGCCTTTGCAAACAGTTTGGATCCAGATGAGACGCCACAGAACGTGGCGTCTCATCAGGATCTAAACTGTTTGCTATTCTAATAGTATTCTTTGAATTTTTTTTAAAGAAAATGCTAATTTTAGACATTCAGCAGACAGCATTTTAGCAGACGACAAATTACCCAGCACGCAAAGGGTTAATTATGTGTGATAGGCTCATTGCATATGATAAGACAGGAGGTATAAATAATAATAGTATGATCATCCTAAGAATACTGCAAAATACCCAGTGTTAATACCAACATGAAATGCATAAACTTTATTTTTAAAAAGGTAGCAATCCATTTTGCTTCGTGTAAAATCTTGGTTTTCTTAAGGTTCATGTAGAGGCTTCATTTTGAAAAATGTGGGACCCCTAGCATTTAACTCAAATTTGACTAAAGGAAGAGTGCCACATTGAAAATGTATACATATATGCTTTAAAGGATGTTTTTCCTTTCCAAACTGATACCAATTTTGTACATCAACGTATCATAACATCCACAAAATCAATCAAAATACAAAGCGATTTTAACACTAAAATATACATTATTTTCAAAAATCTGAATCATGTTCATTCCACGTCGCATGATTTTGGCGGAAAATTATATAACTAGTGAATAATATCGACATTGACGAGGGCAAGTAACGCTTAAATAGTAAAAAAAGTTTACATATCAAGAAATATCAAAACTCGAACACATGTCATTTCATCACCATGGGGGCAGCCATTTTTAATTAATAAAATAGAAAGAAACATGCTAAAAACTCACTCATTGCCTAATTGACATTCAAAGCGGTTGACGATGACAAATGCATTGGATTGTAATCTTTCCGTTAATGTTTGCAAACTGCACGATCAGACCTCATAAACACTCAAAATAATAACTATGTAAGAAGCATTTCTCCAATGTTTACAATCGTTGTCCAATCACACGACTTATATTATTGCACATAAAATAGTACGCTTACAGACTGACAGAAAGATCGATACGTAACTCCTTTCAATTTTTCACGGTATACTATTTTATTAATAATATATAATAATACATCGCTTTAACAATCTAAAAGTAGAAATAATTCTTTTAAACAGAGTTTTTAATAACGAAAGTGAAAACAACGGAAGTTGGATGGATATTCTGTGAGATGCACTTCGGCTCCAGAAAAACAATACAAATAAACTAAAAAAGACGTGTGGGGGACAATTTTCAGCTGGAAAATATTTGAAATAGGGTAAGGGATGATATCTCTACGTGGTCATTTCTGTTATTTAGTGCGATCTCTAACTGATTAATGTTAATAGTTGTTTTACGAGTTGCCACCCAGCTGTCAAAATAAGTATGTGTTTTCACAGGTATGTGTATACACATACTCGGTTTTCTCACCACTGCACGTGGTTTCGACCGATTTGTTTTGCACGTTTTTCTACGGATCACAACGATGGCCACGCTTTCAAAATGGGTAGAAGGAATCGCAATATAAAATCAATCGTTTTGCCAATTTCTTTATATTCCTTTACAATTTTATGTCGTCTGCAATCTATTTCAATTTGAGATGGTTTAAAATTTGCAATTTGGTTGAGAGGTAAATAACAAAATTGTTAAGCCTTTGAAATAGAATTGTGACTCTTATTATCCACCATACATGGATTTTTAAAAAGTAGTTACCTTTTAGTTATTTTTAGAACTTTGTTTAGGATATTTATCTAAAAAAAAGGCAGTTGAATAAAAACTCATTTGTTGTTTTATGACAATAATTTTCTGTGAAATGTTGCTAACTTGACCTTGTATATGTATTTAGCTTTGTATTTATTCAACTTAAGGTAGTGCATATCCTTCCTAACTTTAGATTGAGATTTTGTAAATTAGTGTAAAAATGTATTGGTTTTAAACCAAAATATGAATAAAGCACACAAATATTGAATGTCAAAAATGTGTTTATTTTATTCTACCCGTCTTTAGCTTTAAAATGATATATAGTTTGACCATATTGTACCACATTCAATGAAGAAAAACCAAAGCGAAGTTTTAATGAATTTTATCCCCCCATGAACCTTAACATGAAGCTAAAATATGCTAATCAGCATCCTGTCAATTTTCATTACTTTTTTAGTTTAAAGCATTTTAATAAAAGACAGACAGTCCATACATGCTGGGCTTTGTTTCCTGTGTAACACATCCATCTAAAGAAATCAAACATCTTGAATACACTTTGATTATATAATGAAATACATACATTACATGAGAAAAGATGGGAAAAAAAATGCTTTTGTTATTCTACAGGAAGTCTTACCTTTGGATAATTATTTGCATATATTTACATAGTTTTAAATACACAACACTGTTAATAGTCTTCATGACTATGATTAAATTATGAGATAAATAAATAAACTGTGAGACAAAACCTATCAAGCTAAGAATTACTTATGCTCTTATTGCTGACAAACTTGAGACAAAACCTATCAAAGCTGAGAATTACTTATGCTCTTATTGCTGACAAACTTGAGACAAAACCTGTCAAAGCTGAGAATTACTTATGCTCTTATTGCTGACAAACTTGAGACAAAACCTGTCAAAGCTGAGAATTACTTATGCTCTTATTGCTGACAAACTAAATTATTCTGTGCAAAATAAAATCTAAAATTACTATTATATCGTGAGTTGAACTTTGAACCCTTCAATATGTTTTTTTTAAGTTCAAAATCTATGCACTCTTGAGTGAAACACAATACAACCCTTGCGTAAATATTAAACTTTTATAAAATTGTGCCTCCTTCTGGGATAACTGGACTTAATGCATATGCATAAAGTTTTGTTCCAGATTAGCCTGTGCAGTCCACACAGGCTAATCAGGGATGACACTTTCTGCTTCAATGGAATTCTTCTTAACAAGGAAGTCTCTTCTCAGCAAAAATCCAGTTTAAGTGGAAAGTGTCGTCCATGATTATTGTGCAGACTGCACAGGCTAATCTGGGATGACACTTTACACACATGCATTAAGCCCAGTTTCCCCAGAGTAAGCCTAAATTTCTTAAGAGAAATATAAAACATTTAACAACGGAGGAGTTATGTTGCAACCTAATTATGGTATGTCAATAATAGATTCTTAATGTGTTTCAACAATACCATGATAAATATTATTTTTAATTTATTTAACAAGAATTATTCCACCATATTGACTAATCTATTAAGCATGAGCGCGATGATTCTCGATACTGTTTAATACTCGAATAAAATAGCAATGCCCGAAATACCACTATAACAGGTTTGTTCGAAGAATGCGCATATAAATATTTAAAATATGTACGGATACTTTGCGTGTGGCCAGTTGGCTCATATGTTTTAATTTCACTTTCATTATTCTTTTGGTTTTCTGTTTAGTATTTTCACAGAAAGACATTCCCTATCCTTGATCTCATTCATTGAACTCTTTTCCTTTCATAAACTCCAACCACAATCAACGCCGTATATCTTTTTTAAAGATATTTCTATTTTTCAATACTATGGATACAAATCACAGGTATAAACATTAGCCATTTTACATTTAAAGAACAATATTGATGTGGGTTGTGCTCTGGAAAAAAGAGGCTAAACTCATCATCATGTGCATAAAATTGCCATCCCTGATTTGCCTGGTTGGACATTATCCCCTTCTAAATATTTTTAGAACCGAATTTTGAAGGCCTTTGCAAACAGTTTGGATCCAGATGAGACGCCACAGAACGTGGCGTCTCATCAGGATCCAAACTGTTAGCTATTCTGATAGTATTCTTTGAAAAAAATCAAAGAAAATGCTAATTTTTGAAATTCAGCAGACAACATTTTAGCAGACGACAAATTTCCCAGCATGCAAAGGGTTAAAGGTTGTCTCTTCTTAACAAAAATCGAAGGTGGGTGGAAAGTGTCATTCCTGATTAGCCTGTGTAGACTGCACAGTCTAATCTGGGACAACATAACGGTAGTGCATAAAGCCCCTTTCAACCAAAAGAAGGTTCATATAGTTACATGTAGCTTTAGTGTCCATCATGCTACAAAGAACTTGCAGTTCCATTTGATAGATCTTTGTCAATGACACCAAAACTGGTTCACACTTGAAAAATCAGTGTCTGAGTTTCATGTTAACTAGAGTGCATCTCATGAATTCGGTATAAAATCATGTTTTGTTTCACAGGACTGGTGGATATTTAAAGGGACCTTTTCATATTTTGGTAAATTGATAACATTAAAACAAATTGTTTCCGATTCACAAATTTCGTTGTAGTTAATATATTGTGAGCAAAACAGTAAAACTAAACATTTACCATGCTCTAAATATCCATTACATGCATCTTTTCACGATTTAAAAACCTGAAAATTTGAAAGCGTTGCAGCGCGAAACGATTGAATAATTTGGAGTCAGTTCTGTTGTTGTTGTTTTATTTTGTGACACTGGAAGGATTGCTTATATAAAGTATAAAATACAACAATCATAGTTTGAGCACAGACCAAAAAAACTGTGGACTTACATAACCATGATAATTTAGCATATACTTTAACAAGAGTCTTTTGTTTGGTGAAGTTTAGATGAAAATATTGTTTCTATAATCACTATCTAGCTTTCTTAGACTAGAGAAAACCCAGTTCATATGATACAATGAAAAATGCATGCAACCAGTTTGATCCTAACCACAGGATTTAACCTCCACACACCAAACAGCCCAGAGAAATAGTCTTCCACATGCAATAACCCTTTCCCACTCAGAAGCAAAGTGAAAATGACACTGTGCAAACAGCATAAAACCAGAACAGCCTGCGAGAAACATCCAATCTGTTCAGGTTTTATGCTATTTGCTGCTCATCAGTTTCTAAGGGTAAGAAGTGAAGCCTTAACAACTTGAATCTCGTAAACAAGGTCTTTAATGAAATGTAACTTTCTCTGCAACTACAAACGCTAAAAATACGTATCTAAGTGGGGAAGGATTAATACAAAAATACAGCTGACTATTCACAGATTTGTTGTTCTTTGCCATAATCAAGAGCAATAAAAAATCTCCACCAAGGTGGACAAAAAGTCTGACTAAAAATAGGATAAGGGCTAGTCATACGGCTAGCTACCCTACCCTGTGAACATCTGACTGAATGTAGCAGGCTAGCTACCCTACCCTGTGAACATCTGACTGAATGTAGCAGGATGGTTTGTCATACGGCTAGCTACCCTACCCTGTGAACATCTGACTGAATGTAGCAGGATGGTTTGTCATACGGCTAGCTACCCTACCCTGTGAACATCTGACTGAATGTAGCAGGATGGTTTGTCATAAGGCAAGCTATCCTTCCCTGTGAAAAACATGCAAGCTACAGAAATAACAAACAACAAGACCATTGCCAAGCTATTTAAGTCCCCTACCTACGCAGAATTAATCATTTTCAGCTATAAGTCCCCTACCTACGCAGGATCCACCATTTTCAGCAATATTTGTCATCTATTTGTTGCCATAGCAACCAGAATTCTTGATGTAGGAACAAATGAAATGACGTGAATAATCTCCATATTGCCATCTATCCATATTTTAAGTTTCACGAAAAAATATGAAGAACTTTTAAAGTTATCACATGATCCACCATTTTCAGCAATATTTCTAGTCTATTTGTTGCCATAGCAACCAGAATTCTTGATGTAGGAACAACATGAAATGATGTCCATAATCCCCATATTGCATCTGTCCATGTTTCATGAAAAAATATGAAGAACTTTTAAAATTATCGCATGATCCAGAAAAGTGCGACAGACTGACAGACACACAGAGTGCAAACCGTTTCACCGATACGGGACTAACAAAATGCCTGGAGGTTCTAGATGGCACCAAAGGCGAAGATCAGAGATGAGATGAAGCAACCTGTTTAAACTAAAACACGCAACCCAAAGCCTACTTACCAGGCAGTTCAAAGCCAGCGTATCTCACGTAGATCTGGTATCGCCCGGGCTCCTCAGCCTCGTAGATGTAGTCACGCCAGAGGTGACCCAGCTCCCGGGTGTCGTACACGACGTCAACACCCGACGGGCCGACGATCTGCACCTCCTGTTCCAGCATACCTGCCCCGCTGAAGTCAACTGGAAACAACATTATTGTCTTAAAATTAGCGTGTTCTTTAATTAGTAAATTATGTGTTTCGCACAAAGTATTGTATATTTCCATCAATCAGACAATATTTATAACATGAATCACAATCATCTCTAGCATGGTATTGAAATAAGTTTTTAAAATATATGAAGTCCAGGGTGGTATTCCAGAAGCATCTTAAGTTAAATTTTATTTTATCCTTAATTTGGGAATTTTTCTTAAGTGTTTCATTTCATAGTTAGGCATCGACAACTACATAAGAATAACATCATTATGTCAATCTTATTTGAGGAATACCAAAAAAACATGCATGTCTTTATTTAGTAAAGAAATACAAAACATTGTAATTTTGAACTTAAGTGAAAATATTTAAGAAATGACTTAAGATGTTTCTGGAATACGACCCCAGTACTAAATGCATTTCACACAATTAAAAAACTATATTGTTCTAACATAAATCACAGTCATCATCTTTCTAACATAAATTGTATCCTCTTCTAACCTCAATTTCTATCATCAACTTCTAATGTACGTCACATCAGTTTTCTACTACAAATCACAATTATCATTTCTCATATGTTAATCACATCATCTTTCTGACAAAAATTGCATCATGTTTCTATCATTAATAACATCCAACATTTATCACACAATCTTTCCAACAAAAAGCATCTTTTAACATAAATCACAATTATCTTTCCAACATAAAGTACACAACTTTCAAACATAATCACATAATCTTGTTAACATAAATCACATCATCTTTCCAACTTGTTAATCACACATCTTTATAACATAAATTGGATCATCTTTCTATCATTAAATACATTATCATTCTTTAATAAATGTTATTAATTTCTTAACATAAATCAACTAGATTATAAGCTGAACCTAAACATCATTAGTTATTAAAAAAAGCATTTGTGATAAAGATATATTATTTATAGACAGCATAAAAATGTTGAAAATCAGACTCTATGAAACTGACCATCTGAACAAATAATACTCAAAATTTATCAAATCTGCAAACCTTTCATTCATTAGTACTTATTGACATTTCCTTGAAGTTTCAGGATAATTGCACAAACATTTCTCAATTAATTTCTATGTCTACATCATATTGGGATTATGCATTCATTCAAAGGGAAGTAAGTAACTCACCACTGAATCCTGCCTCATCTCCCACAGTTCCTTGCCTAAAGTGTCTACCCCTGATTGAAGCCAGATCAAACACATCCACATAGAATGGACTGCCGGGGATTTGCATACCGCCATACTGAATGTTGATTATGTGGCGACCTGCAGGAATGAACGAAATATGTACCAGTGACAAAGGGAATATGGCACAAAAATATACCCATTTTTTGCTTTCAATTCAATTATATATCTAGCTTAGGTTTAATGTAAACGTTACCGTAAGAGAATGCTGGTATACTTTCAATATATATATATGCTTTCGCATTGGAAAAATGCACATAAACCAGAAAGTACACAAAAAACAAGATCAAAATACATTTTGCATATAATGTGCTTATACTTTATTTCAGTGTTTTAGTTTATCTTTGTGTTACATGTTTATCTTTGTGTTACATGCACCAATAAATTAATGTTGCATGTGCATTCAGTGTCGTCCAAGATTTGCCTGTGAAGTCCCCACAGGCTAATCAGGGATGGATTTTTTTTATATAAATTATGTCTTCTAAACAAAATCCAGTTTGGACAAAAAGGGTCGTCCATGATTAGCCTGTGCAGACTGCACAGGCTAATCATGGATGACACTTTACGCACAAGCATTAAGACCAGTTTTTCCAGAACACACCTCCACTTACCTGCTACCTTAGGCTTCCATTCTACCTTGTATCCGCTACCCTGGGACGAAACCTTTGCCTTGACATTGTCACCGGTTGGTGCTGCCAAATATTCAAATCTAAAAATGCAACTCAAGCATCAAGTGGATTGTTCTAAACCATTTATGCCTAGCGTCTAGAAAAAAGGCCTTGGCAAACAGCGTAGACCCAGATGAGACGCCGCATGATGTGGCGTCTCACCAGGGTCTGCGCTGTTTGCTAAAAGGAATTTCTGTAAGAAATAGTCTAAATATAGAAATAAAATAATAGACATCCCTAATTTTGGAAATAAAATTGATCCAATTAAGAAGGCTGGGAGAGTCAACTAGGCATAAATGGTTAATATTGGAGGAAAGTTGGTTGGCACTTTTTGTGTGTCATAGAACATTAATCAATCTTTTTGGTCTTTTGCTATGCTATTAAAATGTAGATGCTTTCATATGAGTAGGTAACTTACCTTGCACACAAGCTTACAGTAACCTTTGAATGCTGGGAAATTGTAGTCTGCTAAAATGTCGTCTGCTGAATTTCTAAAATAAGCATTTTCTTAGATTTTTTTCAAGAATACTATCAGAATAGCAAACAGTTTGGATCCTGATGAGACGCCACGTTCTGTGGCGTCTCATCTGGATCCAAACTGTTTGCAAAGGCCTTTATAATTCGGTTCCAGCGCTGAAAGGGGTAACGTATGCTTGCAATATGGCATTATCTTTCTCAAACCTGTGTGATAGCTATGTTTGATACTTGTATGTCATCTTTGTAATAATAATCATATTTACAATTATAATGGTCATTGTTTATAAAATAAAAACTTATAAATAAAAACTGATAACAGGAGCAGAACAACTATAATGTTAGAATAAGAATCTAAAATAACTGTTTACAATAAACTTGATTAGAATGCATAACAAATA